>NC_056729.1:1119559870-1119875658 GCF_019279795.1 Protopterus annectens
TTTTATAATGACATGTTTCTGCCTTTATGGAAGCCATGAAAGTTCTCAGTGAATGCTTCTGTGTTTTGTCCACATAATGCATTGTTATGTCTCCTGCAATGGCAAATGTCATGTGATGTTGGCTCTTCTTATCTCAGATGTAAGCCATCACCTATTTATTGGGCAACCACACTATGCAGTTGTATTGTGTTGGATTGGTCCCTGCATAAATGGTGCACTTACTTTGCACTGCTTTTATTCATATCTTATTATGATGCATCAGTGCTACAGAATGACTCAAGACAGATATTGTATTGTTATACAGGCTTGTGTTATTAAATAATCAAGGTGTAGTACGCTCGCTGGCTACACTGATATTTCATCTCATTCCTATGTCTCTTGAATAGCAGGGATGTGATAGTGTAGGCAACTTGTGAAAGCATTTTGTCTTTCCAGAAAGTATCCACATTTCTGCACTGAATGTTTTGGAATGCAAACTTAGCAGCCACAAATATTCTGTTGTCCTCTAGCTGCAACCAAATCCTAAATGGTGATTAGGTCTCATAGCCATGACTCAAAATAGTGTAGAGCATATTCTAATCTAGTCTTTAAAATATTAGGGGCAACATTTAAGTATTATGTTGTTAAACTACATATTCAATAAATTATGTTGCTCTAAGCATGCCTCTTGACTGTCCATACTTTTGCAGAATGTCCCTGATTTTGCCTCATTGTTTTGCTTTGTCTTTGTAAAATTTGTGATTTTTTTTCTAATAAATCAATAAGTATTATTATCAGTCAATACTACCAGGCATTATTCATACTTTTTATTTCTCAGAAAATGCATGTTGATGCAAATTTTCTATTTCTATTAACTTTTCAATTGGATTAGAATAATACTTAAGAGCTGTACCTGATTTTTGGGGATATTGCCCCATATTATTGTTGGCTTTGTCTGCAACTCTTGTCCAAAGAAATTGATAGGCATGCTCTACAAGGTGCTACACTTCATGACCTATACCTAAAACAACCTCAGATTAGGCAAAATCATCATCATTTTCTTTCGGCTGTTCCCGTTAGGGGTCACCACAGCGGATCACCTGTTTCCATTTCTTCCTGTCCTCTGCATCTTGCTCTGTCACACTAACCACCTGCATATCCTCACTCACCACATCCATAAACCTTATCTTAGGCCTTCCTCTTTTCCTGTTACCTGGTAGCTTCATCCTTAGCATCTTTTTGCCAATATACTCAGCATCCCTCCTCAGCACATGTCCAAACCAACGTAATTTTGCCTCTCTGGCTTTATCTCCAAACCTTCCAACCTGGGCTGACCCTCTAATATACTTATTCCTAATCCTGTCCACCCTAGTCACACCGAGTGCAAATCTTAACATCTTTAACTCTGCCACATCCAGCTCTGACTCCTGCCTTTTTGTCAATGCCACCGTCTCCAACCCATATAACACAGCTGATCTCACTACCCTCTTGTAGACCTTCCCTTTCACTCTTACTGGTATCAGTCTGTCACAAATCCCTCCTGACACTCTTCTCCACCCACTCCATTCTGCCTGTAACCTCTTCTTCACATCTCTTCCACACTCACCGTTACTCTGAACTACTGACCCCAAGTATTTAAACTCATCCACCTTCGTCACCTCTACTCCTTGCATCCTCACCATTCCTCTATCCTCCCTCTCATTCACACAGATATATTCTGTCTTAGTCCTGCTGACCTTCATTCCTCTTCTCTCTAGAGCATATCTCCATCTCTCCAGGGTTTCATCCACCTGTTCCCTACTCTCACTACAAATCACAATGTCATCTGCAAACATTATAGTCCACGGGGACTCCTGTCTGATCTCGTCTGTCAACCTGTCCATCACCATTGCAAATAAGAAAGGGCTCAGAGCTGATCCTCAGGCAAGATCATGGTACATATATGATGATAATTGACTTCTAGTTACTCTGAAAACAGCATGAGATTCATGAGCTGTTAGAAGGATGAGGAATGAATGATTATTACAGAGCTATCTTGTTGAAACTGAGTTGTTTAACAATAGCCATCCTTTTAAATATTTTGTTGAACTTCTTTATAATCCATGGTAATACGTACACTTGGTGGTTCTGTTTTCTGGGTGACTGTGATTTTGGCTGCAATACGCTGCCCATTTATCTGCATTAGTAGCAGCTTCATTGCTCCATTTCTGAAAGGGAAAAGGAAACATATCTATTATACTTCTGGTGGGTGCTGCAGGCCTAGTACAAACATCTCTTAAATTGATACAGTGTCAATAGTGTTATAAAAATATGAATCTTTGATAATTGTAAACAAAATACATACAGGACTTATCATAAGTCAGTTTAGAACACACAGCTGTTCTCAGTAATGAAGACATCATGGGGACAGCAACATGGTATAAAGCATTCATAACTAAGAAAGTAATGATTATTGTTTGTGTCTTTCGGCTTTTCCCAGTTAGGGGTCGCCACAGCGGAACTCCGGTCAGCTAATGATTGGCAGTTGATTTTTACGTACCGGCTTGCCAGGCCTGACGCACAACCTTCAGTGAAGGTACACCCATTCACACATGTCTCCACGCTGAAGACGCTCTAGCTGAGAATCGAACCAGACAGCGTCTTACTGTGAGGCGACAACGCTACCGCAGCACCACCACCATGGAATAAGAAAGTAATGATTATACTAAATGTAAAAAAATAATCTAAATCAAGTAGCTTTACACTATTCTAAAAATATCTTCAGAAAGGTATTTCATCTAATACCCTATTATATAGACATGAACAGTGCATTTTAATAAACAATTTAACACAATTTTAGATGGACCTTGCTACATGCTCTCTCTATTAGAAAGCAAATGGAAAGAACGATAGTTAAACACAACATAACTCTACATTTTTGTTTAACTAATAAAAAAGTTGTCATATGTGTTCATTTTCACTTGTTAAACATAGCTGACAACTTCTATGAGGATATAAAACTCCTGTTGCTGAATTAGTATAGAGTTATAGTAGCTTATACACTAGTTTATGTAGTGCAGTTTTGTGGGTTCAGAACTCAGTGATGTCATGGCAGGAATTTTCAGGTTTAAGAAACTTTACAAAGGGAGGTACTTATCAACAAAATTAAATGCAAAAATGTCACGCTTTTTTGCATCAGAAATGTGTAATTTAGTTCTGCATATGCTAAGAAGGTTACAGCAAAGTCTAAGGGTTTATTTACATTTGTTTGAAATGTGCGGCAATACACTATAAGACCAAAGAAAACAATGTCTCCATCTGTTCTCTAACATTTGTTTGCACATCAAAACAAATTCACATGTTCAAACAAAGGGATAGATTAAACATGCTATTTCTTTGTCATTCTTTGTTATACTAAACAGAATACTAGCAGGATACGAAAGTACATTGTTTTCTGTCATATTTAAAATAGCCAATCTTCTGTTTTATAAAAACAAAGCATCAGAGGCTGGATTCCAAAACAGTGGAGTAGAAAATGCTCACTGCCACCATATCTCAACCGTAACTACTCAAAACAGTAAGATCTTACTGGTGGCAGCTACCTGTATAAGGGAATTGGTGCTGCAGACAGTACATGGTGCTAAGCCTTATGGCTTGCCAGTTCCCACAGGCAGGTAGAAGTGTAGTACAGGACTAGGTAAGCCAGAGGGAGGTAACAGAAAACTGTTTTTAAATGGTAGATCCTGCCTACTTAACCTAGTAAACTTCTTTAAAAAAAGGCTTTGAACAAGGGCAAAACTCAGACAACATATCTTAATCTGTCATAGATCTTTGACACTATCTCACACAACAGCATTATAGAAAGACCAATCAAACTAAATGTAAGTCTGAATATAACCCATTGGATAATAAACTGTCTCAGAGGCAGAGTCCATGTATCAAGACTGGGGGTATTTCCTCTTCACCCAAAGGCTCATTATCAGTGGGGTCCCCCAGGGCTCTGTCCTAGAGATGCTCTTATTTGGCATCTATTTCACCAGTGCTTAAAAAGAAGTTATGTTCTTACCATAACGTTCCATGTGAATTGTTCATCTCGCCTTTGTTCTTACACACGGGTTCGGAGCTGATCCTCAGCTCTGGGTCGGCCGCTTCACAAGCTCTGCATTTAATAGAAAGCTCAAGGCACAGTCTATATCCCATGATCCTCATCTACCATTCCTCAAATCTAGTTTGCAAGAACCAGAAAGCAGTACTAATCACTGCATCTAACTCTCATGTCATCACACACACTTGAAGCTGAATACTACTAGAACCACCCTCAGATAGGCAAATAGACAATAGGCTACTTACTGAGGATTGGGTAGAGAAGGCAACCTAGAAAAAACAACCAGACACTAGTCATACCCGTTCTACTAGAACGTGGTGGGGGATGGAGGGAGGGGTTGTAAGAACAAAGGCGAGATGAACAATTCACATGGAACGTTATGGTAAGAACATAACTTCTTTATGTGAAATTGTTCGATCTCGACGTTTGTTCTTACACACGGGTAGCGTCCCTAGCTCCCTTACCCTGGGTGACTTATGGAAGAATGTTCCTGAGTACAGTGGAACCAAAAGACGCTCTGTCCTTGGAGGACCTGTCTACTTTGTAGTGCATGACAAACGTATGAGGTTTTGCCCACGTAGCTGCTGCACAAATAGTATCCAATGGAAGAAGAGCGGTATGGGCAGAAGAAGTAGAAACAGCCCTGGTAGAATGAGCCTTAGGCTTAAATGGAAGTGGTTGCTTTGAAGCAGAATAAACAAAATTTATGCAGTCCAAAAGCCATTTGGATAATGTCCATTTGGTTACTGCCATGCCTTTCTAATTCTCCGTGAATGACACGAACAGTTGGTCCGATTTTCTATAGTCTTTTGTCCTGTCCAGATAAAATCTCAGTTGTCTATGTACATCCAACTTGTGTAGCATGTATTCCAATTTGTTTGAGTGGTTTTTGAAAAATGTGGGTAGTTCAATGGATTGGTTAATGTTAAGTACAGAGCATACTTTCGGGAGAAAGGACGGATTAGTATGCAAGGAAACTCTGTCAGGGTGAAAAATCATGTATGGTGGTCTGACTGACAGTGCCTGGAGCTCTGAAATTCTACGAGCTGAGGTAATAGCGATGAGGAATAGGGTCTTCCATGACACATACTTAATTGAACAGGTTGACGCTGGTTCAAAGGGTGGTAGCATAAGCTGAGACAACATCAAATTCAAATTCCATGGGGAAACCGGTTCACGAATGGGTGGTCGAAGGTGAAAGGTACCCTTCATGAAAGCCCTAAAAGCCTGTGAGACATAATTGAAGAATCCCCTTCACCTACATGGAAGTTCGATATGGCCGCTAATTGCACCCTTATCGTAGAAGTAGAGGCCCCTTTGTGAAACATTGTGGATAAAAATTCTACAATTTTGTGTATCGGGGCTACCAAGGGTCTAATCCTTGTGTTGACGCCCAGCAAGAAAAATGTTTCCATTTGCTTTTGTATAATTTTCTGGTAGAAGGTTTGTGAGAAGAAAGCAGGATGTGCTGTACTGAAGAAGACAAAAACTTTGACCTGACTAAATTGGGAAGTGGAGCAGCCAAGCTGTCAATTTGAGGGACCGTACGGATGGATTAGGAACTCCCGACGAGTGAGTCAAAAGGTCTGGCTCCGGGTCCAGAATCCATGGTTCCTCCATCAGGTGGGCACAAAGGAAGGGAAACCAGATCTGTCAAGGCCAGAATAGTGCTATGAGTATGATCGTCCTTTCCAGGTTCCTGGCTTTCTGTAGAAATTTGGGAATCAAGGGAACAGGAGGGAAAGCATACAGGAGACCCGGGGGTCAATCGTGCACTAGTGCGTCCCTGGGGGCACCCCTCGGAGGGGGAAGAAGTGCAAAGTAGCTTCTGTATTTGGCATTCAAGGGGGATGTAAAAAGATTGCAGCAAGGCTGGCCCCATCTGCGGAAAATCCTTTCCGCCACTTGGTTGTTCAGGGACCACTTGTGAGGTAACAGGATGGCTCTGCTCAACCTGTCCGCAATGACGTTGGATGACCCCGGGATGTGCATTGCTATCAGAAAACAACCTGTGGATGCCGTCCATTGCCAAATTCTCAGGGCCTCTCTGCATAATGGATAAGATCTGGTTCCACCCTGCTTGTTTATGTACCAGACCACCGACATATTGTCCGTCTGAACTGCCACTGTTCCTAGAGGTAGAGACTCGTGAAAGTGTTGCAACGCTAGGAACACTGCTCTCACCTCCAGAACATTGATATGCAGATTGTACTCTATCTTGGACCACTCTCCTTGGACTGTTCTCCCCTGAAGAAGCCCCCCCCCACCCCATCAGGGAAGCGTCCATGGTTACTGTGGCTATAGGACTGGGTAATACAAACGGACGACCCATCGTCAGCTCTTGGCTGTTTAGCCACCATTGAAGATCCCACTTGCAGGATTCCGTGATCGAGATGTGGTGAGACAGAGAAAGATATTGGAACAACCACTGCGCGAAGAGCAGCCATTGGAGGATCCTCATGTGCATCCTGCCGAGAGGAACTGCAATCAACGTGGCTGACATCAAGCCCAGCACTTTCAGCACTTGTGCCGCAGAAACTTTTCTGTTCCGAATCAGAATAGCGACCTGGTCTCTGAGGGCTGATACTCTTGTTTGTGGGAGTTTGATCAGCATTGTAGTAGTGTCTAATTTCGCCCCTATGAATGAGATATGCTGTGAGGGTGATAAGGCAGATTTTTCGAAATTGACTGAGATTCCTAAATGGGAACAAAGGTTGATCGTGTATTTCCTGGATTGTAACAGATGATGCTTGGTGGTGGCGGTGAGGAGCCAGTCGTCCAGATATGGAAACACCTGGAATTCTATGCGCCTCAGGTGAGACGCCACTACTGCCATGCATTTGGTGAACACCCTGGGGGCTGAGGTGAGACCAAAGGGCAGTGCTCGAAATTGGAAATGACTGGCTCCCAGCCGGAAGAGCAGATGATCTCGGGACGCTTTGGCCATTTTGATAGGGTAGTAAGCATCCCTGAGATCTATAGAGCACATCCAATCATCCTTCTGTAGGAAGGGAAGGATCGACTGTACTGTAGCGTGACCATCTGGAATTTTTCCTTCCTTACGAAGGTATTGAGTTTGCTGAGGTCCAAAATCAGCCTCCAGTCCCCTGTTTTCTTTGGAACTAAAAAGAACCTTGAGTAAGTTCCGGATCCTATCTGGTCCACCGGGACTGGTTGGATGACTCTGTTTTCGAGCAGCTTTTTTATTTCTATGGCTGCTTGATCTTGCAGACTGGGTGGAACATCTGGAAATCTCTTTTGTTGTGGGGGCATGGTGATAAAAGGGATATTGTATCCTCTGGTTACTACTCTTTTTACCCAAGAATCCATAGTAAGACTTAGCCAGGTCTCTGGGTATAAAGCTAAGAGACCCTTGACTGCCTCCAGAGTATGACACTCAGGCCTCCCTTCAGGAGTGCTGGAAGGGCTTCCCAGGGATGCTATCCCTATCACCCTGGATCTGCAGACCCCCTCTGCTGCCTGGGCGGTGTCTTCCATTCCTGCCTCCTCCTCTGCCTCTGGAGGGGGCGTCACTCTGTGTGGGCTGGTAAGATCCCTGAGTCTTTCGGAACCACATTTTTCCGCCTCTTTGCCCTTTGGGGTACGGTCTGGTCGGGGCAGAAAAATGCACCCCTACGGCAGACAGGGTCTTACCTTCTTGCTCACACCAAGTGAGAGTCTCCTTCACTTTGGGACCAAACAGGGTGGCACCATCAAATGGGGCATTGGTAAAGGAAGACTTGAAGGCTTCCTCAAAGGAGCAAAGGCGCATCCAGGAGTGCCTCTGTAGAGTGATCGCAGAAGCTGCAGCCCTACTCGAACCTTCAGCCACATACAAGATGAGCCTCATGGATGAGTTTACTATCGACGTGAGGGTGTTAAGTTGTGCTATTACCTTTTCAGAGACAGCAGCATCTGTGTTACCCTGGAGAGTATCTCCCAACTCTTTAATGAGATCTCTCTGAAGTCGTGTAAAATGCGTGAGGTAGTTCAGCGAATGCATGGAAAAAGTTGCTGAACTGAAAATGCACTTCCCGTATCTATCCATAGTCCTGGAATCCTTATTAGGAGGATGAACAGAGGAAGATGACTCAGACGTTTCCTTCTTCGTGGCTGCTGCTACCATAGCATCCACTGGGACACCTTTTGTAAGATAAGCCTTGTCTCGGGGGGGGCAGTAATATACTTGTTTGGCTTCCTAGGGACTGGTTCCACTGTATCTGGAGTTTCCCATGCCCTACGAGCTATCAGATCCATTAGTTCATCGAAGGGCAGGGTCACCCAGGAGGTAGAAGGTTGAGCCCCAAATGCCTTCAGCAACACCAATTCATCCTCAGTGGGGGCAATGGTCTGCCAATCACCCCTCTGTTTCAAGATCTCCAGGATGTCAGCAAACGAGACATCCTCCGAGGGGGACTGTGGGGACCCCTCTGTCTCCTCCAAATTGGTGTCTGGTGTGAGTGATTCTTGTGGAGAATCAATGTGCCTCCTCTTGCACAATCTATTCCTCGGGACTTCATCAGAGGGGGCATTTGGTGAAGCTTCCAAGGAGCAGGGGACACCCTCTGGGGTTGGCTGAGGCAAAGGGTCTCTACGCTTGGGTGGGATCGCTGGTACAGAAACAGAACGCGGCCCTTTAGGGGAAGGAGAAGATGACTGCGATGAAGTGAATGTCTTTTCAGACAAGACCTTCCTCATAACGTCGAAGGCACTGGAGCCCCGGGTCGAGGACTCCACCAGGTCCGAAGAGCATGGTAGTTTCTCCGAGACTGGGACCACGGGCTCTGACCCCGAGGATGGTGCCGAACTAATCTGAGCCGAGGCTCCAAGAGGAAGAGTCGGAACCGACAACTCGGTTCGACTCTCGGCCCCAGAACCAAGGAGAGACCGTCGGCTCCGTGGCTCCTCTATGGGCTCCGAGGGAGTCGAGGTCAGTGGTGCCGATCACACAAAGGTAGGCTTCGGCGCCGAGGGTTCAACGATCATTGGTTCTTCTTCTCCTGGCTCCGAAGACTCAAAGGGTCTCAGAGGAGGATCTGCTGGAGATACAGGGAGGGCTTCCAGTTTCTAAACCAACTGGGATGAAACCGCAATTAGCTTGGACAGAGCTGTATTCTCCATGAGCTTCTGTACCACACGATCCACGTCAGTATCCGATAAAGGTCTGGAAGAACAGGTCGAAGGGGCCGAAGATGTCACCGACCAAAGGATCGAGGGAGGAGGCACATCCGACACTGGCTCCAAGACCTGAGGCTCGATGAGAGATAATTGCTCAGTGTTCGACCCTGAGGTCTGTGGAGCCAGCGACCGAACCTTAGACGAGGTGCTCGGAGCCGATGACCTGGACTCCGATACCTTCGAAGTCTTCGACCCCTTCGAAGACTTAGAAGTCTGATCAGCCTTTTCCAAGGCTTCTTGAAAATCAGGCTTTAGTAAGCCTCTTTCTATCAGCTTCCTGCGCCTTTCCATCATAACCCTTCCACTGAAGGAGTGACAAATAGAGCTGTCCTCCTGCAGGTGGAGAGGGCCAAGACAGTAGACGCAGGAAGCATGATTGTCAGTAATGGACATCTTCTGCCCACACTGACACCTTCTGAACCCTGATTTAACTTTTTCAGACATAGCTGACAGGGAACAAAGTTTAACAAGTAAGAAAAAGTTATTCTAAGTACACTAAAATACTAATTTACTAAGAAATATGAACAGCTAAAAATTAGCAACAGTCCTAATTTAACTATGAAATACTATAGTAAATATGGATATATGAAAATATATATATATATAAGAATAATAAGGGAGTAATATCAATAACACTGCACACAAATATTAACTAGCTAAATACTAGAAAACTATCTACTAAAGTTCTAATACTAAAGCTGTCAGAGCCCTGACAGAATAAAATAGGCCTAAGCCCTAAGATTATATGTATAAAAAATCTAAAGGCAACAAAACCTGGCTAAAACTACACACACACACTAACACTCTATATATATAACTAGCCAAAAATTTTAGCAGTTCTTAATATAGAAAAAAAGAAAGTTTTAACTGGCCCGAACTTTCTCGATGTGACCAGCTGCAACGGCAAACTAGATCTGAGGGATGGTAGTTGAGGATCATGGGATATAGACTGTGCCTCGAGCTTTCTATTAGATGCAGAGCTTGTGAAGTGGCCGACTTGGAGCCGAGGATTGGCTCCGAACCCGTGTGTAAGAACAAACGGTGAGATCGAACAATTTCACATGCTGATGTCAAGGGTCTTTAGCTGATCTACAAAGTGTCTCCTGAGGAATACTGGATCCTGTAAGTGGGTCTTTCACATACAAACACTTGGTGCCTATACAATGGTCTAAGGCAATAAAATCTACACAAGCACCCTAGTACCTACTGCATAAAAGACATAATTATTAAAGGCTTAGCAATTTTTGGAAACAATGAGCTTTAAATTGACCACTACAGCTCTATGGTCATTAGAAAATCACCCTACCTAGCCCTGCTAATATTCAGAGGTATAACTTTTAAATACCAGGAATTTTCAATCCTTCTCAGCTCATCTCTTATTAGACCCATAAATTAATATAATGCTCCCCTCACTATGTACATGGTCAAACACATGATCCAGTTTAAAAGACCCCATTACTACCTCACTAAGAATTTAAGGACCTGAGTTCTAAGTCCATTGCAGACTGTCATAAAACTGTTTCTCTGTTTAAGTATCATACGGTCTCTGGTGAGGTGAACTCTGCTTGCTTACAAGGTCTCAAAAGACTCTGTCTTGTATGGCCTTTTACACATTAATAAAGCTAGTAACACTGCAAACACCCATAGCTGAGATGTACATTTCTGCTGTAACATATATTGAATCTGTTAGTGGAATAAAAAGCTCTCCTAAAAAAAATTCCTTCATCCAGAATAGACTTTCCTTCTATAGTAAACAAAGTAGTCCTTTCCAAATGTTACACGGATGAATGGGTGGGAAATTTTAAGCCACCCCAAGGATGACCACCTCAAACTCTTATGAAAAGAGGTAATATGCATAGAGTATTATTTAGAATATGTTTCAAATGATCCAGATCAACTGTCTACTAATAATCAATGAACCTAAATCATGCACATCTGCAGTACTGTGATTTGTGAGCTCATTCATATCTTACACTTTTGAAACAACAAAGTCTGCACTTTTCCAAAACAGCCTCAGTGTGATATTCAACGTATTGTATGAAGAAGAATAATGCATGCATTAGGGACATCTTACCTGTTATGTATGCTGTGATGCTGGACAGCAATTGGTATATGAACTTATATGTTAGAAATGGTACTGCAGGAAGTCAAAATACCCACAGTACCAGTGCTGATATACAAGAGGTGCTGTGGTGACAAGCAGTTTGGCTGTCTTGATGGTTACAATGCAGGCAGAGCACTTGCCCAGTTATATTAACAACAGGTAACTAAATGTCATTACCTATTTTTCTTATAACAGATACACTTTATTGATGTAGCATTAGCATAGTGTTAGATAGTGTAGGAAATACACCACCCTAGAGCTGGACGTTAGTATTGGGGTACCATTCCTGGATGTAGAGGATCTTCAGTATACTAACTGTTTTAGAATCCTACTCCAGTAACACAGTTTAACTTTAGGATGTTGTGATGATAAAATACAGTTGTGTAATTCCTCTTATCATAACAGCAGATGTTTATATCTGTTAAACTGTTAAAGTAGTTTTAAGCAAAATGGAACATTTTGCCAAGGATCAGACCAATACAGGCAGTTTTCCAAAGCTTTAGGGCTCCTTTCACATGGATTAATCACTGGTATGCATGACAGATGTAGACAAAACCAATGAGTAGGTTATCAAATACTTCAGAGCTTTCTTGACTCAGAAGAAAGGGAGGCTACAGCCCTGCCAGATAAGGACATAAAAGTAAAAGACCCCATAACCTGGCAAAAAATAGCAAAAAGAGGGAGATGGAAGGAGCTACTGCAACTTTGTTATGGTAAGATTACTTACACAACTGTACTATGTTCATCATCAGATCACTGCTTCAGTTATTAGATCACTGTTGAAGTAGCCTTAAACAATATGGCGTGAATACCATAACCTTACTGAGTAAGAGAGGAGGAAGCTGTTTCAGAAGCCGGGATCCCTTGGAGAATACTCCTAGCAAAGCTTGCTGTAGACTTAGAGAAGGAATCTAGTTTGTAGTGTTTCGAAAAGGTGTGCACTGATGACCAAGTTGGTGCCTCTAGTATGTTTCTACAGTCTACCCCTTTCCAAAAAGCCACAGAAGTAGTCAAGACTATAGTAGACAGGGTCCTGACCATGTCTGTAAGTTTCTTCTTTTGGTGACAACAATAAAAAGTAATAGCCTGGGTCAAGCATTTAGAAATTGTCTGTTTAGACACTGGTTCTCCTTTCTTCTTACCTTCATAAAAGACAAACAGTTGATCAGAAGTCCTGAAGGATTCTTTTCTATCAATGTAGTACATGAGTTGTCAACAGACATCACAGTGTGAAGAATTCTTTCTCCCTCCTTTTTAGGGTCTGGAAATAAAACAAGGAGATAAATAGCCTGGTTTTGTGTTAACTATGAAATGACTGCAATCATAAAAGACATATTTGTTCTCAAAGTCTCCCCGTCTTTGTGAAAAACATGGTAGGATACCTCACCTTAAGAGGTTATAACTTGGATGCTCTTCTTGTAGAAGTAAGTTGAAAAGGAAAGGGTTTAAAATAACGGCCAGAAGATAATAACTTACACAAATATTGAAGAATCACAGGAGTCTAAGCCTTAAAAGGATCCTCTTGGCACTTGACTGATACCAACTAGAAAATATTTTCCACATACCCATATATGGTTTTCTCGTAGCAGGTTTCTCTGCTTCCCTTAATATCTGCTGCACATCATTAGAATGAAGTGCCTAAAAGATATTAAAATTCTATCATCCAGGCAGTTAATGGAAAGATGTTTAACACTGGGTTGTGTAAAACCCTCAAATTCAGTCTGTGAGAAAGCTTGTGGTAATTGCTCGTGGCCATTTTCAAAAGAAGGTAGAACCACTGTTGCCTGGAATAAAAGGGGGTCATCACAACTATATTTAGAGGGTCCTTCTGAATCTTAAGGAGAACTCTGGTTATTAGAGGAAAGGCAGAAAGGCATGCAGAAAGCTTTCCATCCATGGGAATAAAAATGGTGTTACTTCCATTTATGACAGTCTGTCTTGGTCCTGTTCAGCTTTTCTACAACAATGTTTTGCTCCGACAGAATGTATGGAGCCAGAAGGGACAAACTGAACTGAGTTGTTAGAACCCAGGCAATGATACCTACTCTGCAAAGGGGTAGGACCTAGTCCACCCGTGTTTGTTTATGTACCACTTCATTGTGGTACTGTCTGTGCTTACTAACAGAGGGTCCTGGTTTCTAGATATGGTTCACAGATTTGAAAGCACTTAGAGCCATTATTTCCTTGACATTTGTGTTTTAATTTGTTTTATTTGTTCTACAGACCCCACCCTTACACTCCCTTGGACACAGCTCCCCAAGCAAAGTCTGAAGCATATGTCATTATAGACTGAGCGGGGACTAGCAGGGAGAAGGGAATACCTTGTTTGATAGGCAACTGATTCACCCACCAATCTGAATCTGTGATGTGCAAGTTTAAAAAGAAAGGTCTGGAATGGGTCTCCATGTTCCTTCTTTCTTTGACACCACAAAACTTATTGAATAAAGTTCTTTCCCTGCTTGATCTGGGAGAACTCTTTCTATTACCTCCTGAGACAACATCTGATTAAAAAAAAAAGATGACAGGCCCATTTTACTGGAAAGATGTAGAGGAAGCCCTTAAAATTCAGGATGTGAGTCTCATCTTTGACATTCTAGAATGATTCTTCACACCCGACTGTTTGAATTATTATCTGGTGCCATAATGGATAATTAAGAATTGAACAATGGGATAGATTTATGGGGCTGACACTCTGGAGAGGGGGAATATCCAGATGGGTCATATAGTCAAATTTTTTTTTTGTGTCGTCCCTGGTTCCTCCTCTTTTCTTTGACCCTTCCTGTCACTGTTTTGTGATATTTTGTTTGCCTAAACTTTTCTGTGTATACTTTTTCTGCTTCTTGAAAATCTGGAAGAAAGTCTTTTGTTATATTTCGGAATAGGTAAGGTCACCAGCTAAAAGAAGCTTCATAGAAGTTGACTTTGACATAGAAATTACTAAAGGATCTGACTTGGGTAACTGAGGCACTTTATACAACTTATTAGGTATTTTATGAAGAGATGGCTGACTGTTAGGAAAAGTGTAGGCTGGCAAAAAGACATATTCTAAGGTTGAAAAAAGCAGGAGAAACAGGTGCAGAGTAAGGAAACTCCACCTATCTATTGTTGATATTCAGACATGTTTGTTTATTCCACTGAAAAAAAGACCCTCGGATTGGCAGTGGTGTTACAATGAAAAAAGACCCTCATATTGGCAATGGTATAGACCATTCTTCAAGAGAAGAATCTGAGAAAAGGCTCTCTTCAGAATCAGCATCTCTACCCAGTATTGTGAGAATATGAAATAGACTATCCCTGTCCAACTGTTGTGCCTCAGACTTGGAATCAGAATCTATTATATTTTCTTCGTCTACTGAGGAGGATAATCATCACTCAAGGGCTGTACTACTCTCAACAATGCTTCTGCGAATCCTAGTCAGTTATTTTTCTCTAAATGAGGAAAAATGTCTGGACTTATGATTTATTTTCTCAGGAGACCCCCTCCTCATAAAAGTGGTGGATTAGAGGATGGTCTCTACCCCAAAGGAGCTGCAGCTCCTCACTGCGTGTTAACATAGGATCATACACTGGTACCTTCCATGAAGCCTGCAAGGGTGGTACTCCCTTCCCTGATAAAGGCATCTGGACATGCATGACTCCCATTCAATAAAATCATCTCAAGGAGCAACACCAGAGGGACCAGAGGAAGTAGTTGAGTGGTCTGAAGAACAACTAATGGCCACACAGAGTGACCCATCAATGGATGCGATACCAGGGAAGCTCAGTTGAAGACTGAAGTCTCTCAGATAAGTTTTTTTTTCTTCTTGCAACTTGGAGAAAGAGTGAAAGTCTAAGAAGGACTCAGGTCCATGTTCTAGCCATGAAACGAGTTTCTCAGATGGATAGTAGAGCCAAAAAGAGTTAGTGAAACATTCAGACTTAAAGGATTGTTACTGACACAACATTTTTCAGTCATAAGCACCAAACACACTCACCAAAGCGTATTGCAACAAAGTACACTTTTCCTCACACCATTTACTAAAATTCACAAAAGAGCTATGGAATCCCCACAGGGCCTTAGGACCACATTACAGCTGAGTATAGCATTTCATAACTGGTCATTGTAACAGTGAAGGGGCAGTCTCCATTTCTTGCAGAAAAGTGTACTTTTTGTTGAAAAAATCATACAAGACAGCTCTGTCCAATAAAGTACAAGTCCCACAGAAAAGTTGTGAAGTATACTTAGTTTTACAAGGAAAGCAATTTTACACAAAAATGCCATCAAAGAATTCCCACCAATAAAATTGAAGCTCTGCGTAGTGTCTTCTAGTGACAAGTATTTCAATAGGTTGAAATGCCCTAAAATCAAATATCCAAGAACACAAAACACACACACACACACACACACACACACACACACACACACACACACACACACACACACACACACACACACCTTTTTTAAATAAATTTGGAAGTTAATCCCCAAATGGAGAATTTATCTACCTAGCTTTGAAGAAGACCCAACTGACCAGTGATCTCCTGAAGTCCTATGCACTCTTTCAGGGCAAAAAAAATGTTTTGAAGTAGATAGTGCCCTAGCAACTAGTTTGAACTACATCTCTTATGCATACCAGTGCCTATGGTACATGTAAGGAGCTCTAAAGCTTTAAAAAGCTGACTGAGTGGAACCAATCCTTGACAGGATGTCTCATATTGTTTTAGACTACTGCAGCAGGGATTTAATGATGAACATATGCTACTCTCCTAGTTCAGTATTTTGAAATCTAAAATACATACAAGAAGACCAGAAAAAAATAAGAATCAAAACTCACCAAAATGAGGTTCCTCCAGATTAAAATCCATAGTTTATTATAAAAAACACATAAACCAACATAAATATTGACTGCTTTCATCCCTAATAAACAGGGATATCATCAGAATATACCATAACATCAGCCAAAATTTGTTTAAATACAATAGCCACCAAATAACCATTTGTTGAATGAAAAACACAAATTAATTTAATATAAATTATTTTAAATTACATTCTGTGCATCAATAACATTACTTAGCCTTGTTTTTTAGGGATGAAACCACAAAATATTTCTGTTGGTTTTTGTGGTTCGTATAACATTTACAGGTTTGTCCAAATTTCCTTGGTTTTAAGTTTGGTATTTTAGACATTGTTAGGCAAAATATGAGAGGAGGTGATTAGAAGAATGAGATTGAATCCAGGGAATTGTATTGGCAGTTAACTTTGAATGCCAGCAACCTACCAGGTATTAATGAACATTTATTCCTACTACCTATCTTAAAGCAAAGGGCAAGGAAGTCATGAACTCATGTTTTGCCTCAAATTTTAAAAGTTTCATATCAACATATTTATTATGCTTTTTTAATTCATACTGAGAGTTGTTTGTAAGGCTATAATTATTGCATAAGGAATGTTACCACTTTAAAAATTAATTGAGTGAATGATAATTGATTGTTATAACAGAACTGATTAGTGAGAATGTTTTTAGTTTTATAAAGTTTGTCAAGAGAACAGACGAAAGCACTTACATCAACTCTTTGGTCACTTTTGGATTTTATACAATTTTTGCTTGACGTGTGGAGATTTCTAAAGAATAAATTAACTTTTCTGAATGAGTCTCTGTTTTAGGTTGCCTGTTTTGGACTTGGATTGTTTTTTTTTTCATAGTTGGTGCTTTTCCAGTCCTAACGCTCATTTTGTTTCATTAAAGGCATTCATTAATTTATATATAATCAGGTTATTTGGAGCAAGGGAGTGGTTACAGAGGGTGGTTCTGTTAAGAGCAATAAAAGCATTAAACTCATTCCTTTAACCAAGTCCCCTTGAGACTGTGCTACCTTAGAACTGAAACTTAAAAGCTAGAGACAAATTAAAATATATAATATAAGAAGTTTCTGGACAGGGGCATCATGTGCTGACTTGTCAGAATATGGGCTAAATTCTTGGCTAGGCTTGTAAGAGCCTCAGGGCCAATAGCCTAGTAACTTCCTCTGATCCTATGTTTCAGTAAAGGATATTCCATTTTTAACTCAACTGTGAACTACCTACTATTTTATTATTTTGTAGTACATATTTTAAAGTTTGAATTTTATTAGTGAACTAGGTGCATAACATATTTCAAGGTGTGTACTTCACACCTTCCACACTGCAAAGTTTCTGCTTGATAAATATCAGAAAAGTACAAAAATCGTATCACGACAGAGGTCACTATAATTGCAACTTAAAATATTTAAGCAGAATTTATCATTTTTTTCTTCCCTTTTGATAAAAGCTTGTATCTCACACCTCTCAGAGTCTTGAATAAAACAGCTGTGAGCTATGCAATCTTTAGATCTATAGATTGGTGCACACCCCTCCTGAAGTTGTGACTGCAATTTCACCTACTCTGACCACTATTCCCAGCCGTGGACTTCACTGAGGCTTCAAATGGCCTGTCTCACAGCAGTATGTCATCCACATTTGTCTTCCAAAGAGGGATGAGCAGGCAAAGCCTCATCATTCCTCCCTTCCCCATCAGCTCTTATAGGTATTTGGGGTACTATTAGAAACCAACCATCCTGAGTCATAGTAAAGACATTATCTCTCATAATAACACAACTGGCTGTCTCTTCAAGATATTTGTATTTTTGACACATACTTTTGGACTCATTAAAGGATGGCAGACATTGGAGCTGTATGATGTCAGTCCCTGAAATTCTGAAACATTGCATGATAGTAAGGTGAATTAATGATTTATGATGCTGGAGAGAAACACATGGCAGACAATAATCATATAGGGCTGCCTAAAAGTTGTCTCATGGCAGAGACCCCACGGCTTGGGAAAAACAATTCCTATTTAGGGATCATATTTTCCAAGAAAAAGTTGCATGGTACACCTGTTATTTAGATGATATTTTAATCCTTTGGTGAGGTAGTAGGAATTCTGCTGCAGCATTTGTTGAACATATTTCTAAATGCACGAATTTCCTTAAATTTACCTGGGAATTCAATACTGAACTAATTTGCTTCCTTGATGTTGAATTGATTAAACGTCCTTCATTGGATGGGGTTATTTCTAAAATTTTTAGAAAATCAACATACTCGAACGCATTCCTTCATTTTTCCAGTTGCCACCCTTTTCACCAGAAAAGGGGAGTTGTTAAGGGACAACTGGTATGGGCTGCAAGAATAGTGACCTTAGAGAATGATTTTTTAGATGAATGCAGGTTATTGAAGGAAATGTTTAGTAAACGTAGCTACCCCATCAATTTAGTGGATGACCTGATAGATGAAGTCTCCTCTAAAATAGTTTGTGGTATTTTTCAACCATTATTGAGTGTCAAGGATAGTAATATCTTCACTAATTTGGGCTCTTGTAGTCCGGATAATTCGTTGGACAATTTGAATGTTACTTGTAATACATTGGAAATTGACTGGGACCGTAGGGATCTTGTCCCCAAACAACTATCTGGGTCCTCATATGTTGACTTAGCAAGGTTGAGCTTTATAACTACATTTTCTATTGATGCTCCCTTTTTGAGATCAATTATTTTCAAAAATTGGCCCTTCTTATTAGATAATTAGATAATTTGACTAGACAACATGTAGGAGGGGCTCCCTTTGTAGTATTTAGGAAAGGCATGAATTTAAAAACACTTTTGGAAAATAGTACTTTAAAATGTCATCCTCCACATTGTGGGATGTTTAAATGTGAGGACTGCCGTTGGTGCAAATATATAGATGTGGTAACCTTTTTTACAATAAATGGCAAAAAATATCACATCAATGATAAATTCAATTGTAACACCAGAGGGGTGGTTTACTTGAGCTCATGTAAAAATTGCCCCGTTTTTTACGTGGGCAAAACTAGAATTTATGAGTACTTGTATGCCATTGACTAAAAGAATTTCAACAATGCACTTGCAAGGCATATTAATTTGTGTCCCAAACATGAATTCAAGTTCTTAGTTATTGAAAAAATTCCAGATAATTTTAGAGGTGGACCAATGGATTTGAAATTAGAGGAGAAGGAACTGATTTGGCAGTTGAAATTAAATGCCTTAGTTCCGCCAGGTTTAAATGACTTTGTTTCTATTAAGAGCATATAGAAATTAAAAGCATTAGTTAGATAGATTTATGTTTATACATTTTTAATGATTTTTACTGTATATATATTACATTATACAAATGTATTGTTACATGTAATTTTTGGAAGTATTTGTAAGGATTTTTATTACTTATTTTATTTTTTTGACATCTGGTTTGTTTTTATAGGAGTTTGGCACTTTAAAATGAGGCTGTGTTTTTCCAAAGGAAATGATGTTTTTCTAAAAGAAATTATGTCATGATAAGTATTGTATTTAAGTGTACTTGTGTGTCTTAAAATTGTCTGAAGAAGTTTGCTCATTTTAGTAAACGAAAGCACTTATTGGAACTGTTTTGAGTATCCGGTGTGGTCCTTTTTTTTCCCTTCACTTTGTTGCAGTTTGTTCATTTTCTCTGAGTTTATTTGTTTGGTTTATGGAAGTTAGTTCCGCACCTGGATCACAAGTACTTTTTAATACTATGGATCCTACGCTTAATGTTATGGATTCTTCATCTAACAATGACAACGGTGCTCTAGCAAATTGACTGCCTTAACAGAACTACTGTTGCAACGTGTAGACTGTTTGGCCTCATGGATCTGGAAGTTCCGGTAACCCAGTCTCTCATGGTTTACCTAATTCTTCTTCGCCTGGGACATCAGCTTTTGCCTTAGGATCGCAGGATTCAGCAACCATTCTCCAAGGGTTTCTGGTTCTTCTTTTGTGCCCTGTTCAGACTTTCGGACTTCAAATGCACCTTCCAGCAGGACGAACAAGTGTTTGGGGAACAATGGAGATTTTGTGCAGTACAGTAAATACACCATCTATTATTCTGACTCTGGAGGACTGGTTTAAAGATCCAGCTTGTTTTGTCAATGGGTCCTTTTAGCCTGACAGTATTAGAAACTCTGAAATTGGCAAAAATAACTTAATTAACAATTTAAAGGTTTATGACACCAAACTGTTCAAATTTAAAAAGTTGAAAACTGAGGTGCAGTAATTGTCTGAATGCGGCAACAAGTCCCAAAGGGACTTAGACAATGGCGGTTTCCTACTGTGTTAGTTTCAAACTCACCCTTTCACAAGGAACTTTTAAGTTTGTTTGATCGACAAGGGGTTGATTTTATGGAACTTTTAATAAAAGATTATTGTGCACAGATGGATAATCTGAAAAGTGAATTGGCATTATTGGACTCTAGTATTCGATCTGACAATCACTTTTTCTGCGCTACAAATTTGATTTTTTACATATTTTTCACTAGTATTAATAACGCTTTGTTTAAAATTAAAGAAAATAAAATCAAGAAACTTAATAGGGTCTCTTTGGCTTATGAGAAGGGTCTAGTGTACCCTCTACCTCCTTCCAATGTGAATGTGAATGTGAACTTTGGTTCTAATAATGAACTAGGTGGTTCTGGTGATAACTTTATTGCTGTGGACGATAATAATCGGAAGCAAATGAATGATAGTTTGTTAGATGAAGGGTCCCCGGTCAGGAGGAGTGAGAGGGTTGCTAACAAGAATATCACTAACAATGCAAACAATCAAAACAACACTAATACTAATGGTTCACATCAGAATCAGGGTTTTCAGGGACACAGGAAAATAAACACGGGGGAACAATTAAATTGTCCACAGCAACAACACCAGTGGAAGAAGAAAACACAGAACAGGAGGAGGAGATAGTTCTTTCTCCTCACCCAGTAGGACAAACTAGTCCTATTAATACACAACAGAGACCAGTTCAGATTTTATTTAACAGTACACAAGACTTTAGAATCTTCAATTATTCTACCTTTGTTCCTACCCCTTTATTAATAGAGGTCTTAGCCAAAGGTTCAACTTTTGTCCCTTCAACTAGACGTGACTTAGCAAGAACACTTATTGACCTTAAAACATATACTAGGAAACTGAATTTGAACGTGGTATTTGGGAAACATTCCAGTCTCACTAAAGAGTTCAGAATTGCAAGTATCTTCAACCCATTCTTACACCCTTCCATTTTATTATTCGAAAGAATTTGTGAGAATGATTTTAGAACACTTTTGACCACTAGGCGAGCCCTTAATGAAAGATTGTGTAATTTAACCCAACCCGAGAAGGATGCTTTGGATGATTTAAGATTTGCTGACATCCGTATCATTAAACCGGATAAGGGGGGTGGGTTGGTGTTTATGGACAATGAAGACTGTAATTATTACATGAGTTCTCTGTTGACCAATAGGGCTTATGTAAAGGTTTCCCTCAATTAAATGAATGGAGCATATCAAAAAATTAAAGGCTTCATTAATGATGTGTTTATTGAGGAGTGTATTGATGTTGATTTGTTGAACTTTCTCTTAATCCCCTACCCAATCACCCCTACCTTATTTGGCTTACGTAAAATACACAAAAATTTGGAAAAACCTCCCTTCCGTCCCATCAATGATGGGAGGCAGTCTATAACCTATGGATGTGCTAAATTTGTGGATGTCAAACTTAAGGAAGCTTTAAGAAATGAAACCCAGATATGCAAGGATTCGTGGACATTTTTAGGTGCCATGAATAATTTTCCTTTTTCTTGGAACCTGAATTTTTTAACAATTGATGTCCGTGATTTGTACACTGCCATTCCTCATGAGCTTGGTTGTGAATGGGTCAGGGATTTTTTGTTAGAACAACATTTGGATGGTGCTTCCATAGATTTAATTCTTTATTTGTTGGAATTAGTTTTGAGCAATAATTATTTTTTGTTCAACAGAGAATTTTACTTACAGAAAACTGGTGTAGCCATGGGGTCTCTGTGTGGTGGTACCTTTGCTAACACAGTGATGGCCCACTGGGAAAAACAATTCCTAGTTAGGGATCATATTTTCCAAGAAAAAGTTGCATGGTACACCCGTTATTTAGATGATACTTTTATCCTTTGGCGAGGTAGTAGGAATTCTGCTGCAGCATTTGTTGAACATATTTCTAAATACACAAATTTCCTTAAATTTACCTGGGAATTCAATACTGAATGAATGTGCTTCCTTGATGGTGAATTGATTAAACGTCCTTCATTGGACGGGATTATTTCTAAAATTTTTAGAAAATCAACATACTCAAATGCATTCCTTCATTTTTCCAGTTGCCACCCTTTTCACCAGAAAAGGGGAGTTGTTAAGGGCCAACTGGTATGGGCTGCAAGAATGGTGACCTTAGAGAATGATTTTTTAGATGAATGCAGGTTATTGAAGGAAATGTTTAGTAAATGTGGCTACCCCATCAATTTAGTGGATGACCTGACAGATGAAGTCTCCTCTAAAAGAGTTTGTGGCATTTTTAAACCATTATTGAGTGTCAAGGATAGTAATATCTTCACTAATTTGGCTCTTGCAGTCCGGATAATTCATTGAACAATTTGAATGTTACCTGTAATACATCAGAAATTGACTGGGACCATAGGGATCTTGTCCCCAAACAACTATCTGGGTCCCCAGATGTTGATTTAGCAAGGTTGAGCTTTATAACTACATTTTCTATTGATGCTCCCTTTTTGAGATCAATTATTTTCAAAAATTGGTCCTTCTTATTAGATGATAATTTGACTAGACAACATGTAGGAGAGGCTCCCTTTGTAGTATTTAGGAAAGGCATGAATTTAAAAACACTTTTGGAAAATAGTACTTTAAAATGTCATCCCCCACATTGTGGGATGTTTAAATGTGAGGCCTGCTGTTGGTGCAAATATATAGATGTGGTAACCTTTTTTACAATAAATGGCAAAAAATATCACATCAATGATAAATTCAATTGTAATACCAGAGGGGTGGTTTACTTGAGCTCAAGTAAAAATTGCCCCATTTTTCACGTGGGCAAAACTGAAAGACCCCTCAAGAATAGAATTTATGAGCACTTGTATGCCACTGACAAAAAGAATTTGAACAATGCACTTGCAAGGCATATTAATTTGTGTCCCAAACATGAATTCAAGCTCTTAGTTATTGAAAAAATTCTGGATAATTTTAGGGGTAGACCAATGGATTTGAAATTAGAGGAGAAGGAACTGATTTGGCAGTTGAAATTAAATGCCTTAGTTCCGCCAGGTTTAAATTACTTTGTTTCTATTAAGAGCATCTTGAAATTAAAAGCGTTAGATAGATTTATGTTTATACATTTTTAATGCTTTTTACTGTATATTTATTAAATTATACAAATGTATTGTTACATGTAATTTTTGGAAGTATTTGTAAGGATTTTTATTACTTATTTTATTTTTTTGACATATGGTTTGTTTTTTATAGGAGTTTGGCACTTTAAAATGAGGCTGTGTTTTTCCAAAGGAAATGATGTTTTTCTAAAGGAAATTATGTTTTTCTAAAGGAAATGATGTCATGATAAGTAGTATATTTAAGTGTACTTGTGTGTCTTAAAATTGTCTGAAGAAGTTTGCTCATTTTAGTAAATGAAAGCGCTTATTGGAACTGTTTTGAGTATCTGGTGTGGTCCATTTTTTTCTTTTTCATACTATCCTACTTACTTAGTGCATATTCAAATATTCAGTGTATTAATTCCCTGTTTTCATCTGATTGTTAAAATATGTAACATATTGGACTAGACTAACAATCATCAGAGAGCTTTGGAACTGCTTCTTAGGAATCAGTTTGGAATTAGTGCTTCCATTTTGCTCCAGGTGAAAGAAAGTGCAGAAGGACATTATTTCTTAGTCTTCCTAGAAACATCAAATCCATAAAAAGCCTGAAGACTGATTTTTACAAGCCAATATGGGATTAATGCTGTTGCTTTGCTCCTGGTGAGGGAAGGAGCAGAGGGGCATTGATTCCTACTAGTCTCTGATTGGGCAATGTGTATGGGACTTCACTAAGAAGTCTAGTTAAAGTTCTGGTGAGATTCTCTTCATTGTCCTTGTGCCTTTTGACTTTCTCTTGTGTCCAGACATTGTTGGTTCTATCCAGGGTATTTATTAAGAGAAGACTATAGCAGTTGTACTGAACCCATCAACATTTGGATTAACACTACTTTTCAGGAAGCAGCTTGGGATTAGTGCTACTCTTTGCTTCTGGTGAGAGAATGAACAAAGCAGTAAAGGTTCACTGATTCCTAGCTGTGTTCAGCTGTGCTGAGATCAGCACTATCTCCACTGTCAGACAGATAGCACCTGCTGTAATCAGCTTCAGACTTCATAGTGCTAACTCCCCTTCAGACCACATTAGACAGCATTTTGAACCATGAATTTGCACATTCCAGCCATCTTTGTAGTCAGCTTGGTTAAAATGGTCATCCTGAGACTGTGACAATTGCTTCATGTTTACTGACAACCACCTACTACTTAAATACACTGCCACAATGTGTGAGAGATGTAGTTACATAATGTTATTGGAGGCAAAGCCCTCACACAAAGTCATGGCAAGTAACATGCAAGTTGTCTGTACCATGCAATACCACACTAAACCAATCCCCACTACCTCAGACCAAATACATAGACCTCCATAGGTTAATAATATTTCTCAAAAATGCCAAAACAGCTATCATCAAATGATCAAATCTAAAAGGTCAAAGTCAGAAATGCTGAACCATACAAAAAGATTGAAAACCAACTGTGTGAGCTCACAGAACAGCAGGGATTAGGGAATTTGCCCTTTACCTTCTGTACTGCGATCTTAGAATTCATATAAACAATTATCAGGGATTATGGGTGGCTTGTCCCTAGCAAAAAAAAAAAAAAAAAAAAAAAAAAAATATATATATATATATATATATATATATATATATAAACTATTGACTGAAAATGCAAAATCAAACACAAATAATGCTAATATGTCACTATAAAGACACTAATATCTACCAACTGACCCTGAATATTTGTCACTATTGCATACATGTATAGTGTTTCAGGCTTCTGATAGGGAACCATATATATATATATATATATATATATAGTTTACAGTTTTTGTGTTTCAGAATTTTATGTTTCGATCGTTAGGGTTCAGTGTTTCATTAATCAGTATTTTGATATTTCAAAGAAATTTTGTAAATACATCTACATATGCTGAGGCTCTTAAAAGTAACTTACCTAAAATGCAATGGTTTCCTAAATGTAACCTAAGATACAAATACCCTCAGCAACCTCACAAACATCCAACACAGGTAGCCACCATGAAACATAAATCTCAGGCTGACTCAATTCACAAGCCAACAAGACAAACCACCAGACATAGCCAGGGAAGACTCAATAGTGAGACACACTGTTGCACCAGTCACTAGGCTGTGCAAGAATAGGATCACAGTCAATTGCTTATCTGGTGCCAGGATTCACCACATCATGCATGCACATGGGTCCTTACACCTCAAGTACATGTATGACACAGTCATATTGCATGTAGGTGTAAATGACATGAGACATACCTGAATGGACTATATGAAAATAGACATAATAGAGCTCTCTAAATATGTGTCGGATGCAGGTATGAACCTAGGCTGGAGCAGCATTCTACCATCATCAGGAATGATTCCACAATATTAACAAATCATTATATATTTGGATTAGCTTCTGGTGTCATTCTAAGGGGGCACATATATATCAGCATGGGAGCAGATGGCTGACAGTATTAATTGCTTTGCCAGGGATGGCCTGAAGCCTCTTCCCCCAAGGCCTTCACAAACTGGAAAAATCATGCATTTTAGGCAATGTCAGTTTTCTAAATCTTCCAACACAACAAAACAGATTATAGATAACTTAAAATACTTGCAGCTCAATCACAGGAACATTAATAAAATGCTAGTCATTTGAAGCACTCCTTACCCTGAAAAACACTGATATATGCATCATCATAGAGACCTAGTTCAAGACCAGTTGGAGAATTTCATCAGTGCAGGGTTTCAATGCTTACCTATAAAGGTGGTAGTATCTCAACAGTCTTAAAAGAAAATTTGAGTCCAGATTCATTAGACAAGATAATGATCCAGAACTCAACATTAACCTTACTATAAACAAAGCCTCTTGTCCTATCATAGCTAACTATAGAACTTTTTCTATGTCCCCCTGAGCTCATGCCTCCTACCTAACCAGTGATGAGTCCCTATGTATTAAGCTAAAGATTGTACTTATTTTGGAGGATCAATAATATTTTTTGGGTCTGATTTGCCCCTATTTTCAGCCTTGATTTACCCCTTCACACAATTTTCTGAATTTTCACATCACACATGATTTTTGAAGCTGCTTAGTAGATAGAAAACCACACTACTTAACCAACATACTAGTGGCACCAGTATGAGGTACTTTAAAGAAAGAGGACCTACACATTATATGTCCCTTTTTCAGATGCAAAAATAAATGACTTTCTGAGGTGTATTTTGGCACTGTCATGCAACTCTGACTTTGTGAGGTGTATTTTGGCACTGTCATGCAAGTCTACAGATCTTACTCTATGTCTTTGAGAGTATACTTATATCTTCATGTCATTTTTGTCACACTCTATTTTGTAAACTTGTGTTTTTCAGTAGTACCCAGCATTCCTAGTAGAAATGGAGCGAGTTACAGGATATTTTGTATTCAGATTTTTTTGGATGGATGTAGCTTCTTTTTAAGAGCCTTTGCACCAATTTTCAGTGTCTATATGTTGAGAAATATGTCAAGGAGACTTCAACCTCCATTAACTGGGGGACTTGTACATCCTCAATCATTTATACCCAGAAGTTTCTGGACTTCATCAAATACAAATTCTCTGGACCAGTTAGTCTGCAGGCCAACCAGGAGCAATAAATTCCTGGACTCTGTTTTACCAGTATAGGACACTTTTGCTCACCATCACTTATAACTGCCTCCCTGGCCAAATTAGACCACAAAACACATTCCCCTTGGGACTGAAGCTGTAACCCTTTCCATCATGATGACCCCACAGCTTGTGCAGAATTCTTTACAGCCAAATTCTATTCACATGTAAAGAGCTGCATAGATACACCTATGACCCTTATAAATAAATACAATCCCAAATTAAAAAGAAACTATGGTGGAAGCCTGATATAAGCTCTATATAAAAAACCTCATTGTATACAAAATACATTTTTATTCCCAAGATGACAATAACACTTTTACTAAACTTAACAAGGAACTCCAGACCCTGATCAAATCAGCCAAAACCAGATATGAGGTAAAACTGCCACCCGTGTGAAGGATAACCACAACGCCTTCTTATTTGAAAAATCTCATAAATAATTCCCAGCACTATGCAGTGGTAATTGCAAAGGATATTACGTAGCCAGATACAGAAGACTTAGCCAATCTACTAGTGGACAAATTTAATTACAGCTTCATCCTGCAGTATTCCCAGATTGCATACCTACATTAACAAACCCATTTAATCCCCCAAGATCAATTCTTCAAGGTGCTATCCAAGGCCAAAAGCATTACTTCTATGGGGACAATTTACATACCAGGATACCTACTGGTCAGTCTAAAATATGATGCCACCCTACTGACATTATTCAGTATTAGCCTCCAAATAGGTTACATGACAGGTAACCTGAGGATAGTAACAGTCATTTCCCTTGCACAAAAGTGAAGTTTCAATAGCCCAAGGTAATTATAGACCCTTAAGCCTAACCAACCTCATTTGTAAGGCTACAGAAAGGATCCATGTGGAATTAATAAATAATAACATAGGCAACCTACAAACACTCTACCCAAGTTACTATATATTCTTCAAGCACAAATCCTGCTACTTAATTTGCTTGACTTACTCAAGAAGGTTATTGAAGCAATGGATGAAAGCAAATCAGTAAACATTGCTTATCTAGACTTCACAAAGGCATTCAATGCCATACCACACTCAGATATTGTAGATAAACTCTCCTAGCTAAATGTAAATCATATGCATCTCATTGCATTGCAAACTAGCTCACAACTAGAACCCAAGAAATTAAGGTGAGTGACTCTAAGATCTTCTCCAGAAAAAAAAAAAAACTTCCACTTGCAGTGAACCCCAGAGTTCGACTCTTGGACCATGAGTATTTGGTATTTACCTATCAGAGATCAAAGAAAATGATAATGATATATAGCTGACCAAGTTTGCAGATTACTGTAAGCTTTGTGCCATAATAAACTCCCTTGAGGACACCAGAATCATCTAAGAAGGTCTTTCCCAAACAAATAACTGGTGTCAGAACCATGAACTAAAACTAAATGCCAAGAAATATAGAATCATATTTTTTGGCATGCAAGACTTCCCTTGTTACTATCACATTGATAACACCCTCCTGAAAATTGTTCCTGTAGTTATGGATCTTAAAACCTATGCTGACAATGAACTGTCCTTCAATCATTGTGTATCTACTACTGTAAGGAAGTTCTCTATCATTGCACAGCTAATAGCTACAGGTACGGGGTCCATGTCCAGGGATGTAATTATTCCACTGTATTTGGATCTCATCAGGCCAATCATTAAATACAAAGTCCTATTTGAAATGCACCTGTCTTAACACTTGTCACATATGGAGCAACCATAAAAAAAAATAAAAAAATAAAAGGCCTAAATTACAAAAACTATGACTGTCTTAAAGCCTTGTCCTGCTTCTGAGTATCATACAGGCTACTAAGATGCAACATCTGCCTCGCATACAGAGCCTCAACACATTCTATCCTGTAAGACATACTACTCTTAAAAGTCCTATTGCTGCATGAGCACCCACTCAAGGGATCACAATGTCTTTTGTAAAATAAATTAACACTTTCAAGGTAAATGTAGGTACCACAGAGAATAACTCTTGTATTCTCTATGATACGTACTACTCTAGGCATCAATCTATATGTTACAAGGTAGGTAACAAACTGGCTCACTGACAGAACCCACCTAGTCAAAATAGGGGAAGCCACCTCAAGCAGTAGGCCTGTAATGAGCAGTGTACCCCAGGGATTGGTCTTGGGATCTCTGTTGTTTGGGATATACTTTTCTGAGGTGCATGCCAAAACCATTGGGCTATGTCTGAAAAAGTTTGTAGATGACTGCAAGCTGGGTACTGTCATCAATTCCTCTAGTGATGCGGGCATCCTCCAAGAGGGTCTCACCCAAACAAATGACTGGTGTCAGAAACATGTCCTTAATCTGAATGCCAAAAAATGCATCATCACCCCCTTTGGGGAGAGTGATGTCCCCACAAATTATCACATTAGTAGCAAGGTCCTAAGCATGCAATCAGTCAGGAGGAACTTGGGCACCCAGCTTGATAGCAAACTGACATTTGACCCCCATATTGCCTCCATTGTAAAGAAAGCTTTCTACATGGCCCACCTCATTAGTAAGGATATCTCATCCAGGGGCAAGGAGGTCATAACATCCCTGTATTCTTCCCTTATAAGACCCATTATTGACTATAACGCCCCTTTTGGCATGTACCTCACAAAGCACATGCAGCAGTTGGAGACACCACAGAGGTTCTTCACCAGGACCTCAAACATCTACCCTACAAAGACAGGCTAAAAGCCCTGTCCTGTACTCACTCTCATAAAGACTCCTCAGAGGTGATCTCTGTCTGGCATACAAAGCAATCTCAGACCCCACTTTGATGGGACTGCTGCATATCCATGAGTCAAGCTCCACTCAAGTAACCCACCTGCTTGACCTCAATCTGGTCTGTGGCATCAATAGGTCTTGTTAGTGGGACAGATTTGTGCCCCAGAGACTCCCCTTTCTGTGGAATAGATGCCTTCTCCACATCAAGCAGAGTACCTCATTAACCCTTTTTAAGCGCAACCTAGATAACTGGATGGGGAAGACAAAACACACCCCTAAGATTCCACCTGTGTCTCTGCTGGACCAGAGCATCAGGTGCTGACTTTGGCGGAACATGGGCAAAACTCTTATCTAGGCTTGTAAGGGCCTCAGGGCCAGTAGCCTAGTAACTTCCTATAATCATGTGATCTTATAGAACCTTCTTCCGCTTCACATAAAGTGAAGTACTTCACTTACTCTGATGCCCTAATGGCAGACATCTCACATTTTGGTCAACCATAAGAGTTGCAGAAACAGTATTTATGTTGGTAAAACTGAGAGATAACTAAGGACTAGAATTTATTAGCATAATTATGCTATAAAAACTAAGGCTGTTAGTAATGTATTATTTAAATATTCTGTGCTCTGTAAAGATGTAAAAACAATTTTATTTTATGTATTGGATAAAATTTCCAAACCTGTGCAAGGTGGACATTTGGGAGCAATAACTGAAGTCAGGGAATTCTATTGGCAAACTAAATTAAATGTGACATGTCTCCCTGGGCTTAATGACAAGACCTCATTTAATGCTGTTTTGCAATTAAGATCTACGGACATGTGATTGCTTAAATGGAGTTGTTATATGTATTGTATATCTGTGTGTGTGTGTGTGTGTGTGTGTGTGTGTGTGTGTGTGTGTATATATATATATATATATATATATATATATATATATATATATATATATATATATATATAGATCTATGTCAGAAGCTCAAATTTTCAGAAACATAAAATATGATTGAGTTTTTGAAAACTCAAACTCAGACTTCAAAAAAACAACAAAAATCAACCTTTTTTGATGTTTTTCTAGGGGACATGCCACCCTGCACCCCCACACCTCCGGCACATTATATATACCAACTCCAAGATCACACTACAGTGGGGAAAAGGGTAAATTTCATGATCTGTACTGTACCGCAATCTCCATTCAAAAGCTTTGAGTTTTCTGAAACTCGATCATATTGTTTCGACAATATGAATTTTGAGTTTCTGAAAACTTGAACTTCTGAAAGGGGCCCATTTTTATATATTTTTTATTTATATATACTTGTATGAGTGTTTAATTTTTGAGAATTGTTGTCAGATTAACTGCTTGTATTATGAATATTATTTTGATTGGTTGTGTTTTAAGATGTGACTAATTAATGCTATTTTTAAAACTCTGCACTTTTCTCATTTTAGTATCTGATGATGTCCTTACTATTGGAATGAAAGCACTTATAGTACATTAAACTTATGTGTGTGTGTGTGTGTGTGTGTGTGTGTGTGTGTGTGTGTGTGACTTCGGTTTTTGGCATTTTTCTTTTTGTTCATAGCTGTTTGGCTTGCCTTGTGTTTTTTGTGGACTTCTCTTACTCTTCAAACATAATTTGGACAAATGGATGGAAAACCACAAATTCACCTTCTGTTTAGTACCTACATCCATCATGGATAGGGAAAATAAGTAAATGTCCCAACATATCCTTATTCTGTCTGCTTCTGGGTTATTCGTATGCAAAATATAAGGGCTAAACAATACTATGAGTATGAAAGACTAGGCTTCTTAAGATCCTTATAGATTAATAGACTAGTAAATACTGATGGAGTAATCAATGTAGGTTTTTGAAAGAAGCAGGAGAAAGACTGCATCTGCAATGCATGGGAAGGACGTTTTCTCTATTAGGAACACGTAAACAAATTTTAATAGTATATCATTATAATTGGCAGCAAGGAGTACACAACATGCAAGCAGAGACTATCAAAGGAGGTACTAGCAAAGGAAGGGACATAAATGGAAGAAATTTTGATTGAGCAGGATTCTGTGATCAAAGCTCAGTTGCATGAAAATATGATAGGTTGACAGGATCCATTACCCAAACCTGGAGAGTTTGAAATGGGTAAAAAATCTATGGAAGCTCAACTCTATATCAGGTAATACCATTATAAGGTGACTTGACTCTTTCTGGCACCCATGCATTATGTTAGAAAGGATTATGGATCTGAACAGAAGGTTTAGTACTACAGAGGTAGTAGACTTAGCACTGGTATTAAATGTAAGCTAATAAATCTGTAGTGGTACCTGGGATAAAAAGTGTGTGCTGTGCTCACATAATATAGAACACAAGTCAACAATTTCTTAATTAAAAGTATTTTAAAAGGCCAACAAAAGATCCGATCTGTAAAAAAGAGGTGTTCATTTCCTTCAGTTAGTTTAACAGCACTAAAATAAAACCATTTCCAGAGAGCTGTTCTTGTATGGAACATAAGTCAGTATGTTTTGTAGATTGTTTGTTAGGCAGAGTGGAGGAACAGGGGAGCAATACAGAACCATATGCTTTAGAATCAGTTCAGAATAACCAATGATACCTCACATGTTGTTATCATAAGCAAAGGATACTAAGCGTTTCTAGTACAGAATGAAATGGGATGTTGGCTCCTAGGGTTAGAGAAGAAACACCATCTAATTTTATTGTACCTGGCAAAAACAATACAGTGAATGAGTGCATAAATGCAAAAGGAATCCTAAATTATTTGAGACTTGGAAGCAAAATTATATGATGCCTATGTTGGACTCTTAAAATAATTTCATGAAAACAACTGCTGCCTTAAAATCATTATAAATAAGACTGAGCACATCAATCAGTACTTTTTAAGAAATAAATGTCAGCATTGTCCCCCTTCCATCACTGTTGTTGTATAAAAGAATGGTAATGGTGGGCTAAGTAATTGCATACGTGAACATGTACCATTCTTTGCAGAATTTAATAGGTAATTTTTTTTTTTTTTTTTTTTTTTTTTTTTTTTTTTTTTTTTTTTTTTTTTTTTTTTTTTTTTTTTTTTTTTTTTTTTTTTTTTTTTTTTTTTTTTTTTTTTTTTTTTTTTTTTTTTTTTTTTTTTTTTTTTTTTTTTTTTTTTTTTTTTTTTTTTTTTTTTTTTTTTTTTTTTTTTTTTTTTTTTTTTTTTTTTTTTTTTTTTTTTTTTTTTTTTTTTTTTTTTTTTTTTTTTTTTTTTTTTTTTTTTTTTTTTTTTTTTTTTTTTTTTTTTTTTTTTTTTTTTTTTTTTTTTTTTTTTTTTTTTTTTTTTTTTTTTTTTTTTTTTTTTTTTTTTTTTTTTTTTTTTTTTTTTTTTTTTTTTTTTTTTTTTTTTTTTTTTTTTTTTTTTTTTTTTTTTTTTTTTTTTTTAAAAAAAAAAAAAAAAAAAAAAAAAAAAAAAAAAAAAAAAAAAAAAAAAAAAAAAAAAAAAAAAAAAAAAAAAAAAAAAAAAAAAAAAAAAAAAAAAAAAAAAAAAAAAAAAAAAAAAAAAAAAAAAAAAAAAAAAAAAAAAAAAAAAAAAAAAAAAAAAAAAAAAAAAAAAAAAAAAAAAAAAAAAAAAAAAAAAAAAAAAAAAAAAAAAAAAAAAAAAAAAAAAAAAAAAAAAAAAAAAAAAAAAAAAAAAAAAAAAAAAAAAAAAAAAAAAAAAAAAAGAAAAAAAAAAAAAAAAAAAAAAAAAAAAAAAAAAAAAAAAAAAAAAAAAAAAAAATACAAAAAAAAAAAAAAAAAAAAAAAAAAAAAAAAAAAAATAAAGAAAAAAAAAAAAAAAAAAAAAAAAAAAAAAAAAAAAAAAAAAAAAAATAAAAAAATTAAAAAAAAAAAATTTTTTGATTTTTCCAATTTTTTTTTTGTGCCTTTTTCCAAATTTTTTGCAAAAAATTCCCTTTCAACCCAATTTTTAGGTATATCCACAACCCAGCAACTTTTTTTTAAATTTTTTAAATTGGCCCCAAACCTTTTTAACCTTTTTTATTTTTTTTCAGTTGAATGTTTACATTTTAATATTGGGATCAAGAATATGTCTAGCAATTCCAAACTCTCTTTGAACTAAGAATGATTGAGACAGAAATGTTTATTAATGCATAACTAATGAAAGAAAATAGCTCTTTTGTCTTGGATTATTCTTCCTTTCATGAAGGCCAAATGTAAATGTTGTGTATAGTTTATTATAATAAACTATTCATTAGCTAAATGTAATACATTTACTGTTATTCTGGAATTAATAAAAACTGTTTGAACAAAAAAAAGAGTATGTCTAGCAGCTAAAAAACACTGGTTTTACATTTGGGGAGAATAATGTATAGGTTTACTTTGTGTGAAGTGTGTGTAACTGGAGATTGGCTAGAACAGGTCAAATGCAGCGATCATAAGATACAGAAGGGGTTTGAATTTGAAGGTGAGAAAAACAAGCAAGAAGGTAATGGCACTGGACTGGAGACAGATCTACACGGATCTGTAATATTTTAAAACAGGAGAAGAAGAGAAGTTCTGGAGTGATAGTGGGAGATGGAGATCCAGTAGAAAGACATACATGAATGAAACTAGAGTGTATGTCAAGAAAATATGAAAAGTGTCCATTGGATGCAGCAGATGAAAAGCAGAAAAGTGACAGAAAAAATTAATATATAAATATATAGGTAAAATGGAGAGACAGTAAGAAAGATCAGCTAAAATTAGTCATATATATGACAGCTTTTTCTTTAGTTTCTCCAAACATTTAGGGTCTCTACTCATATGATACGAATGGACCCCATGCCTAAATCAGGGTATCATTGAAGTTTTCAAAATTAGTATTGCTTCAATCTTTGATGTTTGCCAAATGTGCTCTTCCCAGCACCCATAATGTACCTAGAATTGCCCCCTTCTGCAGTGCATATGGAGTTAACGTGTATTGGCAACACATTTAACAATGTTTCCAAAATTCTTTTTATTATCTCTGCTACTTCTGGAACTACGTGAGTACCTTTATTCTACATTGCTCTAGTTTCAGCTTGTATATCTTGATATTTAATTACTTTATGCTTCTCAATACATCTGGCACTAAACTCACTAGGTGTAGTACTTTCAATTATTAATGCTGCTTTTATCATTTTTTTTTCAGCTGCAATATCTGCTTTTCTTGCTTCAACCTTCTTGTCAGTTAATATTAGATGATCCCATGTGATCAGAACTTCTTCATTTTGTTTCCATTGCTTTTCAGCCACCTGCATGTCATAGCATCTGCAAAAACTCTAGTGTAATAGTTTGATGCATTATTGTGCTTTTCAATATGCAAATCCTCAACCATGAGTATATCACAACCAGCAACTAAATCTATTGCACTAACCTATATTTATCTGTAATTCCCACCTTTTCATCAAACTTTTTATACCACCTCAAATGTGGTCTGTTATTTTTAGCTGCTATTATTAGCCTTTCATATTTTGGTTTACATTCACCTCTGTTTAACCATTCATACATTACATTTTGATCTATACATACCACTCTATTTGTAAGCTTTCTCATTTTCTTTATTTCTTGTCATGTTTTTTACATTTTTGGCACCTTCTGTTGACATGTTTTTTTTTTCTCTTCTTCTGGTTTCATTTTGATTCCTGCTCCTTTTCAAAATGCTTCTGCTAACCTGAGCAAAGATGTCATCATAGAATAGTTTTCTTCCTGATTTATAGCTTTCACTATGTTAGGAACTGAAAATGTTAATGAATATGCATGACTGCAGACCTACACATACAGTCAAATTCAAAGAGGCCCATACCTCCTTCATAATGAGGGATATATATAATCATGTCATGCACTGCTTTTAAATGTATCTTTTGAAAAGCATGAAGCAGTTTTCTTGTTAGTCTAACTGAGCCCATGCTTTTTGGGGGCAAGTTAATCACACCAAAGCTGTAAGCGAGGACAGCAATAGCAAGTCAGTTTATAGCTTGACCCTTATTCTTAAATGTAAAGGCAAATTTCAGTATTAATTTTACAGTTTTAAATGCCATCTTACAATAAAAATATCAGAAAGTTTAGATATTTTCAAACACAGGATAGAAAACTGGTTTAGTAAAAAAGTACTCTGATCTTTAGACAAATAATGGTGTCTAATGACCTTGTATGAGGCCTGTTAACCATACCACAGCACTGAAATATTAAAATATTCCTTACTAAGCTCTGTTCTCATATGTTCATGCTTCACTGCTGATCATCTTTTATCAGATATTTATATACTCTGTCTTAAGTTTATTTGTATATCACATTCCATTCCCAGATTGCTATTTTATTGATCTTTAGTTGTTCTGCTACAAATGCTGCTTTTGCACATTTATCATAACCAAATGTCATTCTCATATTGCAGTTGTGCTTTCAGTTGCTTGTCTGATGATCTATAAGGTTTTAAATAATTTGCAAAAGTAGATGAACTGTCATAGGGAAAAGGCTGGTTCCTAGAAGTTATGTTATACTTACATCCTAGCTTATTAAGTAAACAGATTAATGGGTTAAGAGCAAGGCAAAATAGAAGTGATAGGAAAGTATTGCCCTAGAATACCCCTTTGGATTTTTATCCCTGGAGTAGTAATTGCCATGCAATTTATCACAGAAGAGTGTACATGTAATGCAAGTATACATAATCCACAATGGTCTGTAAGCATTCCATAAGCCATTAATGTGAACTGCTCTCAAATGTTTTTTTTTTTTTTTTTTTTTTGCAATCTATCCATACCAAACTTAGGTTCTAACCCTTTTTACAGCTTATAACCAAGGCTTTGTTTAATAATAGACCTGTGGTTTTCCATTTAGATGGACTTTTTAATTTTGTCTCAATTTCTCTGATTACTATTTCATTCAATTTTCAACCTCTATATTATCACTTCTTACTGCTTCTTTTAACATTTTGTTTTTATACAGTCAGCATTTTTGTTATGTTCAACAGGGTCTACATAAACAAAATGTATTAATTTCATCTTTTGTATTGTGTTTTCCTACAGCTTTTATTTTTCAGTTCTCAAAAAACACATTTGGTGCCATCAGTAAACCATTTTTTTCTGTAGTTTTTCCTTTATACTGTTCTACATACTTTCCAATTTTTTTTTTGATTGTGCTGACATTTTTAGTTTATCATTAGATTCGATGTAAGATAAATCCTGATCTGTTTTGATGTTGTGTTTTGCCTTTATCATATCTACGTTTTTTACAGTTTCTGCTGATCTATTCTCCTTTCTATATTTTTCTAGTAGTGACACTTCTTGTTTAACTTACATTATAGTTGTCTCTTTTCCTTGCTTCCAATACAGCATTATACTTGCTCCCTTCACAGTGCTGGCTGGTGACTTTAAAGCAAAGGAGTGGACTGAAGGAAGCAAATGAATGGGTTGGTCTAACTGGAAAGGGGCGGGGCTGTATTATATGGGTCAATGGCCATTACCTCTGATCAAATAACAGACATCTGACTGCAAACAAAACGGCCACATGTAAGGGAAGTGCAGCCCTAGACAAAGGACTCAATGAGCCCTTCTGTTGCACACTGGCCTCTGTTGCATCCACACAGAGCTCCTCCTCTGTTTCCCCCTCATCCTGGCCTCACCACCCAGATAGACTACTTCTTTATTGTACTTTCCACACTTTGTCTACCTTTGCCTTTACCTCAGCCTCTTAACAAAATCGAATTGGCCAAGAATATGTTATAATAATTTTGGAGGATATGCTGGAATTAAGATGGGGGGGTTGGGGTCTTAACACACTCTAACAGGCCAATAATCCACTGTAAAAAGTTTGGAAGAACTAACTGACTTAAGGCAGATGTTTGGGGGCTGCTATGATCCCATAAGCCATAGGATTTTAGATGCTCTGATGTGCATCTTATAGCTTTGTTTTACAGCCTTTTGATCCAATAATGGCCTGAACAAAAAAACAAAAATCAAATAAAGGAAAGCATGATTTTGTTATAAGATGTGTCTAAAGCTTAATGTTCAAGGGTAAGAAAATAGTTCTTCAATAAAATGCAAAGACAAATGCTTATAAATATATATCACTCTATACATATATATAAATCTTACCTGGAAATAGCACCAGTCTCCATACCCCTGAGACACTGTCAGCCCAGCTATCTGGAATTTTGTAAATAATCATATGCCATTTGTGAATATTAATTTGATCCATACGCTTGTCTTGCAAATGTAAGAGAACTATATGTTATGTGTATATTAAACTAAAGGTGCAGAAGTGTGTGTGGAACAGGGTTTGTACAGTACTGACCTTCAAGGATGTGTCCACATTGTACCCAACTGGAAAAGAACAGAAATGCATATAAACTATATACCTGTGCAAATGTATGTTTTAATAGAATCTGGAACATACAGAGTTAACTTGCAAAACTTCAAGAAAATAAGTTGAAATTAAAGTGTTTTACAATTTTATCTCAGTATCAGCTCAGCAGACATGATGTCTAGAGCTAGAAGTTTTTGTATTGTCTTGAAACAGAAATAATTACTAAGTTTCAAATGTAAAAGCGTTTTATTGTTTTACAACTTCCAAGTTCTGCAAACATCTGAGAGATATGTATTTTTAACACAGAAATATTAGTTTCTGTTAGCCTGGGAACTGAAAGCAGGTGACAAAGTGTGATGTCATCCAAGCTGACCCAGCAGTAATGTTTGATAGTAATTTAACAACTCTCTCAGACAGAGACTGTGTGTATTTTGTATTTTGTTTTTGACCTGGAAACATCCATCATCAGCACTTCTGCCTGCGTGTTGTCTGTAAGTAAGACTTAGGGCATATTATCTCTCTTGGATATAGATAGGAATACAGTAAAGATTAGTTTAGATGTTTTCTGTATTTATTTGGGACTGTCCTGCAATGTTGTTTTAAAATATTTCCTGTGATTCTGGACTCTGCAGTTACTGTGTTGCTTGAGTATTGCCTTGTTCTTTATTATTTGTTATTAAATATATTTAAGCCTATCTTTGTGGCTGAAATTTGTGAGACATATTTAAGCTCTCAGAGTACTTGCATATGTATTTGGTGACACTGTACAAGCCACTCCTAAATAGCCTTGCAAGTCTTGGTCACACTTACTATTTGGATAGTAGTAACATTACACAGTAGGATTGGTCACCCTTTGGGAAGGTCAATAAAGTAGCTGATAAGGGGTTCTGGTGGCAGTGATAACTACTTTATGGTCTGGGCAGAAAAGGGCATAGCTAGCAAACCCGTGCCAGCCTTTCGCAGGTGTGTGGTTGTGTATAAATCAAATCTCAAAGTGTGTGTGTGTTAGCTACTTGGGCAGGGACATAAAGCACTGGTTGGATAGAGAAAGTGTTGGCTTGGAACCCTGGCTAAGGACTCAACTCTATAGCTGCGCCAGGTGGGGAGTCTTATTGGGGATCTGGAGAAAGAAGGAGAAACCAGCCCCAGACTGATTGTGATCTCTGTGTGTGCTCTTAAGGGAAATTGTACTTTACTGAGTGTGTACTTGTCATCCTCCCATTCTGTATGCCCCTCACTGTTGCCAGTGGTGAGGATTGAGCCTCCTTGATTACTGGGCTAGTGCACGGGCATCACCCCCCCCCCTAAAAGACAGTTGCCATCTGTTTACCTCTCTGGCAATAGACTGGGTAGAAAGTAAAGTAAAAGTACAAATGACCAGCTGAATGTCTGGAAAGGAAAATCAGAACACTAGGATAAAACCCCACACAGAAATGGAAAGTACAACCAGAGATGACACAGAAGGACTCAAAACAAAAAACTCTACCAGAAAATCAAGCTCTGTTACATGGCAACACTGCTCGTTTTGTCATTCTACCAATAATCAGTTGCTATCACACTCATTTTGTGCAGACTGCCACAGACAACTGTTTATTGTGTATAATGGCAATGGCTGGTTTTACTGCAAAGTAAAACAAAAATGGCAATCTAACTACATTTCTGATATACTGCAACCCCTCCCCTCCATGCTTATGCAGTTATTTTCATAATAAATAGCCACCATGCCTATCAATTACTGCCACTTTTCTGACTGTGAACACCTCAGCTGTCTGACTCTGTAAAAATAAATCACCATAAAGTATTTATATTGGCTTCATAGACGTACAAACTACTTCTACAAAGTCACAATAATTACTGATTATCTTGAGCAAATCACAACAGTGTAAAGTACTTTCATCCACAGACAGCCCCTGAACCCAGCAATTAATCTCAAATTTATTGATGGTGTATACATTAGATATCAGATTGCAATAAAATAAAAATAATAATTGGCTACAGTATTTATTTTAATCCACCCTGCATACACACACACACACACACACACACACACACACACACACACACACACACACACACACACACACACATATGCACACACTTGACAAGACTATCAATTACAGACACTTATATGAGTGTGACTGTGTACCTCAGGTGTTCGAGTGCAGTCAAATGAAGAATATATAAATAACAGCTACACAGGAATGTATCAGTTCAGCTCACTGTTGTGAAAATACCACATGAAATCCACTTTAATCCATCCCATACCACACAACTTCTTACTTAAAATCAAAGGGAACGTTAAAAAAATAACTGTAGGCAAAGGATCAAAATCAGGGACTATTATTGCCCTTATATACTTGGAAATTTTTAATATAGCATGTTTTGCATTAGTATGATTTTTCTGAAGGCTAATTCATCCGAAACTCAATGTCTGCCATTATTTACAGTGAGAATCTGAAACACCTTAGAAGAAGATATTTCAAGTATTCAGAATAATTAAAAGGGCAGTGTCTAATTAAAGGGACAATGTAACAACCAGATGTTGTATATAATATGCATGTGACTTGGAACATTGAGAACCATGATGGGCAAAATAAACAATGTGAAAAACACAGGATAATCCAGCCAGATCCATCTCCACTTAACTTCATTAGAAAATAAAAACCAAAAGACTAAGCACTTTCATCCCATACAGATTCATTATACATTTAATTATTTATTGCCATTTAATTACTGAGAAAGTCTAACTGGGTAGAAGCCCATTTACAGTGGAGGCCCGGGAAGAAAAGCTTTAAATTATTAGAAAATATTTTAAGAATAATAATTTTACAGTCTTCAAAAATAAAACAAATACATCTGCATTTTAAAATATGTGTAACAAATTAGACATAATACAAAAAAAATTAAAAGACTTCATCAGATTAATAACACATTCAGTAACCACCTGTTTTAAAATAAAATACCATCAGTCACTTGCTGAGTTTATATATAATTAATCACCATTCAAATCTAACTTAAAAGGACACTAATCATGTAATTACATTATATCACACATTGCATATAATAATTTGTCCACACTACATTTGATTGTTAATGCAAAGGAAGCTCATTCTGTACAGAAATGGTACCTTTTGTAACAACATTAATAAAACATTAATAAAATAAAGTGTACAGACAATTAATAACGAGTTAAATATACAACCAATTAAAAAATACCAGCTCTCTTTTTTAAAATACTGTTTATAGATATTTAATTGTTCAAACCAGGTAGCATACAACCATTTAGTCTCAATTGTCATGTTAATTCTTTGTATTCCAAACGGTTATCAAGGTCACCACCCCATTCTGAAAACTGAACTTTATCTACAATAAAAAAGATGATTTTTTTTTTAAAGTAGGACAGAGTGCTTGATGCCTTCATAAGGCATTGGTTTATTTGTTCCTTCTAATGTCATAAACATGCTCCCTTATGCTGACTTTAATATCTTGTTTGCTTTCCAGCATAAAAGGTAGGACACACCGCATGTAGCCAGGTAGACCACTCTGGTGTTGTCACAACTGCACCTGCTTAAGCGAGCTGAACTTCCTTCAAATCCCTCATTAATTATGTATGGACCATCATTGATAAAGTGGCAAAATTTACATGTACCAGGTTTTGTTACTTTAGTGGTGTAATGTCTTTTTAAATATGTGGCAGGAAAGAGGTGTGCCTAATTAAGCGATTACTATCATCTGTTTAAATAACATTGTTTTTCACTGTGTATTTTTTGTGAAGAAGTTGCTTTATTCCAGCAACGAAAAGCGCTTAAAATAAATTATCTTTGGTTTTATTTGTGGGTCTGCTGCCCTGTTTTACTGCTGAATTGTGTTTTTTTTGGTTTATCTGTATTTCCCTGGTTTATTTGGAAAATTTACATGTACCACATGTGCTCATGTGGTTCAAACCTCCTGAACATTTCATCCCGCTAAAGTTACCTTCCAACAAGTTTTTAATACTCTTCCCTTTACTAAAAACAATCATTGGTTGTTCCCAACTTCTCTCAACTCAACTGTAAACATTGTATTCCAAAGTTTCTTAATAAAATTAGTGTATTTAAAAACATCACTACTGTATGGAAGGACCAATGTTAAACTAATGTCCCTGGTTTTTCTAGTCTCCTCACTACATGCAGTTGCAGTCAATGGTCTTTCCTTTTCTTTCCTGTGTTTTTGAATTGCAACATTGCCTATAAAGATTTATGGATAATGCACTAATGCAGTGTTTGTGTTTATAGATATAGGTATAGATGAATAAAGATAGATATAGATATATTCGGGTTCCATGTGTTTGATCGTATATTTGTTACATCAAACACAGATGTAACAGCAAAGTAAAGGCAGGCTTACAGTTTTTGGTGAGTCCATTTTTGGGTATCCACTGCACAGCGTTATAACTGACTGCAACTCTTAACTAAGTGCAGCAGTCTCTTTTATAGCCAGGTTAACAGTCTCAGCTGTCATATTTTAAAAATAACAGTCAGCTGTTTGGAAAAGTTACTTTTTCTGTCAATCATCTGTTCAAAAATCACATAGCAACCGTGAACATTCTAATGACATCACCTACTGAACAGCCGATTCTCCATAGACAGTTTGCACTTTAGAATTTCCCTAACAGACATGTGCAATTAGAAATTTATCAAAACACTGACAGATTCCTTAAACATTTTGTATAAACAGGGAAATACTCTCATTTTAAAAACTCATTTACATTTTCACAATTAGAAATTCTGGCATACAATACAAGTTAATCTTAGAATATACTCAAATCTCCTGCCATGCATGCTAACACATATGGCAGTCATTTCATTTTCTTCACATTTCCTAAATAGGTTACTAGATCCCTGGAAAATGTAGTTTGGAACAGACTAATTTGTCCAGGGGCATCTTCAAGTGGGGTTAGAGTAACTGGAAGCTAGAAGGATAAGGGTAGGATAGGGTTAAATAAGTAGGAGGAAAGATTTTGTTGGAAATGAGGTAAGGTTAGGGAGGGACTTAAGGGGTTTTGGGCAAGCATGTCAGGAGTAGGAGTCACATTTTGGCACAAACTTGCTTCCCTCCCTCCCTTTTTATTGGTGGGGTTTTATGGTTATTTTGATTGGGTAGGGTGGAGAAGAGGGGCAGGCTTGTCCTCTTCTATTTCCCCTCTGGTGCTGGATGCTCAAGTGAGTGGTTGCACTGCTTGATAAGTAATAAGCAAGCTTGGTTGATTCAATAAATGGTAACTGAAGCGAGTGGTGGTACGCTGCTTCATAGTAAGTGAGCAGAGGTATGGACGCTGCTTACTGAGCAAGATGAGCGGGGTCAGTTACACTGTCCTGTACAAGGTTTATTACTTGGATGTTATCTTCACATCATGTTTGGTGGAAATTAATAAAGATTGGTTAACAATCATGTTTATGGAAATTCAATAAAGGTCGTCAAATGTCATTCAGTGTGATGTGTTTATTGAAGTGAACCTGGACAAAAAAAAACATTCTTTCCCCAACAACCAGTAACTGCACTGAATCAGTCTCCTCACAGTTCAACAAGTACTTTATACAGACCATACTGTCCTTAGCTAACACTGCCCTTGTCACTTCTATCTCTCTCCTGCCAACAAAACCAAATCTCTACCTTCACATCAACCTCACCTGTGTACCTACCTCTACTACAAAAAAGCTTCTACTTAAATTGAAACCCACCACCTTGGCTGCTGATAAACTCCCATCAAAATATCTAAAAAATAGTAGCTGCTTTTATTGCTTTCCCCATCTCTATACTGGCAAATAGGTATGTACCTGATTAATGTGTTCATGCCATCTGGAAACATTCATGAATTATTCTATTACACAAAGGGAACACATCAACTGACTTTAACTATTACAGACCCATAGCTATCCTCTCCCACTTTCAAAAATCCTTGAAAATTGTATCCATGTACAACTCATACAATATCTCATCTCCAATAACCTATTCTCCAAAACATAGCATGGTTTCAGGCCCATCACAGTACAATCACTGTCCTACTGCATTTACTAGCACTATAAATCAACTAAGAAATAATGGCAATTTTGTGTCAACAATGTTTTTAGACTTATTAAACCATTCATCACAGTATTATATCAGCATTTGCTCTCTGAAATTGCTTCCATCAGACTTTCTCAATGCTCTCTTATATGGTTCCTTAACAATCTGTCTGAAAAAAAAAACAGTCAAATGGCACCAAGATTATTCAGTCCTCAGACCCCTCCTCTTTAACATCTTTATAAAAAAACTCCTTACTGCCACACAACATGCAAGTATTGTCCAATACACCAATGATTCAACATTAATATGTGTACCCAAACTTCTTTTACCTTATAGAAATCTGGCTAAAAACTCATGCTTGCTCTTTAATGCTAGAAAAAAATGAAAGCTCTTCACCCCAAACCAATTTAGCAACCATCACCCAGGCTAATTCATCCATCAATAAAGCACCCTTAAGCATTGACCCAGCAGTCAGGGATCTGGGAACATATGTAGTAAGTAGTCTGACCTTTGACCAACATATGGCCAAGATTTTTAAGAAAATCATTCTATGTCGCCCAACTGATAAGGAAGGCATGATGATAACCAGTTCCAAGGAAGGTGTAGTGCCACCTTATTCAGCCCTTATCAGACCCACCATTGAGTATAATGCCCATTTTGGAATTTACCTGACCAGGCATATGCAGTAGTTGTAATGTCCAGAAAGATTCCTTACCAGGAGAATCCAGGGTATAAACACATCGTCCTATGCAAATTGTCTTAAAGCCCTACCTCTATAATCAGTCTCATACAGGTTACAGAGAGGCGATCTATGCCTGGCATACAGGGTAACCTCGGATCCAGCTCTGAAGGACCTTTTGCACATCTACAAATTGAACAGCATCAGATCCACCAGAGACAAGAATTAAAATTTTGCTTATGATATAAATAAGGCATGTTGGTATGACAGATATGTGTCTCAGAGGATCCCCATGCTCCGGAACAGGTTCCCCATCCATATGAAGCAAAGTCCATCCCTAACCCTATTTAAACATAACCTTGACCAATGGATGAGAAACCAGAAATATACCCTAAGTCTGTCCCCCGTGTCTCTGATAAAAAAAAGAGGCTGACGGCAATGTCCAAACAAACAACCCCCCCACATAACCTCTAGTAACTTCCTAACTGACATACCTTCTCTTAATAAATGTCCATAATATATAGGGACACATTTGGGTTGGGTTGTATGGCTAGGCTTATAAAGGCTCTAATTGTCATTAGCTTAGTATATAGAGGAAAGCATGCTAGTTTAGAGAACATAACTAAATAACCAGTCTAAAACATAATTTTTATTTTTATGTAATGTTAGCATTCACTGGAGTTTAGGGAACATATATTTTTATATTGTTTATCTTTTATATTTTTTTTTAGTTCTTAAATAATGTTTTCTAGTGTATCATTAGGCTTGTGATATATGATTTTTTGCATACACCTGTTTAGGGTATGAAATGAAAAACAAATGTATTTTAAAAAAAATTTCCACTATTGTATTTAAATAATATTTAAAAATATGATTTAGATGGCAGTTCATGAGTTAATGCAATGCTATTTTAATGAGAGGAGGTTATGTATAGAGTTGGCTATAAAAGAAGTACTTTTTATTTGTAACATGACTCTGATGATGCCTATGGGAGGGGAAAGCGCTTAGTCGTGTTTTACAGCTTGTGTGTAAAGTGTATTATTATCATTAAACGGATTTGTTTCAGCCTTGGACTGTCCATGGAGTACTTTTTCTTTTTTTATATAATTAGCCTAATATATACCTATGAACCTATGAACAATCAAAAGCGATCTTCCATAATCATATCAGAAAACAACATAAACATGGTTGCACACAGGAAACTCCTAGCAGCTGCACTGATAAAAATCCCAGATTTGACTACCATATCTTAGAAATCATAAAAAAAAAATCAGAAACTGGGCTCTCTCTGTAGAGCCAAAGAATACCTTACAGACATAGCACTGCAAACATCAGCCTCAACCTACTTACTCGCAGCCCTTTATGCATCCCCTGTCGCAACTAACCCAAATACCATTCTTGAATCCAAACTAATCTCTTGCTATAATAAAATTGTTAAATTTGCCACTAACTCAACACACAAAACACATCACTGTCAAACCCTGAAACAGCTTAAATGGCTTGAGACAGCTTAAATGTCATGAATTAGGCAATGTCCTAAAGCCTTTACTACTCAGATAAATGACCCATGCTAAAAGATATCTTACTGCCTTACTCCCCACTAAAGGACCTCCCCTCTGCCAATAAATTCCATCTTAACCTACCCCCTTTCCAATACACACAACTCTTTCTCTCCCTTTTTTCACTTAACCTAATTCTTTTTTGTAAAATAATTTTTATTACAATTTCCAATAAAAAATACAGATACATATAAAAGAAGAAAATTGGCTTTCACTTACATTAGTTGCATGCTGTCAAATACAGTCAATAAACTTCAAGAAATATGTCTTACATTTGCTAGAAGAATAATTACAATTGAACATTGGATCATAAAAGGTAGTGCTTGAAATTAAACATACTAAATTATCTCATATAGAATATGTACCCAAATGTCTAGGCCTATTTTAATTAACTATATACATTATATACATTTGGTTGCCACTTATAAAAGATGATCTAAATAGAGACTCTAGGTATTAATAGTATCAGTAAGGTTAGAAAGTATGCTCGTACATGGTTATTATGTCCCTTAGGGGGTTGGTTGGAGATTTACAGTCTTCTTCTAGTGAAGTTAAAGCAGTTGGTATAACGTAATTAGTAGGAGACTATTTAAATGGGAAAAGAGAGAAGAAAAAAGAAAAAGGAAAAAAAAAGTTGTGGATATATGAGGGCCTAGTTAAGACCTTTTACAAGATTACCCCAATATTTCTGGAAGTACTTTATTTTCTTTTTACTTATTGTAATTAATTTGCTCACCAGAACATATTTAGTAGCAATGGTTTTAAACTTTTTCCAGGATGTTTTTGTTCTATCTAGCCAGTTGAGTACAATATAGGTTTTGAGTAATGCACTAGTCTTACAATAACATGTTTGGACTCAAAGTTGTAGGAACTGGAAAAGATATTCAAAATTGCCATTTCCCATGAAAGGGTGGATTTCATGTATCCCATTTTTTCAAGTTGTGCTCTCAAAGAACACCACAATTCGTAAATGTTTTTGCAGGACCAGAATATATGTAAAGTATCAGCTGTTGAATTAGGACAAGTGGGGCAAAAAGGTGAGATATTTGAATTAATTTTACTCAGAAATAGAGGCGTATGATAAGCATTTTTGTTTATCATAAACTGAGAATAAATTAATTTTTTAAAGGGGGTTAGATTTAGCATTATGTCAATCGCTTCAAGTTTTTGATCAAGAGTTATTTCCTTGTTTTGGCTCTCCCAATACTTGGAGTATAGAATTTTGTTGTGGTGTTTTATTTTTGTTATTAAGCTGGAAGTGTTTGATAACATTTTAGTCCTTAATGTAAGCTGCGATTTTAATTGTTGACAAAGTTGAAAATCTAATGGTGTTACTCTGACCTTATCTGTAAACAGTTACTAGGTATAATATTTGTTTGACAATTATGTAATATTTTTTGTTGACTGCCAAAGATGTTATAATAGAATCAAATGGGAGGTCTTTGATTTTAATAAAGTCCCAAACTGTACAGTTCTTGATGAGAGGAAATTTGTCTAAGTTTAACATATTGTTATTTAGTTTGAAGTTGGGATTTAAGTGAATTGGTTGAGCCATCACTAAGGAATTTTTTTAATTTAGAGATGTTATGAGCTTTTGAAAACATACAATATTTTGAATTAATGTAGGGTGAATCTTAAAATCTTTAAGAGTTTTAGTATTAAGGAAAATAATTACTTTTGGATTGAGCTTGGATGTGATTAGGTGTGAGTGGTAGATTTTTATCCACAGGGGATTCCAAACTTTATTTGAAAGTTCGAAGTTAATTATATGTATAATACGACTGGCTTTTATTATAGTATGTTTGGAATTCAGGGAGGCTCATACCTCCTTTTTCTTTGGGGAGGGTTTGTTTGGAATAGTATAATTTCCATTTTTGAGAAGAAACTGTTTGGAATATTCTGGTTGATGACATAAAAGTGGAAAAGAATTTTAGGGAGGATATTCATTTTTATAATAGCTGTCTTAGAAAGTAGAGGGAGGATTAAGTTTTTCCATCTTGAAAGATCCTCCATGACTTTAGACCACGTTTTATAGAGATTATTTATAATTAGTTCCTGTTGGGGTAGATGAAAGCTATACCCAGATATTTGAGTGAATAGTTTACTTTGATCTTTGTTTCTGGTATGAAGAATTCTTTGTGACCAAGGGGATTTAATGGATAAATTATTGATTTGTTTGGGTTAATGGCATAATTTGAGATTATTGAAAACTTGTCGATGGTGCTTAAGATCTTTTCTAGATTGGTTGAGGAAACTTCAAAGTAGATATTTAAATCATCTGCAAAGGCAGTATATTTCACTAGAACTTTAGAGATGTAGACAGAGTGTTGATATGTTTTTTGACTTAATTTTAGGAGAAGGACTTCAAGATAAAGGTTGAATAAGTAAGGTGAGAGTGGACAACCCTGCCTTGTGCCATTAATTATTTGAATTAGCTTTGAATTCTTTTTATTTATGATTAGCGTGGTAGTTGCCTTGTTATAAAGGGTTCTGACCATATTGATATATTCTTCAGGGAAGGCAAAGTGCTTCACAATCTTGAAAAGAGAGTGTAAGTTGACCCTATTGAAGGCTTTTTGACCATCTACTGAGAGTGCATATTTGGGGGATTTGTCATAACTTGTCATGTTGGCTATAGTTGCTATGGTCAGTGTGTTAACTCACACATGTCTATTATTCATGGACCCTAATTGATCGTGAGATATAATGTTAGGCCGTACTTTATTTAGTCTGTAAGCAAGTATTGAGGATAGAATTTTTATAGCTAGATTGATTAGAGCAATTGGACGATAGTCATTTGTGCTGAAATTATAAGTGTTAGGTTTTTGTATAAAAACAGTTTGGGAATTATTTATGTATAAATCACAGATGACAAATTTTATTATATAATTGTAGACTTTAAGTAAAAGAGGGGCTAAAAGTCGCTTGAAGGATTTATAAAATTCCGCTACATATCCGTCCAGGTCTGTGGCTTTTCCTGGTTTCAGTTTATTTATGACTAAAAGGATTTCATCAATGGATATTGGTGCCTTAAGGGAATGTCTGTGGGTGTCACTTAATTTTGGGAATTGTAAATCATCCAAGAAGATATCAGTGTAGACATTTCCAGCAAGTTCTTGTGGCCCATAGACCTCTTGATACAACTCTTCAAAGACATGAATGATTTCCTTATTAGAGAAGAAAGACTTGCCATTATGGTTAATTTGTTTTATTCTAGTAGGTGGAGGTTTGATATTTATTATCCTGGCCAATAATGTAGAAGGGTTTTGGGCCCATTCAGCATATCTGTGAAGAAGTCCGAGTTCTGTGAGAGAGTACTGTTTTAGATGGACTTCAAGTAATTGTTTTTGCAGGGAGATCATCTGCTTTTCTACATCTATGGAGTACTTAGTTTGCAGTTTTAACTCTATTTTTTTTTAGTTCGGCCAAGCATATATACATATATATATATTTATAAATACACATACATATCTATATAGATATGTGCCTATATAATTAAATATATCAAGTGTGTAGGTAAAATGGGATGAAGGGGGACTGCAGTTCCAGGTACAGGGTGTAAGGGCTTATCGTTGTCAGTTACTGAATGGTTTACACTGTTATATAGTCATCCTTTTTCTTGCTAGCATTTATGAGATAAGCAACATTATTTCTTTTGTAGACAGGATGAAGACACTCCAGATCATTGCGTCAACAATAAGCTATAACAGGCTTAAGAATAAAATCGGATTTTCATTTTAAATTAGGATGTTGCATCAAGTCTACATCAGATATTTAGTTGCAATTGTTGAACAGTAAGTGTGTTACAACTTTCAGAGATGCAGTATATTAACCCTCATACACTTTTGCCTTTAATTACTGTAGGAAGTGGAGGCAGGTATAGTTCCATGCACTACAGAGAGTTATAATCTAATATCTCCAGTCATGACCCGACTCATGTGCTCACGGCATGGATGCCCAAATTCTCCTCTTGGCCTTTAGCCTTGAAATGCATACCTCTCAAATGTCAAGATTCCTGTAAAATGACCAGATTTTTGCTTTATATCTCCAGTCTGTTAATCATAGAATTGTATTTTTTTTTCTGGGAAATTATTGAGAAATGACCTTCAGAAAATAATAACAGACATTTGACGGATGTACCTCATACCATTCAGAAGGTTCATTCTAGCCCCTCCCCCCCTATTATCCATGGCCCTGTCCAGACATCTTCAACAGGTTGTGAGCTATGTCTAGGAAAATTTCTTTACATCTATGTCTCATGTGCACAACAAACCACCCACCACCAGAGTACCCACCACAATCTTCTACATGTAGTGCAATCACAAATATTAAATAACTAGACCAGAGATCATCTGTGTACCATATAAGTGCAAACTAATGTGATCATCTCCAACTTCCATTAAACAAACCTAATCTGAAATTATGTCAGAAATCAATCAGCCATTTTTCATTTCTGCACCTTGACCTGCAGCTAACTGAAAACTATTTCTATAGCCTTTCCTAGTTGCAAAGTGCACTTTATTTGAAAAGAAAAGTTAAGTCATATCAATAAAATTGAAAAAATATTAAGTAGTTTATATGGCACAGTTGCTAAAATGTCATTCTGAAGAAATGGGATTGATTTCCAGGAGTACACATTAGTTATTTCCTGCTTACAGCAGTTCTTCATTTCAAAAATCCGGATAAGCACTTTGCAACATCAGCTATCTTCTTTTATTTGGACTTGTGTGGTGTACGGATGAATAAGGAAACTGCTGGGCACTCAGTCGACTGTCTTCTTAGAGGATCCTTCACTTTCTTCCTCTGTTTTTTTTTTGTCCTCTCCCCAGTCTTGCTCATACAATCCATTTGATTGGACGGAGCTGGCCTTGTATGACATAACACGCATAGCGTGTTTGTAAACTTTGTCCTCAGTGGAGTTATTCTTCCTGGTAAACAAACCGGAAGATAATTGTAGGGTCAAGGGGCACTAAACGGCCACTTGGTTCGGTTTCATGGCCTGCAAATAGAACGCCAAGACAGAGAGGATTAAAAAAGGACTTTAGCTGAGGTATTTATTTGTGACGTTGTGGTTTGGGTTTAGTTGTGATTTTCACAGTTACTGCAAAGCTGTGGCATGTTCTCATTCTTTGTTTTTTGCATCCACTTGGCATAATAACAGCATCTAGTTCTTAGAAGCTTGCATCTGCTTCATAATTTGGATCGTTTTTGATTTATTTAGGATCAGGTCTGTTATTTATTGTTTTTATCTTTTTATTATTTTTTTAATCCGAGGAAGTCGGCAGTTCTCCAAATACTTTGGTGAATACAGATTTAGCTTTGTGAAGGTTTTTGAAATAGTAGTTGACGCTGTTATGTTGGAAGGAGAGTGTCGCTGGGTACTTCATCTGGAATTTAATGTTTTTATTTATCAGGAATTTGCAGAAGGGTGATAGGATTTGTCTAGACTGCTTTATAGGAAGTGGTAAACCTTGGGCGATTATAATTTTTGCAGACAATAGGATTGATTGGGCATGTGAAGTATTTAATAATCTTGTGTAGACTTGTTTAGGAGTGTCCAGAGACTGTAACTTTCTCAAAGCTCGATGTAGTCTCACAATTGTGATCGACTATGAGATATCCTTATTTTCCATGATAAGCTCAAAGATTTCCTTTGCAATGTTAGAGAGTTGTGGCTGTTCAAACTTCTCTGGTATACCTCTGATCAACACATTGTTACGTCTCGCTCTTTCTTCAAGATCTGTTATTTTTAGTTGCATATCTTTTTTGGATATTTCATTTGTGGAAATGTTTTTCTTTAGTAGCTCTTGTATTTTTACCTCATTGCTCATAATTTTTGCTTCATTTTGGTCCAGTCTAGATATAATTTGATCCAGATTGTTTCCAAATGAGGTTAGTTTTGTAGAAAAGGCTTGGATTTCGGACTGAAGTGGAGTTAATGCTGCTTTGAGTTCCTCCATAGAAAAGGGCTGATCAGATTTAGTTTTCTGGGATTGTTTAGAAATGTCTGGCTGTATTTAGATTTTTTTTGTCTTTTCGTGGAAATTTCTTTCTCTGGGGATGATATTAATGACAGTCTAGTCTTCGAAGATTGTAATTCCATTTGTTCCATCTTGAAAGGATTTTTTATTTATTTGCTTGTGTAGAATCTTTGCAATGCTGTCAGGCCCAAGCACATGTAACTGCATTTACCACTACACCACTGCTGGAAAAGAGAATTGGCTAACCTTTCAATGCTTCAAATCCAAAAATTATATGACAGGTAGGTGCAATTAAGGTTACCCTGACTTGTAAGGTATTTTTTGTAAGTTTTGATGCAGCAGTAACAAGTGATTTGAGTAGATTAAAAGATAGTAATGAGAGCTTACTGAAGTTAGTGCTTCCTAGTTAGCGGCCACCTTGAGAGCCATCTGCACTTAACCTAATTCTTTTCAAATTTCTTACCTCCTCTTTCACATTCTAACTCTAACTACACTCTAAAAAAGTATGTACCTCTTGTAATGCTTATTTAGATTCACGCCATGCTATAAAAGCTAATACTTAAAATCATTTCTATAGCATTAGTGACTACACAAATGTTACTTACGACACAAAGCTTAACCTCTTGTAAACTTCAATATGTAATAATATAATAAAAAAGTTGAAAACTAAATATGCCATCATGCCCATCAAGTGTACCTCATTACCAGGAATGTTCCTTATTTTCAGTTTTAAAAAGTTCATGTTCATCATTGTTCTAAATTGGCAGGGTCCATCACACATTCAGTGTTAAGACTGTTTTAACTAATAATTAAGTTTAATAATACAAAATCATATTAATTCATCAAAGGACTTTTTTATAAGTAGAAGGTCACATGTTTTAGCTCTGATCTGAGCTTCCTACTTGAAGTTGCTAGTAAACTATTAAAAAGTATTCCACATTTTTCCCCTTTTGTTCCACCTTCCTCACATATTAATCTTCATGACTTTACTCAGACAATCAATAATCCCACAAGAATCAATAAACCCAACAACAAAGAAAGCATTTTAGATTGGATTCTTACTAACAAACAGCAACAAACATATACAGTAGGAATTTTGCCTGATGATGTAAGCGATCATACCTTAACTTACATCATAAGACAAAAGAGTGACATTAATTATACCCCTACCTATAGGATCTCACATAGCAATAAACACTTTAACCCATTATTATTCCAAAATGAACTAAAGGCCTGTAACTGGAATTCTCTAAAAATCCTAACCCTTGAAGAAGTTATCAAATATTTCAATACCAAATGCCTAACAATCCTTGACCAACATGCTCCAAAACGATCTATCAGAGTTAAATCTAAACCTGCCCCCTGGCTGTCCAAAGAGACAAGACAAAAAATACTACTTAGGAATAAATCTTGGGCCAAATGGAGAACTACCAAAACTACCTCAGACCAACAAGCCTTTAGACAGTTAAGAAATAGTACTAAAAAAAGCCATTTTTATAGATAAAAAGAATTACTACTGTAAACTACAGCAAACTCATCATGACAACCCCAAAAGGTTCTGGTCAACCTTAAATTCACTCCTACACCCAGGCCACCTTCTCCTTTAGGGGCTGAAAAGAATACCTCACATCAAACTGCTAATGCCTTTAATTCCTTTTTCACTGACATCATCAATTCACTAGCTAATCACCTCACAACAGACAAGTCTAACCTTCCCACCTGCACATCTGCTAATCTCCCTACATTCCAACTACAACCCATCTCTACTACCTATATCCTAAAACTTATCCAAAAACTTAAACCTTGTACCCCATCTGCTGATCAGTTACCATCTGAATACCTTCAAAAAGCAGCTGAAGCAGTTGCCTATCCCATATCCATCCTTATAAACAGAACCATCAATGAAGGAACCATCCCTGCTATCTGGAAAATCACCCACATAATCCCTTTACATAAAGGAGGTAACTCCAATGAGTATTCTAACTACAGGCATATAGCACTCTTATCACCCTTAGCAATAATTATGGAGAAATGTATTCACCATCAGCTAATGCAACACTTAACTCAATATAACTTACTAGCTAACTGCCAACATGGCTTTACGCCATTTCATAGCGGAACCACAGCTCTCATATCTTTTACCGAGTGTATCAATAGAAACCACAATAATAGCATCCTCTCATCAGCACTTTTTATAGACCTGTCAAAAGCCTTTGACATGGTAAACCACAACTTGCTCATAAAAACCCTTGAATCTCTTTCTCTAGATACCAAAGCTGTTCAATGGTTCACTTCCTACCTTAGTAACAGGCAGTTCTCTGGGAAAACACACTTTCATCCCTTCTGCCAGTCTCTCTTGGGGTCCCACAGGGCTCCATCCTAGGACCTCTCCTCTTCTCTTTATTCATAAATGACTTACACCTCCTCTGAACTACAAACTCTAACACAAAATGTATTTAGCACAGTTGAGGCATGGTTCTTGAAACGTTGCCTCCTTTTGAATGCCAAAAAAAACAAACTCCTGCTCTTCAGGCCTAATAGTAAGTCCCCCCACATAGACGTCTCTATTAAATCCAACAATGGCACACATATATCCCCTGACTCTACCACTAAGCTGTTAGGTATTATAATTGACAACAACCTCACTTTTGATAACCACATTAATAACACTAGTAAAACTATTAATAGAAAACTTGGCTCCTTCTATAGAATTAAAACCTTTTTAACTTCAAAGGCCAAAATTACACTCGCTCACTCTCATCTTATTTCCATTCTTCTTTATGCTTCACCCATATAACCAACCTAAAGAAAAATTATCTCACTAAACTAGCAAAAGCATACAATAGCATTGCTAGATTTGCTACTGGAAACCCATTTAGAACTCACCACTGTCAGAATCTACAACAACTAAACTGGCTAGAACTTAAAAACACTCTGATACTGTCCCAACTTACCTTTGTTCATAGGATATTTTACCAACCAAAAAAACACCCCTATACTTTCTGACCTTATTTCTCCCTATTCTAATCTAAACTCATTTTGCTCCTCAAACAAACTTCTTGTGAGGTTAACTAAGTCTGACAGAATCGCCGGTGACTCACAATTCTCCAATACCATAGGTAAATACTGGAATCTTCTACCTACTACTCTAACTTCTATTCCTTCTCCCTTCCTCTTTAAACAAAAGCTCAAACAACATCTTAAAACACTCTGGTTATGCCCATGCATCAATCCCGACTAATCTTATGATTCTACTAATTACTCTTTTTTTAATACCTTCATTTACCTCTCTCTACTCACTCCCCTTGAGAAACTAATCTCTAAAACTCCCTTGTTAATAACCTTTGATATTAATTAATACAGAACTGTGCATGTGTATATATTTACTGAATCAATTATATCTTCATGAATGTTTTACTAAAATAGAACTCCCCTATCTTGTACTGTAAATAGAATTAGAGTAAGTGTCCTTCCTAGTATATATATATATATATATATATATATATATATATATATATATATATATATATATATATATTCTCAATTAGTATAATCTAGATTGAACCATGTTTCTGTTTGTATTTTACTAACTACTTACTTTCTTTATGTAAATAATTTGTTTTGTATTAACTTCAATGTGGAGCTTTTCTCCCCGGGCCTCTACTGAAAATGGAAATGTATCCAGTTGGACTAGCCCGGTAAACAAATGTAAAATAAAAAAAAAATAAAAATAAAAATTATATGAGGTAGTATTCTGCATTTTGTAGCTGGAAGGTTAAGTCCTATGTATGGCATTGTAAACTGTATTTTTATACACACACACACATACACACACACACACACCCACACACACACACGTTCATAGGTAGATACTAGGCTATCGGCCCAAGGGCCTATGTAAGCCTAGCCAACAAGGTTCCCTGGCTTACGCCACCCAAGAAAGTTATTTTCCTGTGCCACTGTCGAGCAGAGACACAGAAGTGATCCCCAGGGTGTATTTCCTATTTCCCATCCACTCATCAAGATTTTTCTTGAAGAGTGCTAATGAAGAACTTTGCTTGACATAGATGGGTAGCCTGTTCCAGAGTATGGGAAGTCTCTGGGATATAGGTTCATAGGTAGGTACGTGTATACATATATATATATATATATATATATATATATATATATATATATATATATATAGATGTGTTGAATGTAATTAGATGGAGCTTTTCCCCCGGGCCACTGTTAAAAATGGGCTTTGCCCATTTGGACTATCCTGGTCAACAAAGACAAATAAATAAATACCTTCCAATTCTTGATGAGTCCAAAATGTATAACCCAAAATCCAATAATCTTGCAGAGGAATGCAGCTCTTTTGGTGTAGAGAGCATCATGCTTGTTCTGATATAGGCACGCTGTTTCAATTAGCAACTCGAGTACCTGTAAGAGCTAGTGACAGAAATGAAGGAATGATGAGGCAATGTTTGCCATTTAGACTCCTCAGTGATACCAAGAGCCATGAACAGTGGCCAGAGTAGGGAAATTCACAGTAACAACTTTAGAAAAGGTGTGGACTCACCTATGGAGATGTTCATGTCTAACAACTGTCAAAGCTCTTCCAAATGATGATAGCATAAAAGGAGTTGAGCCTCCCAGTATGGTGTCTAGCCATCCTCGGTAAACAGTAATACTTCCTCCCACTCTCAGTCTTTTTCTGTGCATTGTTTTTACCAGTCCTAACCAACTGATGAACCTGACCTGGAGGGTTAAATAATTTAGTGATGCTTTATATCTGTGGGATCACAGGCAGGAAGGTGCAGGAGAGTGAACTTTCTCAGATATGGTCACATCCCACAGAACTACAACAGAATTACAAAAAAAGAAAAAAGTCCTGCAAGATAAAATGTGTATGATGCAGAGCATATTACCAAAGTGAGAAATGAACAGTTACTGAAATGCCTGTGATTTTCATGTATGTGTCGTGCAGTACTGCTGACATCTGCTAATATGTGGTAGTCTGAAGAGAATGACTTTATATGTGCACAATATGGAGCCGTAATGCAATGTGTAACACAGAGATTATATTGGTTCACACATACTAGTAGTGCAATTACTGTGAACACAAGCTAACTGTAGCAATATGACAGCATACTGCTCCCAAGCAGTACTAGTAGCTGTACTGACCAGTATCTCATACTATTATGAAAGGCTTTGCCATGCTGGTAGAATGCAAACAATTGAACTGTTATGGATTAGCATATTACTGAGTCATCCATTAGTACTCGTTGCGTACTAGTAATAAAGCTTATATGATTACATGAAAGGGACATGTAATAGTTGGTGCATCCCACAGTGACACACACAGGTAAAATAAAATATATTCAACATGCATTATGTTTACACAAATAGATTAGCTTAGCTACACATGTGTAGTGAATATTATGCATAAGTAAAATAAAAGATCATGGTGCTCTTTTATGTGATTGTATTGTTCTTCATTTGTGTTTATAGTTAACTGCATAGTGTGTTATTGGTTTGATAGGCTTTGATGTGCATTGTACGGTTTAAATGCATTTTGGGTGCTGGCGCTGGATGCGAGCAGCTGCAATTAATGTATGAATGCTGAAGTCATTTCCACCAGTTATGTTCTTCTGACTTTGTTGGATGTTGTGATATTATTAACTTGAAGGTGAGTTGTTAATTGTTAAGATGACATGTGACCAAAAATCAGGTTAAAGTACATAGAGGATACAATCCAACAGTGAGACTCTGAGATAATAATTAGATGTTCTTACATTCAATGCTGCAGTATTCCTTACTAATGGGGATTCCTGCCGTGAAGTCCTCCGTTCAGCTAGTTTACAAACGTTTACTGTTGCTTCAAGGTACACTGAACATCACCTGCTTATTCCTTGCGTACGGTAGGGCATAAAGGTGGTGTTCAGGTGTACCATCCTCAAAACTTTTTGGCCACTGGTCCGAACGCTGTTTTAACCGCTGGTCTGTTGCATACATCTGTTTTATTTTTACAGTTTTTCTGTTTATTGGCTTTTCTGTGCTTACTCCTGTTACTGGAGTCCTCACAGTTGCAGATAAGTATCCAGTTGGGTTTTTGGTTACTTTTTCTGTTTGTTTAGTGCTGTTTGTGGTTAATGTCATCCAGGAAGGGTAAATGCCAGTGTGAGAGACTGATTCCCCATAAAGACCATCACGATAAGTGTCTTTTTTACCTTGGTGCTGCTCAGGACCATACGTACTGTTCAATTTGTCAGGCATTTGTCCCCAAAACTCTTTGTAGTAGACTGTCTTCCCTTTCCTTGTACCTTGAGAACCACAGACCTAAGCTTCTTGCTGCAGGTACTATGGATGGAACCTCCTGCCCCAAGGGTCAGCTGTCTAGGAAGAAGAAGGTGCATAAGGTATGGCTGGAATCTTCCACTGTCCAGCCTCTGCCAGGTGTTTCTCCTGAGGTTATTATGCACCTGGAGGCTTACCAGTTGTTTTGTCAGATTCTTCGACCATGTTTGGGTCAGAGGCCAGTGAAGATCTAGCAGGTAGCACGTCCGATGAGGTTTTGCAAGCGGTTGTTTTAGGGGTTCAGAGGGAACCACGATTGACTGTTTCTGAGGGGTCTAATGGGGTTCCACAGTTTCTCTTTCAGGAAGAGGTTCCTACTGCAGTTGTGGAATGCTGTCCTGAGTCTGGGCCTTCTCAGGTTTCCAGGACAGCTGTCCCTCTGAAGAAGAATCAGAAAACTAACCATGTCTCTTCTGCTCCTAGGGATCCACAAAGTGAGTGGCAGGCCTTTACTCAGGGGTTATTTAATACTTTACTGTCATTGCAGCCTTCTCAAGTGGTTTCAGTTCCTGCTCCTCCTTGGTCTGCCTTTTCCCTCCTTTTTCTTTCAAACTCTTCTTCCCCTGGCCTCCATTTCAGCCAGGGAGTTTCTGAGAGCTCTGGGCTTCATGGCTTCCACCATTCTGATGCTTCCTCTGGCCAGACTCCACATGTGGAAGTTCCAGTGGTTTCTGAAGTTGGTGTGGCTTCATCATGTGCATCCGTTAGACTTTCCTGTTCCTCTTCTCCCATGTCTCAAGTTAAACTTCTGTGGTGGATTCAGCAGTTGTCTCTGAATCCAGGGCTCCCATTTCAACCTCCACTTCTCTCTCAGGATCTGTTCACAAATGCTTCAGATGTGGGATGGGGAGCGACATTTGGCTCCCTGAAGGTTCAGGGAGTGTGTTCACCTTGTCAGTGGAAGGAACACATCAACATCAGGTCTCTTATACTGGCTTTTCAGGCCTCTCATCCTCCCTTCTCTGCAGGGCCTCTCAAGGTATTCACAGACAATACCACAGTCATGTGGTATATCAACAAACAGGAGGGCACGAGATCCAACCATCTTTGCCAGCTGGCACTTCTGGTATAGGATCTGGCTATCCAGTATTGTGTGATTCTTCTGGCAGTTTACATTCCTTCAGATTGGAACATTGTGACAATCTGAGCAGGTCCTTTACTCAATCTCATGAACAAATGCTTCAAAGGGATGTATTTCTGGACATTGTTCACCAGTGGGGTACTCCTCAAGTAGATCGCTTTGTCTCCCCTTTGAACATACAACTTCCTCTGTTTTGTGCCAGAGTCCCAGGTCCTCTGGTCTGGAAGATGGACGCCTTCTCATTTTCATGGAGGGGGATGTTTCTTTATGCATTCCCTCCCCTTCCTCTCATTCTGAGAGTCCTGTTCAAGATTCAGTGGGATGCTCTCAAAAATCTTGTTGGTCACTCCCTTTTGGCCATGACAGCACTAGTTCTCTCTACTTCTGCATCTCACCAGGGGCAATCATCACAAATTACCTCACAGGGTGGATCTCCTCACACAAGACGAGGGGTCTCTCATCCATCTCCATCAGTTCACACTTCAACTGATACTGTGGATGATAGAGTTTTGATGCCTCATGGACACCTTTTTTCTGAGGATGTGCGGCAGGTCCTACAGGCGGCCAGGAAACCTACTACTAAGAAATGCTACTTATCTAAATGGAAGAGGTTTTCTATTTGATGTCTTTCTCATGAGCTGCACACACTTTCTGTGGATCTTTCTTTGGTTCTTTCTTATTTGTGTGAGTTGCTCAATGCTGGTTTGGCCTTTTCTTCTATTAAGGCCCACTTATCAGCTCTTTCTACTTATCTGCCTTTAACTCCCCTGTTAGCTTCTAGATTTGAGGCTAAGCAGTTTCTTAAAGGCATTCTTAATATTAGACCTCCTAGGAAGCCTGTTCCTCCTCCCTGGGATCTTAATTTTGTTCTGGAAAATTTGACTCTGGCTCCTTTGAGCCTGCTCTTTCAGCTTCCTTGTAACATTGTTCTTGGAAGGCAGTTCTTTTGTTAGCTCTTACTTCTGCTAGATGGGTGTCTGAGGTGCAAGCCCTTATGGCTTGTCCACCTTTTTTGATATTTCATGAGGACAGGGTGTCCTTGCATACTAATCCTTCTTTTATGCCTAAGATGGTTAATGAGTTGTCACTTAATCAGTCTATCAATTTGTCTACCTTTTTCCCTCTCCACAATCTGACAGTGAGAGGGTGCTACATACCTTAGATGTACCTTTACCAAACATTACCAGTTGGATGGTATCTCCAGACTAGATGGCAGCTGGTTTTGTTGCTGCCAATCTTCATGGCTTCTTATAAGGCTCTGCTGCTTCCTCCTCCCAGGTTTCTTCTTGAGATTTTGTACCCTCCCATTAGCAAGGAATACTGCAGCAGTGAATATAAGGACATAGTAGAGCTGTGTAAAATCTTACCATAACAGTAGATGTCCTTGCCTTCACCGCTACAGTATTAACTCCCTCCCTCCATCCCCCTGGTCTTTTTCCCTTCCTGGCTGTGCAGATTCTCCTTGGTTTTCCTTGGACTGCTGTTCCTACTGGGGCAATCTAGTCTGAGAATGGTATGCCTGAACATCACCTTTATGCCCTATCTTACGCAAGGAGTAAGCAGGTGATGTTCAGCATACCTTAAAGCAATGGTAAACTGGCCAGACAGAGGGCTTCATGGCAGGGAATCCCCATTAGTAAGGAATACTGCAGCGGTGAAGGCAAGGACATCTACCGTTATGGTAAGATTTTACACAACTATACTTTCTGTATTCATACACATATTTTCACTTGCTCTGTTTTACAAATCTTGTTTTCACTGTTACCTGTTTTTGCATCCTGTTAGAATGGTGGTTAAACATCCTCTGGAAACCATTTCTTAATGTACAATTTCTGATTCTAAAATATATATTACCATGTACTTGCTGTATCATGTGGTCCTGCATTTTTATGATGCACTAAGAGGGTAAACATCTTCAAGTGGTAAGGCATATTTTCTGTACACAGACTTCACCACAATCCATTGGTTACAAAGTCAGACAAGCAGACAATAATCAGTAAATAGCCAAATGCATTTATATTAATTGAAACAGAAATGGAACAGGATAAAAGTCTTATGAAAGTATATAATGCTTGCCATATAGTGTAATACTCAGATATAACTCTGATGAAAATTGTCAGTTATAAGATGATCACTGTTAGGAGGAAAACTAGGGGTATGTGAATTATCTCTGTGATAGCTTACATAAAGTATGTTTGTTTTGTATTTAATGGATTAGTACTGGACTGAAAAATGTTCAATGAACTAAATATGCTTTTCAGTGAAGTCAAAGCTCAAGCTGTATGTGAAACTAGATAATGGAGACTATAACTAGTGAGAAGACAGACTGCCTGCAATATTAACTCCCATGTACAGTGGAGATGTATTGCTGGCTTCATGATTTGTGAACAGCATGGGACCAAGCAAGTGCAGAGTGAGCCATCCCTCAAACTCCAGTGTTGGTGGGTTCCAGTGTTTTGTTTTCAAAAATTGGAGGGCTAGAGGCCCTGAAAGCCCATCTCTTATCTTATTTTATTTGATATTTGTTTACCAGGGAGGTCAGACTGGGCTAGTAACCCTTTTTCAGCGGAGGCTGAGGAGAAAATCTCTACATATATAAAAATAATACACGAAAGAGAAAAATGTGAAAAATGCACATTTACATACATTTGGGATAAATTTACAGTTTTTTTTTTTTTTTGAATGTGACAGGCCAACTGGTGTTGATAATGTGTTTAGGAACAGAATCTTAGACAAAGAAAATGCAGATATGATGGCCCTGTCACCTTACCATGTTATGGCCTTTCAGCTCCACCTGTATGTCAGTCCTGCCTCCCTGCCATCAATACTCAGCATGATATGCAGGTGGAGTTGCTGTGTCAGAAAAAAACAACTGAACAAAAATGCCCCATTAAGCCTTCAGATAGGTATGGCCTATGCTCTGAAAAATTAGATTCAATAACATAGAATATAATTGAATCTCAAAGCCTGATCCTGACATAGTGAGACTTTCTTTATTTCAGTTCTCGGAACATTGAAGTTGTTTTCATCCATTATAACATCATCAGAAGGTGCTGCCAGATGACACAGAAGCAGGAAGTAATTGTTCAGCCAGTCAGCATGCAGTTCATACTAACAAAAGTTGTTCACACTTAATACATATAGATCCACTGATATAACTGAAGTAAAAACTGTGTATTTTAGAATCAGAAAGCCCACATTACATAATCGCAGCAAAATGAAGAGGCAAAAGTCCTTTGCACACATTTTATAAAAGGAAATTCTGTTATGTAAATACATGATTGCTTTGTATAAATATTATGTCTTATCACGTAAGCTCTCTATTTTGTTTTTACTCATGCTTATTAACAAATTTGTTATTTCAACCCTTATACTATCTCTCATATATGTATGTGCTTAAAATTTTTTTAACTGCAATATTGTTTTTCATATAACTGTTTTATGGAGCTTTCCTCCTTGGGTCTCAACTGAAAATGAGCCTCAAGCCCAGTTGGACTAACCCGGTTTACAAATGTCAATAAATAAATAAAACATAAAAAAACTTCTTTGCCCAATAAAAGCATACTGACAGCAAAGTAAAGGGGCAAAAATGAACTTTCTATAACAACCTTGATTGGAGACCAAGCAAATGACTACAAAGAAAGATTAAATACAAAACAACATGTACAACAAACAATCACATACACATATAGCTACATTTTGAATATAAGCAATATTCATTTACTTTGTGATGACAACACTGTATGCTTGTACTGCATGCATGTGTGTGTAATATACTATACTCCAATATAGTGGTCTCTTAGTACACTCTGAATGCACTTATAATAATAGATCAAGTATAATACACGGATAAGACAAGGACTTATCGCTAATATGCACACTATAGATAAACACATCACTTTTACACCTTTGTATCCAGATGTAAGAGGTCTAAATGAATATGTGAATTGCATCATCCTTCATTTGAACTGTTTGCCAAAATAACTTAAGTTATAAAGATAGCAAAAGATTCATCTAACACAGAGAACAATGGCTCCCAATGTTTCTATAGTAACAAATTTATCAAACACATTACTATGCAGAAGCAACATTTTAACAATGCTTTCAATTAGTAAATTTGCCACTACAGCGCAAAACTTTTCTAATCCAAAGATTAACAACGTTGCACCTCAGTAATAGTAACAGTAAAAGCATAACTTTCAAGTGACATGTCCATTGTTGCAAGAAAGTCCTTCTATATTGCACAGCTTATAAACAAAGAGACTGTGTCTAGGCCTAGGGATGTCATTCTCCACTTTTACTCAGCCCTCATTAGGCCAGTCATTGAGTATAATGCCCCCTTTGGCATATATCTACTTAGATGCACACAACAACTGGAATGCCCACAAAGAGATAACCTACTAAAAGGATGCGAGCCCTAAACAATATGTCCTATATGGACCGACTCAAAGCTCTGTCACTATACTCCACATCCTACAGACTGTTAAGAAGTGACCTGTGTATGGCAAACAAAGCATCATCTGACCCAGTACTAATGGATTTTCTGCTTATCAGCAAGTCAAATGACATCAGAAATATTTCGTCTAGGGATCAAAACCTCTTGTATAACATCAACAGAATCATTTGCAGGGCCAGGCATATCTCAGAGAGGATACCACTACTCAGGAACAGGCTCCCTATCCAAGTAAAACAAAGCTCATCCCTGCCCATATTAAAGTGTAACTTGGATCTGCGTATGGAACAGAATTTTTGCCCCAGAACTGTCCCCTGTACTACTAATGGACTAAGGCATCTTCTAAATGCTTTATTTCATGAATTGGTCCCACCAAATTATTTATGGTATGATTCTAGGTATTCTCACTAGAGGTAATATATAAGACCATGGCATTGATAGGACCAATCCAGCACCACACAGGAAAGTATAATTAAATGCCAAAAGGGAACTTGACTAGGCTTAACATGTCCTGTAAGGCCCACTAGCCTGGTAATTATTTATGAACCTATAGATGCTTCAGTGCCAGTCTAAAAGCATTTAGAAGTGCAGAGTCCTAAGGTAGCACCCTGAAAACTAAGGAAATCATCAGTATCTACATGAAAAAGTAAGACCATAGGCCATTTTAATAGAAATACTCCAAGTGTAACCTTTTAGACTTTTATATACTGCAGAAGGATAAAACCTTCCTGCATCATGCACCACAGAATAAAGGGTTTGCAAATTCAAATGTGCTCACGTTGACAATGCACATGCCATCAGATTGTATGAGGAAGCAACAAATGAAACAAAGCTTCTCAGCACTTTACTGCAAATCCTTTTACAAGATTGTCAAAAGCTCCACTGATAACTTTTCATTATGCATTCTCAAGAGGGCAATAAAGAAAACTGTGATCAACATCAGAGTGTATATGTAGTATCTTCTGGAAAATATACACACATCAGTACCTCAGTGTTGCAAAGTACTGACTTAGGAGTACCCACACAAAAGGGTGATGATGGTGATGATGATGACATTCTCTTTTGCAAGTTCAAACTTTTTAGAACACAGGCCAATAAACGTAAAGGTGTTTGTAATAGTAACTTATTAACACAATTTTATTTAATGCAATGACACTTATTTCAGCGCTGATCCTAAGAGGATGCTGATAATGATAACCTGAAAAGGAAATGCATACTGCCAAATTACCTTTGCTTCTACAAGTTTGTAGGAAACAGAAAAAAGCAAGGAAATGGTGGAACATGTGGATCTGAAAAGGAAAGAAAGCTAGCCGCAAACAATCCTATAACTTTAAATGTTAGTTTTAATGCCTGTAGTTGCAACTGCTTTGATAAGGGTTAATTGTAATGCCTCAATGTATCCCCAATCACTCCAGGAAACAAGCAGAACATGCAGCTAATGGAGACATCTTCTATTGTTATGCACTAAGTATTCAAAAAATGTTACAGTCTTAATATGTATATTGATCCTCCTGCTCATTTATTTGCTTCTTGTTAGGGTGGATCTTGTACAGCACACTGTACTTCCTGACAAATGCTCCAGAAGTTGTAAGAAGCATTAAATTAAAAACCATTGTCAACTAAACCTGTAGTTTGCCTTCTAATGCAGCATTCACCTTGGTATATTTGTTTACATTGTGCCTGGATCATAATTAAATGTGATCCAAGGACCAGTCCTTCTACATGGTTATCAAATAAAGAAAAACAATACAATAAATTAATAACAAGTGGGATGAAGATGAGAAGCTGAAAGAGAAGTACAAGCAATGCAAGTTTAAGTTAGCAAAACAAAGTAAGAGGAGGAAGATACGCAGATGAACAGGATTGTTGAAAAAATGATAACATAAATGGAAATCAGAAAAAAACAGCAATGGCATGTTTTATAGCTTAAATTTGGACTTTTTTTCTCTCTCTAAAAACATAAATGGTAAAGTATGATAAAAAACATACTAAGGGAACACAAACTGCAAAACTGGTAAAGAAATGGAAATTATGTATTTATTTGTTTGTTTGTATTTGTTCATTGAGTTAGATCACCGATCCTCATGGATGAGTTTCAGGCTCAGAATGGGTCAAAAATAAAACACAAAACAAGAAAGATCAAATGATAACAACAGAACAGAAACATTATTATGAGTCAATGTATCACATTAAACATTGTACAGTGGGTTTGCTGAGCAGTACACACACATTACCAAAGACACTGACTAGAGTAACTTTACTTAGACATGGATATACAGAATGTTTATGAAGACAGAAAGGTCAGTAATTGTAATGATAAGATTGTCTGATTTGAGTGCCATAGTGTTCTTTGAAAATCCTGATGCCTAAGCATTTGCATTTAGCTTGCATTAAAAGATCAGTTTTTATTTCTTTTCTGAATGGACAATGTTAAGTCACACATGTTGGGAGAACTGGATTGGGTGAGAGAAGAGTACAGATACTAGTGCTGTGATTAAGCAATGGCTTACATAGAACATGTGAGCTACACACAAAAAAAAACATCAGAAGGTATTACTTGTTTATTGTATCAGGACATGCTAAAAGTGGAAAACAAAAAAAAATGAATGAGATTTTAGCTTACCATCGCTAACATATTTGAAGCAGGTGGGTCAACTGAGCTCCTGAATACATTATGGTAGTTAACAATTTGTGTCCGGATAAAATTATTAGATGTTGACATAGCCTTTAACATACCTAGTAAAGAAAAAAAAGGTAGTTCTGATTATTAAATTCTTCAACAATTAAGCAACACATATAAGAACAACAATTATATGAAAGCAATCCATTCTGATCTTTATATTTAAAAACATACAATATTCTTTGCTTGCAGAAGGAGGAAGTTCATCTATATGGTCTGCCCTGCTTTTACAACTAGCATCCTGCACCTGCATTTCCTTGGTTTTCATACATCTCTTATGTCATACAACATCTTGAATGCTTAAGGTGACTGATACTGTAGTATAATGTCCAGGCCTTGTACATTTATCTAGTATCCTTTCTATGAAGTAGCATTTCCTTGAGTCCAAGTTATACCTGTCATTTTATGCCGGAATTCAAGAGTCCTGTTCAGTCTTCTGTCCTTCCCTTTCATTTTCCTGTTATTGACTTGCAAACGCAAATTCATAGGGGTTTTGGGGCAATTTAGTCTCATGACCATCAGTACCTTAGTAACACCCCCTTCTCAGGGAGGACTAGCTGAGTTAGTCCTGTGTTATGCTTGTGGTACCCATCCAGTCATCCAGGTTTTGTCTGAAGTATGATAATGTATCAAATGTATCACACTTCTTAACCAACAAGAGCAACATATTCCAGAGAGAGACAGTGGAAATGCTACATAAAAAATGTATCTCTCCATCACAATTTATTGTGGTAGAGACTTATCAGGGAAAACAGGGTCACTAATGGCATGGTAGATGAGGCACAGTTCACCCTTCAAGAGTCTATACGATAATTGACTAAAGGGATACAGCTCTTAGCATCTCTTGGTAGGTCAGGGTCCTCATGCCTAAAAGATCATACCCCTTTTACCTTTTTTATTTCTAGAGAATATATTTTCAAAAGGTTAACAGTTGCCTGGCTAGGATTAAGCCAAAGGTATTATTAAAGTACAGGCTAGCTATGTTACCATGTGATTACTACTCTGTAGGTTATTTTTCCCCTGGAACTAGTTAAAATTTTTGTTAAGGTCATCTTCATGAGCATTTCTCCCACTAATGCTATCTGGTGTGACCTCCTGAATCATTTGCTATGCAAAGGTACTACTGAGGGATAGTCCCAGGTATCTGGCACCATCCACTTATTTATTAAGCACATACTGAATACTTCAGCGATGTTCCTTACCAGAATCCTGGATAGTCTTTATTTATTCTCAGGGTGGCTGTCACACCTATAGATTATCTTCTTTAGTGCCCTTAATTCAACTATTTTTTTTCTGTTGCTTCCTGGTCTCCATCTGTTTCCTTTTAATCCAATGGCACCCTTTAATGCTGGAACCCTACTCTACCCAAGTCTAGCAGTTAGTGCAGATGATTAAGGTTAGGAGCTGTTAATGATCTACTGCCTGTGGTCTTAATTTGCCTGCTGAGTAATCTTGAACAAGTCACTTAACCAAACGAGGGAAGTGGGAAACTGGGACAGGTAGTTCAGGTCTACTTTACTGCATGACTAGTAACTACATATGGACTTATGAACCCAACGTTTCATGTTAGATTTCAGAGTAAATAATTAGTTTATAATTGTGTCTGTGCCAGAGCTAGTCTATAATCATTACTCTTATTATTATCCCTGTTATTTGTTAAATTTCCCCTTTCAGACATTATCTGAACAACACTTTAATATTTTAATCTCTCTTAGTCATTTTCATTATCTGTCCTCATGGCCTCTCTTTTTCTTTTTTCTGGTCTCCTTATAAACATCCATGAACAGGTCCCTTTACTTTTCTGCATGCTGTAGACACATTCTTTAGAACTTAGTGCTGGTCTTATTTCTCTCAGTAACATTTTCATCTTCCTTCTTATTGCCTTCCATGTATTGCCCAATGCTACGACCAGTCATCTACATTGTGTCCTTAAGGGAAACGCAAATGCCATGTAATATAAACATTTTCTACAATTCCCCCAAAAGCTTTCCTCATCGTCTTTGCCACTGTCTCATAAATTGCTCCCCTGAGGTCAACTAACTTTGTTTTGGTTTCTATGTTTTTTTTAATGCCCTGGTATAAAGTATGCAATCATATGGCCACTATATTGCATCTAGCTCATCACCACGTCCATCTTCTCTGAAAAAGCTTTCTTGATCAAACTATCACATCTAATACTTCATTTTGATTCACAACATCATTGCCAAGATGCACCAGTCAGTTTATGGTAAATTATTATAACTCATTAATGATATAATTTTCCTGTGTTCTGTACTGAGATACTTTTATTGATTATCTCATCATTACCCTTTGTTGCACTGTTGGCTTTAATTGTATTTATTCACCAGCATTTTTTTGATTCCATTCAACAACCTGACTGTGAAAAAGCTGATTCTAACCTTATCCTGTTTATCACCCTCCTCTTACTAACACTCCCTTCTGTTTTTCAACTCTACTGTGCACACACACTATCTTTTCTCATATTCAGACTGCTGCCTCCCATATTTATTTACATTCCTGTGATTTCTTGCACCTTAGAATTTTAGTGTACCAGACATTTTTGTGTTGACTTGCATGTTTGTGCAAGGGTAGCATATTGCTTCACACTTTGCTTCACTAGTAGGCAATACAGAAATGAACAAACTTCAACCAGACTGTTTAACATAGAGAAGCAACACTTCAAAGTATACTCTCATGCAAATTATTTACACATCTGTTGAATTATTAGCCATGCAAAGTGCAATACAACTACAATGCATTTATCATTAGTATTAGTATGTGTCTTGCAAAATTAATCTGCAACCAAAACCAGTATAATTTTCTGACTTGCAAAAACCTCTATTTCATATTTTTTTAACACTCAGCACTACAATATCAAATATTGTTTATGCAGTCATTATAAAATGCCATTAAAAGGTACAGAGCAAAAAGTAACAGATCCACTTGTTAAGCTCTGTCTTCCTCACTATTATGTGAAAACTCAGCAGTGCTGTTGTCATTGTCTATTGCATAGACAAAATAAAATAAGGGAAATTAATATTACAGTGTAGCTTTACATTAGTGCAGCTACTACATGGAATTTTATGCATTAGTATCACAAACCGGCCCTTGAATTCATATACATGCAATACGCTGGCTTTCTATAGCACATTACACTAATTATGTTTCCTATTCCTCCACCCATTCTACTATGTGCAACACAGTATTCTGTTGATGTGGTACCAATGTATATCACTGAATCTCATTTTTTTTTACATTATTCAAGATTACAGTGTCATATATTGGTTTCTGTGGAGTAACTGCTCAGTGTGCAGGTAGCATACCTGCAATACCAATCCCACAATACAGGTATAGCTGCACAGCCATGAGGCCATCCAGTACTAAACCTCTATCTGTAGGGCAGACTAGTGAATACAGACATGACAGTTATGCCTGAACTCACCCCTTTCCAGAAGAGGGACAGACATGCTGGGCCACTAGCCCAAGAGGGATTTAATTATATTTTGAGCACTACAGCAGTGCAAACTGTCTGCAAGGAAATTCAGTTGTTGGCTAATTGTTACACACAGCCAGACATGTGCATAGATCCAGGCTTGCTTGCCAACTCCCAACATCTGCAGTACAGGTCTTCCTGTATGGGGAACTAGGTAGTATAGGCAACCTGGCTTCCCACCAGATACTATCTATAGTACCTTGTCCCATATGCATGTGGAGCTTCAGCATCACCAAGAATGCCCACTGACTTTAATGGGACTCTCTCTTTAGTCAGCCTTGTACATTGGTCAACATCCCCAATGTACCATAGTGATTTCAGACAGCATAGCAAACCAAATTTCTCCATTGCAAGGGCTTAGAAGACTCATTTAGCTTACACACAGTGGGGACTGTCAGAGCTCTATCATTTAGAATTGTGCATGAAATAACTGCAGTATTGCATGTTACCTCACATCCCACATATTTTAGAATCAGGCTCCGTATATATATATATATATATATATATATATATATATATATATATATATATATATATATATATAAATATATATATATATATATACATACATACACACACACACACATATATATATATATATATATATATATATATACATACACACACACACACACACACACACACACACACACACACACACACACACACACATATATATATATATATATATATATATATACACACACACACACACACACACACACACATATATATATATATATATATATATATATATATATATACATATATATACACACAGACACACACACACACACACACACACACACACACACACACACACACACACACACACACGCACATATATGTATGTATATCTACATCATCTGTAATTTTAGGACCAATGATGAAGCAGAGGAGAAAAATGAAAGGCAAATGTAAAATGGTAGCAAAAGAAAAGAAAACAAGGAGATGGTGAAGGAATATCCAAGATAAAGACTTGTGTACTGAATCTGAAGATTATGAAGCATCAAGATTGTTGTTATTATGGGACAGATTACAAATCGCCAGTGTAATGAGAGTGGGATGGCTGAGGCTGTGCACTCTTATTACACTAAACTATGATGTCATGTCATGCCATAAGTTTTCAGCTTCAAGAAAATGTTCAAGGGGAGGTGCTTAACAAATTAATTGCAAAAGCAGCACACTATTTGCATCAAGCACTGTAAACGTCAAAACAGTACATGGTGAGATTACTCCCATCACAAGGGTTGCTTTAACAAAAGAGTGCACTGTCATATTTCCGCAATGAAGTTCATGGGGTGCCATGCATTACACACAGTCACACATATGCATTGTTCGAGTCTCCCTGTGACTTCCCACTGTACATTGCTGAGCCTCATCAATGTAATCAGAATGGCAAGCCTGATTCTTCTTTTGAAATCTAGCGCAGGTTTCTGGCAAACCACATTAGTGCATACTAACTGTGGACTGGGGACAGTCCTATCTTTTGGACTCAGACATGGAGTAACAACTTCTTGATGTGGTATATTACTCCATGTCCATATCCTCTTGGAATCTCTCCAATTCTCATCATTTGCATGAATTTGGAACAAAGCTTCTAGCTGCCATGCAAAGATATATTTTTCTCTTTTCACCTACAATCTTACAATAAGAAATTGTTGCATTATAACTAAAACTAAGCAAATCTAAAACTCTTACATTTATTTATTAATCGACTGATTGTTAATCAGGGAGAAGAGTTGATCCATGAGGATAATTTTCAAGTTCATTTTGGGAAATTATGAAAAAAATATATGTAAGTTCATTACAGTCACATTTTCAGGTTACATTGAGCATAAATGTCTTTGAAGAACCATAAGGTTTAGTTAAAAGTAAACGCAAGGACCGAATGTACATGTAGTATGAATAAAATATAAAGAGCCAAATACCGAGTGTAATAGAAATGTTTGAAGCTAGACAGAATATTTACAATTGTTGAAAAGTGTGAGCAGGAACAAATGACATACATTGAATTTGGACTTTAGTTATATGCAAAAATGATGCATCCGATGAGAAAAAAATAAATATTTACAAGTTTTTCTATAATAGTATCTGATTTTCAGGATCTGGAACCTGAACTGTTTCAAGCAGTGATCAGTACGCATGAACCTACTACAACTACTCCACAGTAATGGTCCTTTGAGAAGCAAAACTGCAATAGAATGAATAAATGGATGGCTGTAAACTTATAGGAGATTTTGAGAGAGGGCACTGGAGTGAATTGTCCTGATGCACTTTGAAAGTTGGAGCTTACTACTTAAACCTGGGCAGATGATGGAGAAAGCATTCTGAAAATTAGGTCATGCATTGTTTGGTTGGTTTCCTGATGGTGGTTAATAGCCACAACAGTCTGCTAATTCTGGAGTAGTGGTGTTTGATAGCTTGTATGGATTCCGGACTAATGAAGGAAGAGAAAACAAAAACTGGTAAGATGCATTCAAGATATGACACTAATATGCATTTACCAAGATTGCCCTTAGCAATAATTTATTGTAAGCAACAATGATCTGCTTTTTACTTATTTATTTCTCATGAAGATGAATGACAGGCAAGATTTAAATGTGGAATGAGCTGAGCTCCAAATTACCTGCATTTAGTTAACTTTTTATTTGTGTAATAGAAAATACTTTGAGCAGAATTGGGAATTATAGCAAGCTGGTGAGCAATTTCTTACTAGTATTAGTCTGCCTTTGTAATATTGTGTTGCAAATAATTGTACTAGAGCCATATCACAACCTGTGATGGATGATTTCTAAGGGGCTTAGTTATAATGGCTGGGTCTTTATTAGAAAACAATACTATTATCTAGTTTGCATAACTTGCAGAGCTTGAATTAACCAAATATGTTGTGTATGTTGTTATTAAAATGGGAAATGGCAGTGACGCCAGTACTGAACTTGCTGGTGTCCCAAAGTGAAAGCAGAGATGGCAAAATAGTCTGGCATAGCATTTGCTGAGGAACATCTATTGGTAAAATATTTGTACATATACAAGATGTCAAAATAAAGAGAGTATTTGATATTCTGCAATTAGGATACTCATTCAGATGCATTAGTACTGCACAGGATTAGGGCAGCAGTAAGTATTTATAAACATGTATAAACAATACTGCCTTGAGTAGTGTGGTATACAGTACATATTTTTATAAATAAATTGCAAGTTTTTAAAAACAAAGGTTTCTACATTTTTTAATGGATGAAGAATGTATATGTGCTAGTGTTTTTTAACAATAAGCAGATTCCCAGGCTTAAATTTCAGATATCTTTTTAATTTTATTTTTTATTTGAATTTTTTAATTGAAGTTATAGGTGCATTATACATTTATGTTAGTTACATCACGATACACACGAACCTCGTATAAATATTAAGAACAAAAGTTCAAATACCTGTGGACACCAAACAACAAGCATAACCTATAGCACTGTAGTACTGAATATTATTCAGGAAAAAAAATAAAGTGTAAACTATATTCTCCAGACAGTTTATAAAGAAGATGATGGACTGGTCAAGATCAGACTGTAAATTTTAAGAATTAAAATCCATCTGCTTTTAAACAGAATCATACATTACAAAAAGTACTTCTGTATGGCTAGATCTGTAGTTATTTTACATAAAGCATAAACAACATATTCAATCCATCCAGAAAGGTAGTTCTCTCAATCATTCTAAGGGAGTGCAATATTTGTCAGCATGGAAGGAGATGGTCAACAGACCACTCTGCTTTGCCAGGGATGGTCTGTACCTCTCCCCTCTAGGCTTTTGAATATTAGCTAAAATATTGGCTTCCCACATACAGCCTTTTTTAGGCAATGCCGAACTGAAAGTACTTCCGACACAGCAAATAAAAGTCAAGAAAATCTAAAGGTTTACTGCTCAGTGCCAGGAGTCTAAACAAAAAACTCTGCTTCCTAGAAGCTCTCTGCACAGACGTCAGCATTCTCTAGGGTGAAGTCACTGAGATATGGTTTAAAGTCATGGAGGGCACACCAACAGTGCAAGGTTAGAATGCCTTCCACACATTTAGACCAGTTACTTCACAGGCAGGGGCTAAAGGTAGACGTGTCTCTATCTACATCAAAATAAATATACTACAAGGTTGGTCAGACAGGTCAGACAGGACAATGTACTTGAGCTGCTCCGTGTTCAAATCACCATAGGCAAAATCCAATACCACTTCCTTGCAAGCTATATGTTCCTCTCTAAGACACAGGGGAACCCATAACATGTATCTAAACTTATTAGAAGCACTAAGCATCCAACCCAATACTATATTTATGGGTGACTTTAATTACCCCACTATTGACTGGGAATCCTATACGATGCCAAATGTACAAGCACAGAGATTCTTGGATTTTGTAAACACAACCTTCCTGGACCAGATAGTCAACACACCAATCATGGGTGCAACCATACTGGCTTTGGTGCTCACTAACATGGGAGAGTGCTGCACACCCTCTACTGTAATGTTTTCCCTGATAAGGTCTGACCACAAAAATGGTCTACTTTGAAGTAAAAATAAAAATTGGACCCCAGCTAAACCTGGAATATTTGGGAACTAGTCTAAGGTTAACCTCCTGCTATTAAGTGATAATCCAGCAAAATTCCAAGCCCCTGTAAAGCCTGAGAATACTGCTGCCTATACAGAACTGTACACAGAAACCCTGCACAAGCATGTTAATAGCTGCATAGAGGCAGCTGTACCCACCAGGAAGAAGTACAGAACTAACTCATAAACAAGCTACCCAGGTGGAATCACAAAATCAATAGGCTGTATAACAGAAGGAAGAAAATCGTGGCAAAAATTAGGAGGTGCAGCACCCAACAGGATAAACGTATTCTCATCAAACTAAACAAACAACTCAGGGGACAAATAAAGTCTACCAAAATCAAATTTGAGGTAAGTTTGGCCTCCCAGGCCAAGGACAACCACAAAGCATTCTTTAGCTATGTCCACAACCTCAAAGGCAATACACGATTTTGTGCAGAAATTGTAAATGGAGCCAGCTATACTGAGCTAGAAGATATAGCAAACCTCCTGGCTGATAAATTCGGCTCCAACTTTACCCCCTCTCCCCCTTAACCTTCCCTGAGGAAATACCATCAAATATACCTTACCCTACTATCAGTAGGGAACAGGTCCTTAATGCTCTTTCTCAGACCAGGTACACTGCATCAATGGCCCACAAAATATCCCAAGATCCCTTCTAAATAGCATGAAACATGACCTATCATGACTTCTGGAATTACTATTTAACTGTAGCCTCCAAACAGGCTTTGTGCGCCATGAATGGAGAACGGCAACAGTCATCCCTCTGCACAAAAGTGGGCCATCTACCGACCCTGGGAACTACAGACCCATAAGTCTCACTAGTCTTATATGTGAAGCCATGGAAATAATTATCATGGAAATGATCAATAGAGATATAGTAAACCTCCAGACACTGGACCCAACCCAGTTTGGTTTCATCAAGGGCAGAGCCGGTAACCAAAGCAATGGATTAGGGAAAAATGCTTTACACTACCTACCTTGACCTGGCCAAGGCATTTGACACAATACCCCACTCGGCCATTGTTAACAAACTCAAGAGGTTAGGTACAAACTCGAGTATCACCCAGTGGACAGCCAACTGGCTCACAGATAGGACCCAAGATGTTAGAATTAGGGAGTCCACCTCTACAAATAGGGCAGTCATAAGTGGTGTCCCTCAGGGATCAGTCCTTGGACAGCTCCTTTTTAGCATTTACTTCTTTGAAGTTAAGGCCAATGTCAGTGGTCTCTGGCTGACTAAATTTGCAGATGATTGCAAATTAGGAGCTGTCATTGAATCCAACAATGACACAAATGTTCTCCAGGAGGGGACGACACAGACAAACAACCGGTGTCAGTGCCATGAAATGTATAATAGTATCCTTTGGGAAGTCATCCACTCCTGGTAACTATCATATTGACAACACGTCCCTTGCAGTTGACCCAATAGTCAGGAAAGTACAGTTTTGTACCTACCATAAATGTAGATGTCCGATAGGTATGCATCTGCAGTCATCACATATGGGTTGTCCTGCCTCAGGCAGCCCTTCGTTCGGCCGGATTCCAAAGTCTGGGTCTGGCCTCGGCTGATGTTGCACTTTCCCCGACGTCAGAGCGTCTGGGGTATAAAAGCATCAGCCAACGCCATTTTCCTCAGTTTTTCTTGCCCCAGATGCCAGGTGCCCTCTAGGAAGGCTAAATTTGGAGAAATGCAATAAAATTCCAAACATATGCAGAAATATATATACATATATATATATATATATATATATATATACAAATACACCATAATAGATTCCCCCAGCTAGCTAATAGAGGGGTAAACACCCTAGGAATACCACAGAGGGGAAGGAGGGAGGGTATACCTGACTGCAGATGCATACCTATCGGACATCTACATTTATCCAAGTATAACACCAAAGAACACACCACGAGAAGTGAGGAAATCGTCTTTTATTCAATACAGCACATAAAACAGGAAAAGATAAGCGCTTTCGCGTGCACTGTGCACGCTTCTTCAGATCTCATTAAACAACAAATACAACCTTTCTTAAATAATAAGCAGCAACCAATAAGAACGCACTTCAATTTGAGAAACCTAATTCAATTTGAGTCTTGTCCAATTCATCAATTAGCGAATTATACTGTCACTTTAAATGATATATAGTATAATCTAATGTTCCAACTCAGTCCAAACTCTAGTATACAACAATTTCATACAGAAAACCAAAGTTAAAATTAAAAGCTGTGTTGAATGTACAGTCTTGTGATATAACCATTCTGTTAATAAGCCTTGCTCCAATATCAATGAGACGATCGTCTTAAAGATCAATGGTTATTAACTGTTGTAAAAACTAAGAAAGACCAAAAAAGGGGAGGGGGAAAACAAAACTAATCCTTCCGTATCCTTTCAATAGTTTCCATGACAACCTATCTAAGATGGTACAATGAAAAAGGCATAGATCGCTGATTGTTAACACATAAGGATTTTCACAGACAAAAACATAGCTATAAGAGCACTATAGGATGCATAACTCTGTGCTGCATAAAAAATCATAATCTATACTTATGTAACCATATTGTATCCACCCAATATAAATGATGTTGATTCAAAAAACAACACCACTAATAAAGTACAATCGCGAGGCGCTAAAAAACTTCTCGCATATATTGAATATAGCAATACGCATGAAGACTAAGGTGCAAATGTATCCTAAAACATGCATGGAAAAAATAAAAATAAAAAACAGATATGGCTCAAGGCTTAGATTATTACTATAATAACAAATAATCAAATGAGTGTGTTGAAATAAGTATCCAAATATTAGTCTAAGACTAGTATAAAGAACACGTATAAAAGGTGTAAAGTAATAATCAATAACTTATATAACATGCTCTATCTGGCTACCCAACAAGTTAGGCCACTCCAAATGCACGTACTCAAAACACATGAGCACAAAAAATCATATAGTGTCTTTATGTGTAGAAATATAACCTACTGGTGATGCGTACTAAAGGCGGAGACAATCAAAAATATAAACAGTTAAGGCTTGTTATATAACAAAATTACGCTAATAACCAATGTGTCTCCACAATAACATTTATGACTATACATAATAATTCTAAGAGACCTTTTAAAATATAATAACAAATCATGTAACTAATTCCACATTCTTCATGAATAAAAAATTAAATATGTGAATATAAAAACTACTAAAAATATATATATTCATACAAGCATGAAATGATAGCATATAAACACTCAAATAACTAAAATTGATATTAATCGAATATACAAATTGTTAATATTACAATGCAAAAAAATATACATATGAATATTAAAATTGATAATAAATTCTGCTAGTCTTATATAATAACAATGAATATTTCCTAATGTTATACTGAACATTGTTATAAATATAGCCAAAAATATAATAAGAAAATATGTATGTTGTTCGCATTCAATTCTTTCAACCCAATTTTACAAATCTACTCTCATAAATAAAATGAAATCCCGTTAAACACATGGACTCCAAGGTAATTAATACCATACTATAATACAATGACGTATAGTGTGAACTCAACAAAAGTGGTAGAAATTCATCCACCACCAAATCAATATTAATTTGTGCTGATGTTAGTTCAAATAAACACAGAATTGCTAGTTGACACAACCTAAAACAAAAGTGTGGATATATAAATAAAACTGTTGAACAAGTATAAATATAACTAGAGACTAGTGATCCAAATACAAACAATTGGAGCTATGAAGTATATAACATGCCGAGCAGATATTGAGCATAATAAAAATGTCATGAAATATCAGCTCTATAGGTCGCTAATCTAAAGGTTGATATGGTAATGGGGGGTTGTTAAAATAACCCTATTATTTCTTATGTTCTATGCATCAAGATAGAATATTAAACAAAATATACATATATAAATCAAAGCTATTGTATAGGCTAACAAAGTGGCCTGAATAAACTAACTCTGTTTTAAAATTGGTTTCAATGAGAAGTAGTTATTGATACCTGGGTCTCTGTGTGCCCCTGTCTTGAAAATCCATTTCAATTCTAACTTAGCTAAATGGTTTGTATTATCCCCCATACAAACCATTTAGCTAAGTTAGAATTGAAATGGATTTTCAAGACAGGGGCACACAGAGACCCAGGTATCAACAACTACTTCTCATTGAAACCAATTTTAAAACAGAGTTAGTTTATTCAGGCCACTTTGTTAGCCTATACAATAGCTTTGATTTATATATGTATATTTTGTTTAATATTCTATCTTGATGCATAGAACATAAGAAATAATAGGGTTATTTTAACAACCCCCCATTACCATATCAACCTTTAGATTAGCGACCTATAGAGCTGATATTTCATGACATTTTTATTATGCTCAATATCTGCTCGGCATGTTATATACTTCATAGCTCCAATTGTTTGTATTTGGATCACTAGTCTCTAGTTATATTTATACTTGTTCAACAGTTTTATTTATATATCCACACTTTTGTTTTAGGTTGTGTCAACTAGCAATTCTGTGTTTATTTGAACTAACATCAGCACACATTAATATTGATTTGGTGGTGGATGAATTTCTACCCCTTTTGTTGAGTTCACACTATACGTCATTGTATTATAGTATGGTATTAATTACCTTGGAGTCCATGTGTTTAACGGGATTTCATTTTATTTATGAGAGTAGATTTGTAAAATTGGGTTGAAAGAATTGAATGCGAACAACATACATATTTTCTTATTATATTTTTGGCTATATTTATAACAATGTTCAGTATAACATTAGGAAATATTCATTGTTATTATATAAGACTAGCAGAATTTATTATCAATTTTAATATTCATATGTATATTTTTTTGCATTGTAATATTAACAATTTGTATATTCGATTAATATCAATTTTAGTTATTTGAGTGTTTATATGCTATCATTTCATGCTTGTATGAATATATATATTTTTAGTAGTTTTTATATTCACATATTTAATTTTTTATTCATGAAGAATGTGGAATTAGTTACATGATTTGTTATTATATTTTAAAAGGTCTCTTAGAATTATTATGTATAGTCATAAATGTTATTGTGGAGACACATTGGTTATTAGCGTAATTTTGTTATATAACAAGCCTTAACTGTTTATATTTTTGATTGTCTCCGCCTTTAGTACGCATCACCAATAGGTTATATTTCTACACATAAAGACACTATATGATTTTTTGTGCTCATGTGTTTTGAGTACGTGCATTTGGAGTGGCCTAACTTGTTGGGTAGCCAGATAGAGCATGTTATATAAGTTATTGATTATTACTTTACACCTTTTATACGTGTTCTTTATACTAGTCTTAGACTAATATTTGGATACTTATTTCAACACACTCGTTTGATTATTTGTTATTATAGTAATAATCTAAGCCTTGAGCCATATCTGTTTTTTATTTTTATTTTTTCCATGCATGTTTTAGGATACATTTGCACCTTAGTCTTCATGCGTATTGCTATATTCAATATATGCGAGAAGTTTTTTTTTTTTTTTTTTAGCGCCTCGCGATTGTACTTTATTAGTGGTGTTGTTTTTTGAATCAACATCATTTATATTGGGTGGATACAATATGGTTACATAAGTATAGATTATGATTTTTTATGCAGCACAGAGTTATGCATCCTATAGTGCTCTTATAGCTATGTTTTTGTCTATGAAAATCCTTATGTGTTAACAATCAGCGATCTATGCCTTATTCACTGTACCATCTTAGATAGGTTGTCATGGAAACTATTGAAAGGATACGGAAGGATTAGTTTTGTTTTCCCCCTCCCCTTTTTTAGTCTTTCTTGGTTTTTACAACAGTTAATAACCATTGATCTTTAAGACGATCGTCTCATTGATATTGGAGCAAGGCTTATTAACAGAATGGTTATATCACAAGAATGTACATTCAACACAGCTTTTAATTTTAACTTTGGTTTTCTGTATGAAATTGTTGTATACTAGAGTTTGGACTGAGTTGGAACATTAGATTATACTATATATCATTTAAAGTGACAGTATAATTCGCTAATTGATGAATTGGACAAGACTCAAATTGAATTAGGTTTCTCAAATTGAAGTGCGTTCTTATTGGTTGTTGCTTATTATTTAAGAAAGGTTGTATTTGTTGTTTAATGAGATCTGAAGAAGCGTGCACAGTGCACGCGAAAGCGCTTATCTTTTCCTGTTTTATGTGCTGTATTGAATAAAAGACGATTTCCTCACTTCTCGTGGTGTGTTCCTTGGTGTTATACTTGGATACAGTTTGCTGCTTTGCTTTGCCTGAGGACACTTTGGAAAACGGTGGTATTACTACACATCTACATTTATGGTAGGTACAAAACTGCACTATGTCCTTCAAGGATGCATCTGCAGTCATCACATATGGGTAGAATACCATAGCCAATCTGGGGGTGAAGGTACTAAGAAAAGGATGGTGTAGTTAAGATACCCTGCAGGACTGCTGTAGCAAAACCTGCTCTGGATCTGGAGTATAAGGGTAAATTGTAAGGCTTGGCAAATGTATGCACGGAGCTCCATGTAGCAGCTTCTAAAATGTCCTTGGTAGCCACCCCTCTTAGGAAGGCTGTGGTGGTGGCTGTGGCTCTCGTGGAATGAGGCCTAATGTTTGCAGGAACAGTCTTTCCATGAAAGGAGTAACAAAAACGAATGCAATTTCCTACCCATTTTGAAATTGTCTGTTTTGAAATTGCTTTTCCTTGTGCCCCAGTAGCATATGCTACAAACAATTGGTCAGTCTTTCTCTAACTTTTAGTTCTGTCCAAACAGTAGCGTAATTGTCTGTGTATGTCCAGAGTGTGTAGAAGTTTCTCCCCTTTATTTTGTGGATTTGGGAAGAATGTAGGCAAGTGAATTGCTTGGTTCAAGGATACCCTGGATACCACCTTTGGCATAAAAGTAGGATTGGTTCTCAATGAAACTCTGTCTTGATGAAAAATAAGAAATGGCTGCACTGCCATTAAAGCTTGTAACTCAGATACTCTTCTTGCTGAAGTTATGGCCAGAAGGAATGCAGTTTTCCAAGACAGAAACTGTAGATCCGCCGATGCTGCTGGTTCAAAGGGAGGAAGTGTCAGTTTTTCCTGCACAAAGTTAAGGTCCCAAGTAGGTAAAGGTGGTTTCCTTGGAGGATTGATGTTTTTGATTCCTCTCAGAAACTGTCTTAAGAGAGGATGCGAGAAGACAGGTGGATTAACATTGTATTCTGCTGAAATTGCTGAGGCATGTATCTTAATGGAAGAATAAGACAGGCCCTTGTGGAACAATTCTGCCAAGTATTCCAGTATATGTGCTATGCTCATCACTGTCACATCTAGGCCTTTTGTTGTGTTCCAAGAGAGAAATCTTTTCCATTTTGCTGAATATGCCTTCCTTGTGGAAGGCCAGCGAGCTTCCATAATGATGTCCTTCACTCTCTGGGATAAGCTATTCTGAGGAAGAGTCATGGTATTCTCCAGGCGGTTAGCTGCAAGGTTTTCAGGTTGGGATGCAGAGTCTTGAAATTGTTCTGCATCAGTAGAAGTGGCCATAGGGGGAGAGGCCACGGTTTCGTCTGTGACATGCTCTTTAACAGTGGGTACCAGTGCTGCCTTGGCCAGTCTGGAGCTATCAGAATCACTCTTGGCTGCTCTGCCCTGATCTTCAGTAAAACCTTGGACATTAATGGGAGTGGTGGGAAAGCATAGACTTTTAGAGCTTTCCAGCTGAAAGAGAGAGAGTCCACTTTCCATGCTTGTGGGTGGTATGTCCTTGAGCAGAATGTCTTCAGTTGATGATTGTGAGGTGAAGCAAACAGATCTATCTCCGGCCTTCCCCATGACTGTGTTATGAGTAAGAAGATGTCTGGGTGGAGCATCCATTCATGTGCATCCATGGTAGTTCTGCTTAAGCTGTCTGCCAGTGTATTGTCTTTCCCTGGCATGAACTGGGACTGCAGTTGTATATTGAGTTTCAAGCAAAGGTACCATAGATTCATGGCCAGTCTGCATAGAGGGTAGGAATGCGTGCCTCCTTGCTTGTTTATGTACCACATAACTGTGGTGTTGTCTGTCCTTATGAGCAGGTGGCCTTGATGAAGGAAAGGTTTGAAGGCCTCGACTGCGTGTATCACTGCCAGCATTTCCTTTTGGTTTATGTGCATGCGCAGCTCTCTTTGAGACCATAGCCCTTGAATACATTTGTCCTCCATGTGTGCTCCCCAACCTCGGTCTGAAGCGTCCGTGGTGATGATCTGGTTTGCTCTTGGTTTTCTGAAAGGCAACCCTCTGTTTGACTGGCAGGCTTGAGCCCACCACAGGAATTCCTTTTGAAGGCAAGGAATGAGTGGGATCAAAGTTTCTAAGCTGTGACTGTGCTGAGTCCATACACTCCTTAGCTACCATTGCAATTTTCTCATATGCAGCCTGGCTTGTGGAATCAGAAGTATGCAGGATGCCATGTAACCCAGGGCCTGCAGGACTTTCCTTGCAGTCAGCTGAGTTTGTCTTGTCAGATTCTTGAAGTAGTCCGGAAGTTGTTTTTGTTTTTCTTCTGTGAGAAAAGCCATTTGGGTGGTTGTGTCTAGATCCACACCCAAAATGGTTATTCTTTGGGATGGAACAAGTCTTGATTTTTGGATGCTGACTGTGTATCCCAAGGCCTGTAGTAGGTGGATGGTATAGTCCAAGTCCTTTAGCAAAATTCTCTTGTCCGCTTGTATAAGGCAGTCGTCCAGATATGGGTAGATTTGAATCCCCTGAAGTCTGCAGTGTGCAATTACTGATGCCAGGCATTTCGTGAATACTCTGGGCGCAGTAGATAAGCCAAAGGGCAATGCTGAGAATTGATAATGCTCTGATCCTGCAAGAAATCTGAGGTGTCTTCTGCAACTTTGTCGAATAGGGACATGCAGGTATGCCTCCTTGAGATCTAGAGTCACCAGCCAAGACTCCTTGCCCAGCATGGGAAGAAGTTGCTGTAGAGTCAGCATTTTGAATTTTGGCACAATGAGGTAAGTATTCAGTGCGGACAAGTCGAGAATAGGCCTCCATTGATTTTCTTTTCTTGGAACAAGGAATAATCTGGAATAAAATCCTTGGCCTTGTTCTGAAAGAGGTACCTTTTCTATGGCTTTCATTTGTATTAATTTGGTAATTTGTTTCAAAGCCTCTGCCCTCTGATTTGGTGGCAGGTCTGGCATTCCTTTTCTTTTTGGCAATGTGTGGAAGTGGAACCTGTATCCTTTGTCTATTATTTGCAGTGTCCATGCGTCCCTTGTAATGTAATGCCAATTTTTTGAGAATAAAGAAAGCTTTCCGCCCAGTGGTGCTTCTAATTGAGCCCTGGTCGGCGGAGTCAAAATAAAGTCATTGAGTCTGTCCTGGTGTAGCAGTTGTTGTTCCTGCACCACCTCTCTGGTTGGGAGGCTGCCACTGACGGCCTCTGTAGGAGCCTCTAGCTTGCCCTCTACCTCTGGCATGCCTATTCCTGCCTCTCTGGGATCTGTCTGAGTCCGGAAAGGACCAATTCTTAGTAGGCCAATTTCTGCTGAATCTCGGTGGTTGTACTTGCAGAAAGTCCTTGACTGTTTGCACCGATTTTGCCTTTTCTTCAAACTTCTTTAAGACCTCCTGAGCTGTGGAACCAAATCATTTTTGCTTTTCCATTGGAGCATCCAGAAGCTTAGCTTTAACATGGTCTGGTAAAGATTGTTCCTTCAGCCAGGCATGCCTACGTATAACTGCCCCTGTCATAGCTGACCTACATGAAGCTTCCAATGCATCATAACCACACTGCAAAAAATGGTTACTAACCTGCTGTGAGTTATGTACCAGATCCTGAAGTGATTTACGGTCAAGGGGTTCAGAAGAGGACAGCTTCTTATGCAATTCATCTAACAAATACTCTTGGTACTGAATCATATGAAATTGACAATTTAATGCCCTCATGGAAAGAGTTGCAGAAGTATACACTTTCTTACCCCATCTCTCTAAAGCTCTAGATTCCCTTTCAGAGGGTAGAGGATTTTTAGCAGTGGCAGCTGCAACCCCTTTTGGGCCCTGGGAAATTGTTTCTGGGTCTGCAAAGTGGGCCTTGTACAGGTGTAGATGAGAATCCGGGACCCTGTAGTACCTATCTGGTTTGGCAGGAGCCGGAGGGAGAGAATCAGGGGCTGTACTAGCATCAGAGTACACATCATCAATAACATTCAAAACAGGAGGTATAGCTAAAGGCCTATGTTGAGGTAAATGTAAAAAGGTCCTTAATCTCTTTCTGGAATCAGAAAATTCCTGGCCCTGCCATTGAAAATGTTCTCTCATAGAGTGTAGTGTCTCTCCAAATGAAAACTCTTCAGAAGGGGAGGCCGAAGGAATAGATTCTTCAGCATCAGAATCCTCGTAGGCCGAATAAGCCTCCTCCTGGGGGTCTGACAAAGCAGAGCCATCCGAGGACTCATCAGATGAGTGGGGGTCAGAGGGCTCAACCCTGGGCCTTTTGTCTGGTGGTGGTAGAGAGCCCCTGTCTGGGTGAGGTTGAGAACCTCTAATTAAAGAGATAAGATCCTCTGCTAGGCTGAGAATCTGTGAGCCAGTGGAAGGTCTCTGAGAGGAAACCTTGGGAGGCAAAGCTTTAGTAAGTTTAGCAGCTTTAGCCCTAGAAAAGGCCTTAATGGACATGGATGCAGGGGGTCTGGCTGCACCACGTGCAGGAGTAGACTTGTCTAAAGGAATGGTGTTGGACATTTCCTGGACACCGGTTTCAGTAGGTAATTCCATAACCGACTCGGCCGGGGCCTCAGGTGCCGAGGTAGTTGGTTGAGTGGATTCGGTAGTAGGAAGCACCGAGGACTCAGTTTCAGCCAAAACCGAGACACTCGCGGCAGGCCTGACCGTGGTTTCAGCCGAAACCGCGGGCCGCGTGTGTCGGTCCTTGTCCTTCCGTTTTTTTAACCAAATGCGAAGTCGGAGTCTCCGGCATCTTGTACGCAAAATTAGCCCCAAAGAATTCCTCTGCAAACTCCGACCGACGTCTAAGAGTTCGTCGGTTGAAGGAAGCACAGGCTGAGCAGGTCGAGAAGTCGTGGTCTGGGCCTAGGCAAGGGAGGCAGTAAGAGTGGAAATCCTTATGAGGTATTTGTTTCCCACAAGTTAAACAATTATTTACTTTATCTGACATCGGCTGAGGCAAGAAAGAGTCCCCAATGGGGTACTTAGCTTTTTCGAAGTCTTCGGTAGCTGAATCACAGGAGCTGGCTGACCGGCACTTGCGAACTGCTTCTGCTTCGGGCACCACGCGGCAAGAAAGACTGGGGAAAATGGCGTCGGCTGATGCTTTTATACCCCAGACGCTCTGACATCGGGAAAAGTGTGACATCAGCCGAGGCCAGACCCAGACTTTGGAATCCGGCCGACCAAAGGGCTGCCTGAGGCAGGACAACCCATATGTGATGACTGCAGATGCATCCTTGAAGGACATCGTGGAAATACACATAGACAGTAATTTAGCCTTTGACCATCATGTGTCTACAGTAGTGAGGAAATCATTCTATATTACGCAACTTATAAACAAAGGTAAGGCATCTAAATCCAAGGAAGTCATTGTTCCACTGTATTCAGCATTCATCAGATCTATCATTGAGTATGATGCTCTCTTTGGTATGCACCTAACCAGGCATATCCAATAATTGGAATGTCCACAGAGGTTCCTCACTAAAAGAATACAGGGCATAAGTAAAATGCCCTGTACAGACAGCATCAAGGCCCTATCTCTGTATTTTGTCTCCTACTGGCTTATGAGGGGAAATCTATGCCTGGCATGCAGGGCATTGTCAAACCCCACTCTGATAGGCCCACTGCATATCCACAAAAAAAGAAGTTATGTCTTGCCATAACGTTCTATCTGTGTTGTTCATCTTCTTTCATTCATCACTGATGGGGTTCAGTTCCGAGCCCTCGAGTCGGCCTTTTACCAAGCTCGGGCCAGCCAAAAAACTCTTGAGCTAAGATTTTACCCAGAATGCCCTTCCCCGTTACCTCAGATCGAGTTTGCTAGAGAAAGAGAAATAAAGCCAAGGCCACTTCTGCACAAAAACCCTAGAACACCACTTGGACCCAAAGCATCCCCAAGAAGCCTTTGGAGGGGAAGGAGGGTTGGAAGTGATGAATGAAAGAAGATGAACAACACAGATGGAAAGTTATGGCAAGACATAACTTCTTAATCTGATGTTAATCTTCTTTACATTCATCACTGATGGGACAGAATCCAAAGCTACCTTGAGGCCCCTGGGCAGCCCTTATGGAAGAATATTCCTGAGAACCATTGATCTGAAGGCAGCTCTCCCTCTGGAAACCAAATCCAATTTGTAATGATTGATAAAAGTATGAACTTAGCCCAAGTAGCTGCTGCGCAGATGTCATCCATGGAAGGAAGCCCTGGAATGGAAAGCTACAATAGATCTAGTGCAGTGAGCTTTAACTTTTGGCATAGGTTCGTTACTGAGGGAATAAATGAAACGTATGCAGTCCCTTAGCCATTTTGATAATGTAACCTTGGAAAGAGTCTCTCCCATTCTGGGTCCAGAAAAGGAGATAAAAAGCTGTTCAGAATTACGGATAGGTTTAGTCCTGTCTAGGTAAAATCTCAGTTGTCTATGTACATCCAAGGAGTGAAGGCAGTACTCTCCTCTATTGGAAAAATTCAGAAAGAACACTGGTAGGTCAATGGTCTGGTTAATGGAAAATTCAGAAACAACTTTGGGAAGGAAGGATGGATTCGTCTGAAGTGATACTCTGTCTTTATGGAAAACCATGTATTCAAAAAACAACCAAACTAGTAATTCAACAACAGAACTGAAGCAAGCAAGGCAGCACTTGGCAGATGAATAATGTATAAAACTCCAAGTTTAATGTTAAGCGCTTTTCGTTTGACAAAATGCTCAAACTTCATCAGACGAAACATATTCTCTACTCAAGTGGGTTAAATACTAGTCCTAATTAGCAAGTTAATTATATAAATTAAACAATTAAAATCAAGCAAGCGTTAAGGGGCAGTTGGTGAGGGCAGCCAGAATTAACACCCTTGATGAAGATTTTCATGATGAATGTTTGTTGTTAAAGAACATGTTTTTCCATCGCGGCTACCCTGAAAGCATGGTCAATTAACTTGTAGAAGAAGTAATGAATAAACGGTCTAAACGTTACTACAGACCCATTTTACACAGTGAAAATGTACAGTATGCTTATGATAATGATACTGACAATTTTATTACTGATGACCATGGTTTAAACTGTGACCCTTTATTCAAAGTACCATCTTATGTAACAACTTACTATGTTAATAGTAACGCTTGTTTTAACATCGTTTGTAAAAACTGGGCTATATTTAAGGCTGACACTAGTATTTTTAATAAGGTGGGAGATAAACCTATGGTAACTTACAAAAAAGCCAAAAATCTTAAAGTACTACTTGAACAACGTCAGCATACTTACCTTAGAACAGTTGGCATGTACAAGTGTCAGTCTTGTAACTATTGTCAATATGTCACTGAATCAAACAGATTTACAGTTAATAATTACCAGTATACTCTAAAATGTAGAGTTAACTGTAATTCTAGAATGATTTTTTACCTAGCTCAATGCCAGGCTTGTCCATCATTTTATATAGGAAAGACGGAGAGACGTCTCCGTGATCGCTTATATGAACACATTTATGCAATTCGAAAGAATAAATGTGAAAATGCTTTAGCTAAGCATATTATTTCTCACCCAGACCACAAGTTCAGGTTCTTGGTTATAGATCAGATTAGTGAGGACTTTAGGGGTGGTCCTACTCCCCTGAAGTTAGAAGAACTTGAACTGTTGTGGCAGGTGAGATCAAATGCTTATAATGCTCCTGGTTTAAATGAATGTTGCTCTATTACTAGTATATTAAAGCTAAAACGTTTATTGCATTAGTTTAATATATTGATTTAATTTCGATATTTCCAGTTTATAAACAAATTTATTATTCTTATTAGGAAGTTTTATTCATTTGTTAAAAAAGTACATGCTGCAGTTGAAGGTTTTGTTGAAGAGTATATTGCTTTTAAAATTTCTTTTAAAATTTGTTTTCACGATTGCTTGATTTTAATTGTTTAATTTATATAATTAACTTGTTAATTAGGACTAGTATTTAACCCACTTGAGTAGAGAATATGTTTTGTCTGATGAAGTTTGAGCATTTTGTCAAACGAAAAGCGCTTAACATTAAACTTGTAGTTTTATACATTATTCATCTGCTGAGTGCTGCCTTGCTTGCTTCAGTTCTGTTGTTGAATTTATGGAAGACCAGATAGGGCCTCTTGATACACAAAGCCTGCAGCTCTGAGACCCTTCTGGCAGATGTGATTGGTTACCAAAAACAAACATTTCCAAGACAAAAACTTTAGGTCACACTTTGCAGCAGGTTCAAAAGGTTTTTGAGTCAAAGACTGAAGGACTAAAGTGAGGTTCCATGGTTCCACAGGTTGTCTGACAGGAGGCCTGATATGAGAGGTTCCCTTGAGGAAGGCGTTGCATAGCCATAAGGCAATAAGAGGGGTGCCATCTATACTACTGTGTGTACTTGCACAGAAGCAAAATAGCTGCTGCACTTGTTGTTTGAAGGAGAGGAGAAAAGATCACAGCAAGGCTGGCCCTAGTGGCTGAAGTTTTCTGTTGCCACTTTGGGGTTGAGGGACCACTCATGAGGCAGGAGGATGCATCTGCTCAGTTTGTCCACAATTACATTGGAGCTCCCTGGGATATGCATTGCTGTCACAAAGTGGTTGGAAGCTATCACCCACTGCCAAATTCTCATGGCTTCTCAACACAGGGGATAGGACTTGGTTCCTCCTTGCTTGTTGATATACCAGACCACTGACATATTGTCTGACTGAATTGCAATTATCCCGGAAGGGAGAGCTAAATGAAAGGCCTGCAATGCTAACAGCACCGCTCTCAGTTCCAGAAGACTGATGTGCAGGTGAGCCTCTGAGGTGGACCATGTGCCTTGGAATTTCTTCCCCTGGAAATGGTCCCCTTCCCACCCGATCAGGGAAGCATCCATGGTCAAAATGGCTCTGAGCTGAGGGGATTGAAATGGGCGACTCCAGAGTTCTGTGTCTGGCCTCATCCACCAAAGGAGGTCCTGTTTGCAGGAGCCGGTTATTCGGATCTGGTAGTAAAGGGGGTGAAAGTTTGGGAACCATTGACAAAGAAGGAGCCACTGCAGGATCCACATATGAAGCTTCGCTAGAGGCACTATTGGGATCAAAGCTGCCATAGATCCCAGGGCCTGAAGAACTTCCCTTGCTGAAACTTTTGTGTGACAAAGTAATCACTTGGAGCTGGAGCCTCAAACGCTGGAGTCTGTGGTTTGGGAGTGTTACTAGACAGGACTGGGTGTTGAACACTGCTCCAATGAATAATATCTGTTGTGTGGGAGCAAAGTTTGATTTCTCCCAATGTATCATTTCTCCCAACAATTTTGACAGAGAGAGAGAGTATAACTGCAATGCTGTTACCAGAAGATGCTCGGTGGGGGCGGTGTCCAAATACGGAAACACCCGGAATCCTTGCAGTCTCAAGTGAGCTGTGACCACTGCTAAGCATTTCATGAACACTCTGGGGGGCTGTAGAGAGTCTGAACAGCAGGGCACGAAATTGATAATGACTGGCCCCTAGCCGGAAGTGAAGCGGACTCCTGGAGCATTTGTCTGTCTTGATGTGGTAATACACATCCCGGAGATCTATCAAGTACATCCAATCGCCTTCTCTCAAAAAGGGGAGAATGGACTGAACAGTGACCATCTGGAATTTGGTTTGGGTGACAGACTTGTTTAAGCTGCTGAGATCCAAAATGGGCCTCCAGTCCCCTGTCTTTTTTGCCACCAAAAAGAATCTTGAGTAAAATCCGGATCCACGTTGGTCTGGTGAGACTGGTTGGATGACACTTTTATGAGACAGCTTTATTATTTCTGAAGCTGCTGTTCCCCTTTGACTGGGTGGAACATCAGGAAGCTTTCTCAGAAGATTTGGATGAAAAGAAAGGGGAATGGTGTAACCTCTGGTGATGATACTCTGCACCCAACTATCGGTGGTAATAGATTGCCAGGCAGATTGGTGCAGAGAGAAATGACCCCCGACTGCTTCCAGAGGTTAGCAATCAGGCTGCCCCTCAGGAGCGCTGGTAAGGCAGAGAAAGAGTCCCTGGAGACTTGGTTACGAGGACCCCCTCTGCCTCTGTAGGGGCATCTTCTGGAATTGTTACTCCCTCTGCCCCTGGGGGTATCATCACCACGTGCAGCACGGAAAGGACCCTGAGATTTTTTGTGCCACATTTTCCCACTCCTCTGGTTCCTAGAGAAGGTATGTTGAGGACTGGAAAACCATAGGCCTATGGCAGACAGGGTCTTTCCATCTTGCTCACACCTGGTTAATGTGTCCTTCACTTTGGAGCCAAAAAGTGACGATGCTTAGATGGGAGCATTCAAAAAAGAAGACTTGAAGGGGTTCGTGAGGTCACAAATGCACATCCAGGCATGACGCCTCATGACAATGCCCAAACCCACTGCTCTGGCTCCCCCTTCAGTTGCATGTGAAAGCAACCTCATGGATGAGTTGAATATCGATTCCAGGGTTGCGAGCTGTGAGTCCACTTTGTCTCTGACCTCATCAGACAACTGTCCTGCGAGTATCACAGAGAGTTCGGAGATCAAGTCTCTCTGGAGCCTCGTAAAATGTACCAAATAGTTCAGGGACTGTATAGCAAAGATCCCTGATGCAAAAACTCGCTTCCCAAGTCTATCCACTACCCTGAACTCCCTGTTGGGAGGGTGGACAGCGAGACATTCCTCAGCCAAGTCCTTTTTTGTGGCCACCACCACAATAACATCGACTGGTAACCCCTTGGACCAATGTGGTTTCTCCATGGGAGGAGAAAGACTTTTGTCAAGTCTCCAAGGGATCGCCTCAATGGAATCAGTGTTCTTCCATGCGCGCTGCACAACAAGCTGGACAAGTTCATCTGTAGGCGGTATGAGGTAGAAGGTCAGGCGCGAAAAGCCTGCAGAAACACGTACTCCTCAGATGAAGGGTTGGAGGGCTTCCAGTCACCTCTCTGTTTTAGCATTTCCAGGATGTCTCCAATGGAGGCATCATCAGGAGATGACTGAGGAGACCCTTCACCATCATTGTAATCCATGTCTTCCATTAAGGACTCCTCGGGTGAGTCCATGTGCTTCCTCTTGCATGCCTTCTTCCAAGGGGGCTCCTCAGTGGGAGTCTCAGAGGAGGACTCAGAAGAGCAGGTACCCTGAACAGGGGTGTCCTGTGGCTTCTCTGCCCAGTGTCCTGTGGGGTGGTCTGTGGCAGCTGTAGCTCATGGGGCAAAAACAGGTTTTCCAACATCACAGGAGTGCTTCCAGAAGCGATGGCCCTCTCCATTGAGCGGAAGGCAGGTCCACCCGAAGAGGGATGGGAGCCCGGAACTGAGAAAGACAACCTAGGAACCAGGGTCACACCCCACTCCGATGAACTTGCCCTCATGGATGGAGCCTCAAGCAGGATCATCGCAGATGAGGCTACTGGCACGGAGGATGAAACCGAGGAGAAACATGGCTCCAAACCCCAGGCCAAAGTGCCTGCCCCCAATTCCCAGATTGAGGAAGGACCAGTTCCGCAGGAATCGAGGACCAAAGGGACAAACTCGGAGCAAGAGTGAGATCCACTATCATCGCCAAGGAAATGGGTTCCAAGAAGGATGTCGGAGCAGAAGGCTTCGGAACTGAAATGGTCGACGGAGGAGAGTAAGACGGAGTCCATGGAGAAAATGACCCAAGTCCCACAGGGGAAAGAGTCTTAGAAAGTGTTAGTATCCCCCTGGCTACCAACAGCTGGTCCACAAGATGCACCATATCGTGTTCCGATAGGCTTCTGGTGGATCTAGTAGACACTCCAGACAGGGAGTCAAGACGTTCGAAGAACGGGCTATACACTTGGCCCAGAAACAGATCAATGGAAGGGGAGTATCGGATCCGTGGTGTAAGGTCTGCCAGCACCGAAGTCTCAGGTTTTGAGACCGGGAGCAATGGGGTCAAATCTAGTTTTGTTGGTAAAACGCTCTGTGCCGAAGTGGCACTCAGAACCGAAACTGTCTGTTCCAAAAGCATTAGTGCCAAAGGTATTGAAGGTGTGGCATGAGCCGAAGTGGCCGCAGGTGCCAAAGTTGAATTAGGCATGGTAAGGTCTATAATCAGTGCTGGAGGCAGGATCGGTGCCAAAACTGGCGCCAGTATAGAAGGTTTCGAGATGCTCAGAGCCGAGGAAGATGGAGCAGTAGAGGCAGATTTATGCTCCAAATACAGCTTTGGGACCTCTGACTTGACAGGCTTACCCTGATCACCCGATAGTGAGGAGGGAACCAAGTGGGACCGCTTTTTGTCCTTAGTGGGAGGGATTGAGACCTCCATCACAGAAATGGCTTCTGAAAAGGGAGACTTAAGTAACCCTTTCAGTATCCATTTATTTTTCTGCTCATTAAGAGTGCATTGACTGAAACTTTGACAAATGTCACAAAGAGGCTGCAGCGAAAGGTGTGGCACCCCCAAACAGTATACACAATCATCATGAGAATCACTATTAGGTAACTTGCCCTTACATGAAGCACAATGTTTAAAGCCTGAAGTACCTTTCTTATCCAATATCTTGATAGAGAAACACAACAGCCCAAAAATATAACCAGTCAGAAAATATAAGCCAAACACTGTTCAAAAAGTCACAATTGTACCAGTACAGAGCTATGGCATTGAAAAAATACCACAAAGGTAAGGGAGGAAAGGCTGTACCAACAATGGTACTGAAAGTTTACCAATGGTAATAACGGGTAGATAAGAGAAGAAAAAAACAAGGTCTGATGGAAGAAAACAGACTAGAAATATTATTCACTTTATACAAAAGGAAGATATCCAAAGTTTTATACACAAATATCAAATAAAGTTCCACTTAGCTGAGAGCTCGGCTGAAATGCGGCTTTACAGCTACATGGCAAATGAGATCTGGGGTAACAGGGAGACAGGCATTCTGGGTAGAATCTTAGCTCGAGAGTTTTTTTGGCTGTCGCGACCTTGGTAAAAGGCCAACTCGGTTCTGAGGGCTCGGAACCGAACCCCATCAGTGATGAATGGAAAGAAGATTAACAACATCAGATCAAACAGCAGAAGAATTACCCATTCTAAAGACTTAAGCCTTGCCTGTATTATAAATAGGACCTGCTGGAGAGACAGGTATGTATCCCAGAGACTACACAGTCTTTGGAACATGCTCCCCATCCATGCGAAACAGAGTTCCTCCCAAATACAGTTCAAGTGCAACTTGGACAATTGGCTAGGGAGCAGAAAATTCATCCCTTCTTTCGCACCTATGTCTCTAATGGACAAAGGCAACCTGTAAATGGTGTCATCTCCCAGGCCCCTGCTTGTAAATATTTCATTTCCTAACCCCTTGCTTACACTTATCAAGGGTATCAGAACTTGTTAGAGATTTGGGATGCATTGCTAGGTTTAAAAAGGCTCTTGTGGTCATTAGCCTAGTAAACACCTATGAACTTAATGTTCCAGTATAAAGTAAGCCTATTTATAAGCTTTCAATGAGTTTGACAGGTATCATAGTTGGTTCATATGACCGGAATCCTATCCAATCATCTAAACTTCTTTTGAATGAGATCAGAGTAGCCATCCCTCTGACTTCCAATGGAGTGGCATTCCCCACCCCATGCCTGAGCTACTATGAATACATCTTGTTGTTACCTCTGATTTGTACTTTGGTACCTCAACAAATAAATGTTTATTCATAGTATTCTTCTCATGATGTTTGATGCCAACACCCAAATTAATTGCAGTGTTCACATTCTACTACATTTATGCATAAGTCTGTGGTCCCCTCTTATTAATCTATAATTTATTGTAAAAAGTGATGCATTTTCTAATCTGGCTTTATAGCATAAATTTTCAACCCTTTAATTTGTCTAGTATGGTAACTTTATCTGGCCACATGAATGCATGCACTATATTAATCAATAGGCCTTACCACAGGTTTAGAAAGGGAGATTAAAACAAATCTTTGTTTCTAATTGATATCATTCTCAGGATGTAATAACCCCATAACAATTCCTAGTTACTTCCAAGTTTGTACAAAAAGCAAAATCTTTTATCACTCATAATTCCTAAGCCTTTACTATTGTCGAACTGGTCTAGAATATTATTATTTATAGTATATGATTTGCAGTAACTTATTTCACCAAAATGAATCAACTTTGATTTTTTTTATTTAAATTCCATACCTTTTAATTTAGTCCATGACTCCAGATTATCCAGACTTTGCTACAGACCATACTGATATGTTAAGTTGGTTATCATTGAACAAACTTTTGTATCATCAGTAGATTTACTGACCCAAATATCCTTTTGTAATGTAAAGTCCAACATAAATATGAATAGTATTAAGTCCAACACTGACCCCTGGTGAACTCCCATCTGAAATCTATAAAATTGATAAAGCATCCCATATTTTTACCCTGTCCTTTTTTGTTGCTGGTAGGCAAGGGACTCAGTATGATAGGCTTGCTAGAACTACTACAAATAAGTTCTGGGCTGTTCACTGAATATTAGCATTAGATGTAAGAAATTTGCTGAATAAATACTGATGGCAACTGCTTCACTTTAGTACTATTTGATACATAACACAGGCTGAATAAACTGAAAATATGTTTTACTGAGATTTGTTCACCTTGTTAGGATTTTTTTCCTGTGTCAAATCACAAATTACTCCACTTTTATTTTTGGCTTTAACATTTATGTGTCCTTTGAGTGGCAGCTATGACTAATTTTATCACACTGTGTTTATATCAGAACTTGCACACTGATCCAGTGCATGAGATTGCTGGTATGTCATCAGCTTTGTTTAAGCATGAGTTTTACATTATGAAATATTTTCCTTTGCTTACATTTCAGGTCTATATTATATCATTGAGCGGCAAAAAATCACTGATCCAAAACACATACACACAACACAAGCACACTAAACAAACAGAAATCCACACACATACACCTAAAATCTGATACCTAACCCTACACTAAACTATGCACACACCACTAACTACCCACTTACCTTAACCCAAACCCTAACCCTAAGGTCCATCACTATCGCACACTCACCTCACCCTAACCCTAACTCACTTAAATCCGCCCTAACCCTCATGTCCACTCAATTGCACACACACCTAACCCGAGCCCTAACCCTAACTCACCTAAATCACCCTAACACTCACATCCAGCTTGTTGGCTGTTGGTGAAGCACTCACCAAGAGGAGAAAACGCTGAGAGAAGAAAGGAGCCACTTTTGAGATTTTAAGTATTTTTCCTCTGTTTATTTGCTAAGTTTTTCTGCATAGCCACCTATTTTGAGCATTTTCTGGCTTGTTAAACTTGATTTCTGCATTAGTAACTGTATTTAGAGCACAACCTAGAGCTGTTTACTGAATTTCCTGTTTGCACTTATTTTTAAAATCGTTTTTTTTCTCAAAACTTGAATTTTATCTGTTTTTTCACTTGTGTGGGGTCATTTACTGTACTGTTATAACTTGATGATACTTGTGAACCTCTGCTATCTCTGAAAAAAACAAAAAAAATCTTGCTTTTTTCCCACTTTTCTGAGATTTAAAAAAGTTAAGTTACAGGCTTGCTGTTCTTGAACTGTTTGTAAGTTTCTGTGAGGCCATTTTTTGCTTGAGCTAAAGGGAAGTCTCTCTGTTGATCAGTGGCAGTGAAAAACATTGAGCATCCTGCCTGCCCCTGTGGGAGTGGTTACTGACTTGAAACTGTAGTTTTATTGGCAATTTTGGGTCAATTCCAAAACTCCTTCATCTTCCTCTCTTAAAACCTGGTTGCCTCATGGTTTTGGCATCTTTTCAGGCTTGTTGGCTGTTGGTGAAGCACCCACCAAGAGGAGAAAACACTGAGAGAAGAAAGGAGCCACTTTTGAGATTTTAAGTATTTTTCCTCTATTTGTTAAGTTTTTCTGCATAGCCACCTATTTTGAGTATTTTCTGGCTTGTTAAACTTGATTTCTGCATTAATAACTGTATTTAGAGCACAACCTAGAGCTGTTTACTAAATTTCCTGTTTGCACTTATTTTTAAAATCATTTTTTTCTCAAAACTTGCATTTTATCTGTCTTTGGCCTAGCACTCTTGTGTGGGGTCATTTACTGCACTGTTATAACTTGTTGATACTTGTGAACCTCTGCTATCTCTGAAAAAAACAAAAAAAAATCTTGCTTTTTCCCACTTTTCTGAGATTTAAAAGTTCAGTTACAGGCTTGCTGTTCTTGAACTGTTTGTAGGTTTCTGTGAGGCCATTTTTTGCTTGGGCTAAAGGGAAGTCTCTCTGTTGATCAGTGGCAGTGAAAAACATTGAGCAGCCTGCCTGCCCCAGTGGGAGTGGTTACTGACTTGAAACTGTAGTTTTATTGGCCATTTTGGGTCAATTCCAAAACTCCTTCATCTTCCTCTCTTAAAACCTGGTTGCCTCGTGGTTTTGGCGTCTTTTCAGGCTTGTTGGCTGTTGGTGAAGCACCCACCAAGAGGAGAAAACGCTGAGAGAAGAAAGGAGCCACTTTTGACATTTTAAGTATTTTTCCTCTGTTTATTTGCTAAGTTTTTCTGCATAGCCGCCTATTTTGAGCATTTTCTGGCTTGTTAAACTTGATTTCTGCATTAGTAACTGTATTTAGAGCACAACCTAGAGCTGTTTACTGAATTTCCTGTTTGCACTTATTTTTAAAATCGTTTTTTTCTCAAAACTTGCATTTTATCTGTCTTTGGCCTAGCACTCTTGTGTGGGGTCATTTACTGCACTGTTATAACTTGTTGATACTTGGTAACCTCTGCTATCTCTGAAAAAAAAACAAAAAAAATCTTGCTTTTTTCCCACTTTTCTGAGATTTAAAAAAGTTCAGTTACAGGCTTGCTGTTCTTGAACTGTTTGTAAGTTTCTGTGAGGCCATTTTTTTGCTTGGGCTAAAGAGAAGTCTCTCTGTTGATCAGTGGCAGTGAAAAACATTGAGCATCCTGCCTGCCCCTGTGGGAGTGGTTACTGACTTGAAACTGTAGTTTTATTGGCGATTTTGGGTCAATTCCAAAACTCCTTCATCTTCCTCTCTTAAAACCCTCTTTTGCGTGGTTTTGCACGGTTTTGAGCATAGCGCAACAGCGGGCAGCGCCGCCTAATTGGGTTTAAACTATTCCTGGCTCCACAAAGTCTGCTCTTCACTTTTTCCCTTAGAACTGCTTATCTCTCAATTTAAACACCATATTCTCATTCTAAGGCCCTTCACTGGTCCAATTAAGTAATCCTACAAGTTAGCACTATTAAACCATAAGCACTACTTACTCTTATACTCTCTACGATTACCCTGTCCTCTATTGGTCTGTCTTAAATTCAGTTTCCCTATATTACTCTAGCATGTCCAAATGTCAGTCAATGGTTTCCTCTCCAGTCCAGCTGGTGAATCTGGGAATTTTGAGGCAATGTTACAACTGTCTCATGTACACGGACAACCCTCTCCTCCTCCAAACAGGTTCAAATATATGTGAGAGATGCAACTATTTAGCCAAACTGGAGGCTGAGATCTCTCATCTCAAAACTGGTGTAACCAGTCAGGAAGAGAAGGTAACCTCACACAACACAATTACAGTATCACATAGTCCCACCACATCAGTGAACCAAACACATAAATACACAAAAACATACGAGGCTCTAAATAAAATCTACCTAAGCAACAGAGACCTCCAAAGCAGACATCCAAGCAACGCTACCTCAAAACAAAACATGCACAACACATAACCCACAAAGTCAGTGTGCAGCCACAGCCCTTAAGGCTGAATAACACACCTGATACTCTTGTAATAGGTGACTCTATTGTCAGACACACTGACGTCCCGCTCACCAGGCTGAATAAAGAGAAGGTCACGGTGAGCTGCCTGTCGGGTGCTAGGATCCGCCACATAACGCAAGCACTCAGGTCACTCCAAAGCAAATACAAATATGACTCAGTCATTGTACATGCTGGTGTGAATGACCTGAGATGTACCTCTCTGGACTACATGAAAAGAGACATAGAGGAGCTCTCTGATCATGTAGCCCAGGCTAGTATGACCCTGACCTTGAGCAGCATCTTACCCTCACCTAGAATGATGCCACAGTACAAAGACAAAATGATCGATTTTAACAATTGGCTAAAATTTTGGTGTCATTCAAAGGGATCCAGTGTCTGTCAGCCTGGGATGACATGCTCGACAAGCCGCTAGGGACAGCTTGCACCTGTCACCACTGGGCTTTCAGATATTGGCAAAGGCTCTTGCCACCCCCATAGTGCCTTTTTTAGGCAAGGCTCAAAAGTCAAACCCACCCCCATAGACAGCACAAGGAACAAGAAACTAAGGGTAATGCTGCTAAATGCCAGAAGTCTTAACCTCAAGATGCATGACTTAAGGCTCTCCTCAGTATGGAGAACATTGATATCTGTGCAGTGACAGAAACCTGGTTCAAGGCTCCAGAAAGCACCCCAGCACTACCAGGCTATACCTCATATCATGCTTTTCGCCCCAACCAAACCGGACCAAACCACAAAAGGAGGGGAGTTTCCATATTTATCAAGGATATCCACACCTCCAGGTTAGTGGCATTGCTCGGAGACCATCCATGTGCAACTAACAGTGGGCAAGACTGCTTTTCAGTTTATAGCATCCTACAGACCGCCCTCTCAAAGACAGGAATCCCACTCGGCTTTCCTGAAAACATTGGAGAACATGAAGATCTCTCCGAACACCATTATATTGGGCGACTTCAACTACCCAAACATTGACTGGGAGCACTACTCAAGCCCCAGCACCTTAGCCCAAAGGTTCCTGGAAATTATAAACTCAAATGCTATGGAACAACTAGTCACCACTCCCACAAGAGGGGACAACATACTAGACCTGATCATTACCAACATGGGGACTCTATGCTCCACACCAGAAGTATATCCCTCATTGGTAAGATCAGACCATAAATTAATTTCACTGGATGTCCACATCCTGACCCCACCCCCAGCCCAGAAAACCACAGTGAAAAACTTCTCAAAAGCGAACTTCTCACTTCTCAAAACCGAAGTGGAATCCTTCAAGGCCCCAGGGCCAGTGGAAACTATGGCCCAAACTGCAGAATCCTATATAAATGCATTCTACGGACATCTCCAGGAATGCATGGATCATGCTATCCCAAACAAAACCAAGACCCAATCATCCAAAGGCAGGCGTCCAGTCTGGTGGACTACTGCCATAAATAAACTGTACAACAGAAGGAGGAAGCTACTACATGACAGAGCAAAATCCCTAATAGGGAAGGCATCTCTGATCAGTACTAGCAAAAAATTACGATCCCTCATAAAATCCTCTAAGGCCAGCTTTGAGAGAAAAGTTGCACAGGACACCAAAGACAATCATAAGGCTTTTTTCAGTTATGTTAGAAACCTGGGATGCAACTCCCAGACTTGTTCTGAGTTGATTCTAAATGACAAAAAATACACTGAACCCACAGACATTGCCAATATCCTGGCAGACAGGTTCAGTGCAAACTTCTCCACCCCCCCCCCAAAGAGCAAGTATCTATCCCGGCAGAGGGCTGCCTCCCAAAAATCTCTGATGCTCAGGTGAAGGCTGCCCTCTCCAAAGCAAAAAACACTGCTTCCATGGGACCAGATGGCGTCCCAGGTTGCGTCCTACATGAACTCCAAGAGGAACTAATCCCTCAAATAAAACAGCTGTACAATCTCAGCCTCACTACAGGATATGTGCCCACAGAATGGCGTACAGCAACAGTGGTCCCACTCCACAAAGGTGGAGCCTCTATGGACCCTGGAAACTATCGCCCCATAAGCCTGACTAGCTTAGTCTGCAAGGCTATGGAGAGGATCATCATGGAGCTCATAAACAAAGACATTGGGGACCTACAGACACTAGATCCTACCCAGTTCGGCTTTGTCAAGGGCAGATCCTGCCTTTTGAACCTGGTTGACTTCTTCGAAACAGTCACCAAAGCCATAGATGAAGGAAAGGTAGTCCACACAGCTTATCTGGACCTTGCAAAGACATTTGACACAATACCCCACTCGGGCATCATAGATAAGCTATCCAGCTTAAAGATAAACCCCTATGTCACAAGATGGGTCGCAAACTGGCTCAAAGACAGAACCCACAGAGTGAGAGTTGCTGGAGCCATGTCAGACTCAAAACCGGTCACAAGTGGTGTCCCACAGGGTTCTGTCCTGGGACCACTCTTGTTCGGTATATACTTTTCCGAGGTACAGGCAAACGTGGGAGGACTATGGCTCACCAAGTTAGCAGACGACTGCAAACTGGGTGCCATAATCAACTCTCCAGCTGACACAAACATCCTTCAAAAAGGTCTCACAGAGACAGATAACTGGTGCCAGCACCATGGTTTAAAGCTAAATGCCAAAAATGTATAGTCATACCCTTTGGCAAAAACAATGTGCCCACAAATTACCACATAGGCGGAAACCCATTAAGTACAGAGAAAGTTATTAGGGACCTGGGGACCCAAGTTGATAGCAATCTCTCCTTTAAAAACCACATTGCCAAAGTGGTTAGAAAGACCTTCTACATAGCCCACCTCATCACGAAGGGTTTCACATCTAGATCAAGAGAGGTAATCATGCCCCTTTATTCATCCCTCATCAGGCCCATCATAGAATACAATGCCCCTTTTGGGGTGTACCTTACCCGACACCTGCAGCAATTAGAAAGACCCCAAAAGTATCTCACCAAGAGGATCAAGGGTCTCAAACAGATGCCATATGCTGCTCGGTTAAAAAAACTCCAGGTCTACTCAGTTGCATACTGCCTACTTCGAGGCGATCTATGCCTGACATACAAAGCTATGTCAAATCCAGAATTAATGGACATGCTCCACCTCAGTAAATCTAAATCCCTTAGAGCCACAAGGGACTTGAACCTCAGCACAGAAATAAATAGAACTTGCTGGAGGGACAGGATCATAACCCAGAGGCTCCCTTCACTCTTGAATAGAATTCCAGTTCATGTGAGGCAGAGCACCTCACTGAATCTCTTCAAGAAGAATCTCGATAGGTGGATGGGGGATCGTAGGTTTGTCCCAGGGATTACTCCCGTGTCACTATTAGACAGAGGCACAGTAAACTAAACCTTAAAAAGGGCACAGTATACTCAAATCAAGGGGTGGCGTAAGCCATACAGAATCGGGCTAGGCTTATAATTGCCCCAGAGCAGATAGCCTAGTATGAACCTATGAACCTATCCACACAATCGCACACTTACCTAAATCCGACCGGTAACACTGAAAATACGAAGCAACAAAAACGGACAACCGAATTCTTTACCTAGGAAAAAAATTCGAGTTTCTGCTGCTTTGATATTTTGCAGTTTTGCGAAAATAAGTTTGATCAATCAGCGTTCGCTTTTTTAAGCATTCGAGGATAGAATATAGACCCTTACATTTCTGGTACGTTGAATTATCCATATATATTCCACATTTATTTGGTCAAAGTATTCTAGAAATGGGCATGTTTCATTTTTTTAAATGCGAGGACAACTTTGTAATTATCGTTCCTTGTCAGTTTAGTTTTATATTGACTGGTATAATATCAAACGATTTAGCACAATGTTCAAGTCCCCTAGTAACATCAAACAACAAAGTTATTTAGTGGCAACATAAATAATGTACAGGCATCCGTGACAGTATCATCCTGGTTATGAACTAACTATAGTGGAGAATTCATGGTGGGACACTCAAGAAGAGGGCTAGAAGAAGGGATACAAAAAAGGCTATATGAAAGCTGATCTTCATACAGATTTTAAGAGTTTTAGTAAAGTAATATATGGCATTTCATCTGAGAATAAAACTGAAGCAGTAAGTAAGCAACTAATGATAGGGAATGAATGTAAGGATTTTTTAAGACCTGGTGAAAGAGATATAAAAAGGACAGGGAGTGGTGGATGTGGAGACAATAAATATTGGTATCAGAGTAATGGGGATATAGAGGTAGATGGAAAATTAGTAGATACATGAAGAATTTAAGGGGAAAATACTAATGGCTATTATTGTGAAGATCTCCTATAGTGACTAAGGTTGCCCACTGCCATGGACGAGCACTGGTAGAATTAAGGGGCGTATCATACTATATATCAAATGCAGTTTTGGGTGGTGGCCACTGGGGCAAACAGAGGTCATGTGTGGGGAACAAGGAAGGGTAGTGGGTAATGTCAAGGTGGAAATAAATAATTTCTTGTAATATAAGGGGTTACTTACCAAGATAAGAAGAAAGAAATATTGAGCAAGTTGGTTAGAGAACACACAAATGTAATAAAGTTGTATGAATCAAAATTGAAATAAAGAGAAGCAAATAAATTTCAAAAAAAAGTTGTCTCAGGTTACTGGCATGGAAAGTATGAAAAGAAAGTACATGAAACCAGGCAGGAATACAGACTCAAGGAGTACTGGGATGAGAAGTACTGTTCCACAAGAGAACCCTGTTCTGAAATCAAATTTCTTGTCTATCAGAACAAGGCTGCAAATGTACATTGTAAAGCCTTGTACTCATGATATGTGGCCAAGCACTGGAACAAGATGCCCTCTGCCTTCAGCAAACTTAAACTCAAAACAGTTTTAAGAAAAATCTCCATACTTATTTCTTTAACTCTAAAGTACACCTGATCTTCCTTTCATGTTTAATCAGTTGTCCTCTCCCCATTGTTCCTTCTTTCAAACCTGAGTTTCGCCTTTCATCAGTAAATCCAGAATTTTACTCTTTTCATAATTACTGATATAAGCCCCATACCCTGTTATGTTTGGTAACCATAATCTAGCAGATTAACAAAGCAGTCTACCTCACTCACTTTTACACTCAGTCATCTTGATTTTGGATTTCTGGCAGCATTTAACTTTTGATTTTTTTCCTCTTTTTATACTTTTGTCCCCACTTTTCTACAACTGGCTTACCCTAATTACTTCCTTCTTTGGCAGCCCTTTTTTGACAACTGCTACATATCACACACACCTAGGCAACATGTTTATATTGACTCTGCAATCATTATATTTCAAATATTGTTTGCACTCACAAAATGTCTACTATAATCTCTTTACGTTTTTTTTCTCACTAAGTATGTTTTGTGGCTTTTCTCCCCGGGCCTCCTCTGAAAGGGTTTTTTTCATGACCCAGTCAACTCATGCTGATAACCAAATGCAAATAAATACATTTAGTAAGGGGAGAAGGAAGGGATTTAGTTTGTAGATGCAAATGGAAATGGAGGGAAATAGTACTAGCTTCTTTTAGCAGACAGAATTTTGCTGCTGCAATGGCAGTTTAAAAAAGTTATGGAAACATTGCAGAGTATAGCTAGGGAAGGTAAAATGATCTTTTTTAAGTGGAATTACAATGTCATGTCATAGCCAAAAGTGAATAATTAAATGCAGCAAAGGCAATTCATATAAACACCAAAAAACTTAGAAAACAAATTGATAAGATGGAGATAGCAGCTATGTGAAGTAGAAAGTGAAAGTCAATCAAATAATTTAGACATTCAGAAAAAGAGAGCAAACAAGCTCTTATGCACATGTTTGCTTTCACTTGTAATCTCCCACCTGTACTGCCTTACTAATGTGTGTCCTGCTTTGACTGAAATGAGAGAATTTGTTGTGAGTGAAGAGTTGTACCTGGAACTGAGGGAGGTAGAAAAAGTGCAATGGCTGATGGAAATGGTGAACAGAATACAGATGCAAAAATAGAAAAGTAGGGGTTAGAGTAATCAGTGCAAATGGTATGGACTAATTGTTGTATGGAAGGCCAGAATTATGGATTATACAGAAGATGGAAGGCATGAGAACAAATTAAAGAAACTAGAGATTCAAAACATCACAAGAGCACAGGATTTAAAATATGCAAATAGATTTCTAGCTACTGATGGGCAGTTCAGCCAAACTGCAGAATTTGGATAAGGATGGAAGAAGAGGTAGATAAAAGTTGAAACTGTACAAAAATTATTGATGTGAAAAATAAAAAAGTCAGTGAAAGAAGGCACAAGTATGAATGGTCAAGATGGAGACATGGGATAGTTGAGGGGAAGAAATAAACTAATTATTTCAAGAATTTCATGAATATTTTTTTAAGGGAATAAATGGATGCAGGAGTGTTTTCAAGACTGGCTAAGACAACTGGTATAAAGAGAAGGCAGGAAGACTGACATAGCTGACATAGTGAAGCAGGGATAGAAATAGTGGTACTGGTCATCAGGTATCTGAAAAAAAGGGAAATTTATAAATTAGGATGGCTTCCCTGCTAATATCTGAGAAGAGTTTGGCTTAGAAGTTGGAAATCCGTTTGTGGCTCCTTTTTATCAAATGTTATAAAACTTGACCAATTGCCAAGTCAAGTTCTGTGAAAGAGGTGATGGTGGCCATGCTTTCAAAAGGTGATTGTGGTCTTAAGGTTGCAGGCAATTTTAAGATCATCTCACTTTGTACTGATATTTTTAATTTACATGCAAAGGTACTAAAAGCAAGAAAGGCAACTGATCTGCTGCAGTTACTGATGTGGTATAAGCAGTCTTTGTTAAGGTAGATTCTCAGCTGACCATTGGAGCCTTCTTTTAAATTCTATTCAGCTGGTAGAAGGAGGGGAAGGGTAAGCAATTATATTTTTTGAAAAACAAACATATTCTGCTACTATCAAATGGAACTTTAGGTTTTGCAGTTTACAGCAAGTAGTTGGGAAGAGCTATATATGAGAGGAAAGGACTTTTTATGAGAACATAGCAGAAATAATACTAAGCATGTAATCACAGGGACCATGGGATGTCTAACCATATATACCTTTTAAGTAGATAAACTTAAAAGCTATTGCCACCCTTAAAATGCTGTTTATGTACCAAACTGATCAGGGTCTAGCATGATAACCCTAGTGTAAAGTTGTTTCTACCCATTCAGTAATCAAGATTAGCAATAAAGTTAGCTGAAGTAGTACTGTGTTTGACATCTAGTGCCAACGTATTCTATAGACTGGAAATGCACTGTGCTAGGTACCTATCCCTTTTAGCAACTCTCGTCTGTTTTAGTGCAGATTTAAGTCCCTAATGTGGGTGTCTGAAGAGGCACTGGTTTTGCAAAGAAATAGGATGACGTCTTTCATGACTCAGAATGTTAGACAATGGTAACCTCAGAGCAGCCAGTAAGTTACTGAGTTCAGGGTGAGTTGTGCTAATCTTTTGGGATAGTTGAAGGATTTAAGACCTTTAATTTTCTTGGTTAGAATTTTTGAGGCCTTTCCATTTGAGAGATATGCCTGTGTTTGTACATGCCAAAGGGAGTATTGTATTTGATGATGGGCCTAATAATGGAAGAAAAAAGGGGAAGGATAACTTGTTTGGCTCTTGAAAATATTCCCTTGGTAATTAACTGGGTCAAGTAGAAGGGTTTTCTGACTATGATAGAAAAATGATGATCAAATATGAGACAGTTGTCCACATAAATACCCAGATCTCTTATGACCATTCCTATCTGAAGAGATATATCATTTATAACATACAGTCAGAGCAGATTTTTTGCTGAACACTACTACGTTGCATGTTTTTGCATTGGACTTGAGACCATTTTCAGTACACTGGGTAAGTAGACATTCCAGCCCTTGTTGAAACAGTTTATCATCAGTGAAGGAGCAGGTAATGGTACCCAACCTTCCCTCATCAGCAAACTTGATCAGCCACACTTCTGGGATATCGGCTTGGATATCTACAAAATAAATTCCAAATAGGAGCAGACCTAGCATAGATCATTGTTTCATACTATTCATTACAATTTTATATTCAGTGAGTATGCTACCAACTTGCACAACTTGGGATTTGTTAGACAGCCAGTTTATAATCAAGCAGTCAATGCAGGGTTTTACTTTAAGTTTAACAATTCAATAATTCCAATCTGAGGACTGCTATCAAAAGCCTTAGCTATGAGTTAGAATTATGATGAAATCAAGAGTTTCTGGCCAAGGATATTACTTTTATTTATATCACTTGTGCAATAATATAAATTAACCTCCTTTGAAGATAAACAGAATCAATATTATCTTATAAGACAAAAACTGAAAGCAAACACATTCAGCATCACTCCTTGTTGATTTTGCAATACAATTTGCGCTCTATCCGTTTTACTCTCAAAAGACAGAAGTAGGAAACTGTGTCAGTTGAAGAAGGTATATAGACACAATATGATACTGAGAATGCACTTCTGTATGTTCCTCTCTGGTAGAAGAAATGGTTTGTAAGAAAGATTTTGGAAGCATTGTAAATATGTGTATAGCTTTTGTTTTCTTAAAAAAGGAATAATTAAAAGAGGGAATGACCAGAACACATGAGCAAATAAAAAAGAGACATTTATTTTATAGACAGCCATTAAGACCCCACTACCTACCAGTTTGTTCTTCTGGCAGTAGTCAGGGTAATGGGAAGACATACAATGACTATATATTTTTCTTTGCCACTTTTTCTATCATTGCTCACAAAAGAGGTGAAGACAACAAGACAGTAGTTTCTGTTCCTTTCCTTAATCCTAGCCTTGTGAATAGTAATCACATGTGCTGTCTTCCAGGTATTAAATTCCTTAATTTCATGTTGGGATCTGCTTTAAAAAAGCAGTGTGTGATGTTACCAGTTATCCTTTCACCTCTTCAAGGGTATTGAGGTGAATGATGCTAAGATAGTCTGCTGTATCTTGCAATAGACTTACATGTTTTATTATAGTAGTTTCTTCTTTAAATGGAAAAGGGTCTATAAATACTCAAGGATAATTCTTCTAATAATACAATAATACTCAATTTTGTCCTTTCACTTGTAATTTGAAGTATCGCTTTCTTCAGCAGGCTATGTTTTGACAATCTTTCACTGCCCATAACATGTTCAGTGTATTTAGGTGACACTGAGCCAGATTCATTAACAGCTACATGAAGTGCATCCGTCATATGCCAACAGCACAATAACATGCTATTTGGTATTCATTAAATGGCTCTACACTAAATGCAAAGCTGATAAACAAAGAGAAACAGCAGACTATGCTGATGAAAGCATAAAAGCTAAAGTACATACTAATTATCCAATCCAATATGGCTGAGGTGTTCAGAAAGCTATAAGACAGTCATGTACATTCAGTGTAGGCTTGTATCTTGTACACAGAAACTCTTTGGGAATGCAGCACTATTACACTTAGAAAAAAAACAGGTTAGGGGTTGTGGCTATTGTTGTGTTGTGTGTACAACAGGCTTTTAATCAGAGTGCTGCTGCTCCTGCCAGATCTCAGGGAAGAAAAAGAAGGGTGTTTACACCCTGTTTGACTTATCATGGACTGCATGAGAGATACGGGGTGGACAGGGAAACACTGGAGAAAATATGCAAGCTTTGCCACCCCCCACCTCATACTGCAGGGACATAATGGAGAACCCATCCCAGTGGAAACCAAAGTATGTGCATCATTATGATTACTAGCAACTGGTAATTTCCAGAGCCTCACAGAGGATATATTACAGGTGTCACAGTCATCAGTCTCTAGAATATTACTTCAGTTTTTGAACTTTTTTGAACATAATGCTACTTATGCAAGGGATCACATCTGTTCCCCATGTACCCCAAAGAAGAGTGCAAGAACTGTGCAAGAATTCTGTGCAGTAGCACACCTACCTGAAGTGCAAGGGGTTATAGATTACACACATATAGAAATAAACGCTCCATTCAATGAAAAAGGAAGGAGGTACATCAACAGAAAAGGTTTCCACTTTGTAAACTAACAGGCTGTCAGTAATGCCCAAGTGATCATCTACAATGTTTGTGCAGGTAACCCAGGCAGTTTCCACAATTCACCCATTTTAGACACTTGTAAACTGTACACCAGGTTTGCTAGAGGTGACATTCCTCAAGGGCATCTAGTGGGGGATGCAAGTTATGTACTAGAGCCCTGACTCATGACATTTATGAGAAACCCACGCAACTCCACTGAGCAAGGATCCAATTAGGCCCACACTCAAACTAGGAATTGTTTAAATCAGGGCTTTGGTGCCTAGTCCACATCAGGAAGCACACTACAGAACAACCCAGGCACCTCTACCAAAATACCGACAGTCTGTGCCATGTTACATAGTACAATTCTCAGGATACAACTTCGACAAGGACAGCAAGGGGCAGGACTACAGTTTCAAGAACCACAGGCATGGCCAGTGTTAACAGCAGCAGGTACAGATAAGGAGTCTGTGGGAGAACCATCAGCTGCAGATGGTGCTTGCAGGCAGAGGAGAGCACAATATGCCCTAGATCTAGCTAAGAGGCAAGGGATAGCACACATACTCACTACCTAGGTTAAAGCTTAAGATCTCATGCACATACAAATAACAAAATTTTACTTAACCATGTAATGGCTGTGTTCTGACAGCATCAAACAGAGACAACCCCTAGGACACAATCTATGCCTGCAGAATTGACAAGGTAAGTGTGGAATCCATAAATAAAAAAATGTTATATAATTACTTACTGTCAGATGAAACTATGTATATGCACTAAGCACAGCATTTATCTGAGGCATACAGTTATGCCAGTAATATCTTTGCTGTCAGTTTCCAATATACAGTTATGTATTAGAAAAAGATAGTATACATCAAGCATTTCATTTGACCACTGTTTATAAAACATGGAACAGGTCAATTATACCATCATTTTCACAACTATATCAAGAAGCAAAACTGAATTCTGCAATCCTTTCACTGCTGTAATGACAGTACTAACTGAAATACACTGCAGTTCAGCAATTATAGAAGCAATCATTCATAAACAAGTAGGAACAAAAAATCAACAGCTTTTCTTCTATAATACATATTGAGATGTGCATGCCTATGAATAAGCAAACATTAGCTATCCACTGTGTGCATCAGACATATATGTAACCCTAAATCACAGAGACATGTGCAAAAGACAGTCACAGTCATCATCATTTGCACAGGGTAGTTGGGGAGTGGTAGAAGGCCGAGGGTGACACCAAAGAAGTGAATATGTGCAAGTAAGAAACACATTATCTGTCAGAGTATACAGTGTTCAGGGCCAGTAACAACAGATGTATATTAGTCAACAGTATTGTTTAGATAGTTTGTGTGTGTGTGTGGTGGTATGGGCTAGTGAATTATTTTTAAAATGTGTGTGTGCCTGTATGAACACAATCAAGCACTGTGCTCGCATTACGTCTTTGCATCTCAGACAGGTTTGAGCTATGCATGGTAGAGTAGCCAGTTCAGCATCATTGCCCCCCAAACATGAGAACCACCTCTGCTAGGAGTTGCACTGCTACTTCCACAGCCCTGGCTAGAAGTTGGGGTGCTACCTGAATGTGAGCAATGTCTCTGGATGAGATCTCCTCATGACTGCATCCAGGTCTATGACCCTGTGGCCCACCAGGTCTGGGTATGAACACCACAATCACTGACAGAGCAGTGAATGTTGCATCTCTATGGGAGCGGGATCATACATGGCCACTTCTGCTAACACAGGTTTAACTGTGTAATTAATACACTGCGGCATTAACAATAACAATTCAAAATGTAGCATTAGAAATGTAAAACAAAACTATTTTAAGTGCCATCTCCATTGCTGGGGAGTGCAGTCAGGTAGAAATCCACAAATGTAACACATTTTTCTTTCGGCTGACACAGATAAAATGCCAGACCTTTCTACAAAGTTATAATACCCTCATCTGCAGTAACTGTACAACCCATGAATAGTACAATGAAGACTGGCATTGTTGTGCTTTCCTCAGCACTCTGTACAGTACTTAGTGAGGAAATTAAAACTATTGCACTCCTATCTCTGTGGCACACTGTGAAAATGTATTAACTTTAAAGAAACAGCACAGTCATGCAAGGTTTGAAACCTGTTAACAGATCATTTTACTGAGGAAGGCCATATTAAGTCTTAACACTCATTTTGGTGTATGGGTGTGTTGATGTGGGAAACTCAGGTAAGGTCAGTTTTGACTATTTGTGACAAAGAAGTCCTTTGAAATTATGTCAATATTGTGTGTCCTGTGTGAACAATGAAAACATATCTGCTGTTCCCTGGGCCCTTCACCATTCCCATGGCATTAGCTAAAGACTTGACATTGTGATACATACATGATAGTAGTGATGTGGCAAGGAGCTGGGAAAAAGGCTGAATGTATCAATATAATGGTATAGTAGCTGTGCTCATTGGTAGAACTATACTGCGGTTCATTTCATGTCTCTTCAAGTTGTAATTCCCAAAAAAGTTGTTTGAATGTCTCTGATAAATTTTGCCTTCTGCATCTGCACACTGCTTGGCAGCACAAAATGAACTTTCATGGCTTAAGGAAAAAAAAGTGAAAATTTTAGGTTTAGGCTGCCTAATGTAGCACACATCAGCCTGGTGGCATTGTGTCCAGCAGCACTCTGGATAGTACTCACTGAAGAAAAGACTCCTCTTGGCTAAATTTCTCTGTGGCACAAGGTGGAGATGCGCTGAGCTTATAGAGAAAGGACAGATTATGCATGTTTCAAATCCACTTAACTGATAATTTTACAGGGGGTGGTCTGAATATATATTTAATTACAGTTTGTGATATCATTGTGTTTAAAAAAGCCACTCCTGTAACTATTGCTAACAACATGCCTGCTTTTGTCTGTACACTTTCACATTATGTGTCATTAACTATAATGTGTTCCACAAAGTACATTTCTAATGTTAGTAACACGACTCCACAGCCACCAGGAACAAAAAACAAAAGCTGATGTGAAATGCAAAAATCTTTTATTCAAGTAGGTCCAAGAAGAAATGAACACAAGCGCTTTCACTCAGGATAATCCTGAGCTTTTTCAAGTGAGTACAAAAGCATTTGCTGAAGCCAAACCCTTTTATATAACCATAGGTAACACATTAATTGAAAACAGGTGTTGTCAATCAGTTGTTAGGTTCCTTAAAGGGGCTTTGCATTAAATGAAACATGAGATAAAAGCTTGTATTATTGAAAGTATATATATGTTTGACAGCTGGATTATGTTTGTAAAATTACAAAATATTAAAAACACTGTTTCAAACTTAATAAAATCAAAGTTAAAATGTTTTAAAAAGCTGCTATTGGAAACGTTGGAAATCCATGAGTTTTGATGAACCTGGAAGGTGAAATTCTGTTAGAAGTTTGAGGGAGCATATAGTGTTAGTTTGTAATAGGGATCTTGATTCTTTTTCATAGTTCACATCAAAAAGGACACCCTAGACCATGTGTCAGGTTGTCATACCAAAGAAAAAGGCATGGGAGTTAAGGAGAGGGAAAATCGTGAATCTTGAGTCCCTAAGTCATGTGTTATAATAAAATGCGCACATACCAAGTGGTAGTGAAAGAAGGGCATAATATTAGGAAACATGGGACAACAGACCTAATTAGTTACAGTGGAATAACTATAATCGTGCCCTTCTAAGCTTTAAAACGGGTTTAATACTAATAGTCCCGTTCAATCCAGGTGGTCTCCCTGCATCTAACCTTAATTGCCATACTAGCTCACGGTACTCGAGGGTCGATTCCCAGTCACCACCCCTGAGATCCGGTTTCACTTGTTCTAAAACAAAGAATTTGATGATACTACCCGGGCAAAAAAGGGAATGCTTGTAAAAGGCATTAGTTGCTTTCTGTTTAGCCATATCATATAAGTGTTCGTAGATCCGTCTCCTGAGTTCTCTTTCAGTCTTCCCCACGTAGAAACTCGAACACATAGTACAAATACCCAGGTATACCACCCCTTTGCTTCCACAAGAGTAGGAACCAGTTGGTTTTGTCCTGAACCTCCTAGATGGAATGTACACAGATTCGACGTTCATTAAAGCATGACATTGGCTACAAGAGGCACATTTGTAAGTGCCCTTCTTGGATTGTTTCACCTTCTTTTTGCTATCCGGTTTCCTTTCAAAGATTTCTTTGAAGTTAATGCCTCTTTTTCTAACAAAACTAGGTCTGGGGGGTAAAAGGTCCTTGAAATCTTCATAAAGGGCTAGAACCGGCCAGTAGTTTCTGACAGTTTCCTCCATTTCTTTAGAACTAGATGAGTAGGTGTATATAAAACTGTTTGTAGGGTGGTTGGATACTCTGGAAGTTGAAGGGATTGCCAACTCTGGTCCTTTTCCCAGAATAGGTGTGTATAAAGATTTCCTCAATACTTTGATCTCATCGGCTAACCCCATAAACATTTCTAGGGGATATCCTCTTTCCAGGAATAAGGCTCGCAAGGTTTTAACTTCAATCTCAAAGTCCTCATCAGTGCTACAGATGTTTCATTTAATGCAAAGCCCCTTTAAGGAATCTAACAACTGATTGACAACACCTGTTTTCAATTAATGTGTTACCTATGGTTATATAAAAGGGTTTGGCTTCAGCAAATGCTTTTGTACTCACTTGAAAAAGCTCAGGATTATCCTGAGTGAAAGCGCTTGTGTTCATTTCTTCTTGGACCTACTTGAATAAAAGATTTTTGCATTTCACATCAGCTTTTGTTTTTTGTTCCTGGTGGCTGTGGAGTCGTGTTACTTGGACGTCTGGCATTTTTTGGATCTACATTTCTAATGTTGCAATGATATGTGAGAAGGCTAAATGTTTCACTTGAATGCAATTCTTGTTCTGGTCATTGCTACATATACCCACTGATTGCATTTAATTTACTGCCATTTTTTTCTCTATCATATATTCTCTTCTAATGTCTTTTCCATTTGCTTTTCATTCAGCAGCTTGCAAAAACAGTTCACTACTTAAGGAAAAAGTGAAAATTTTGGTTTAGGCTGCCTCGCACAAAAGAAATAAGTCTAGCATCAATGAGTGGCCCTCAGCACCATGGACAGGTGTCCAAATCTGTGGCACAAGGTTTAAATGAAGTGGACTGAAAGAAATGAAGCACATGAAGCATTGCTTGAATTCTGTGTAGAGATCATGTTGCATTTATTCACAATTTAGAATTTGTTTTATTTTAATTTACATTTGCTCTCCACTTCACAGAATGCAAACATAGGTTCATAGGTTCGTACTAGGCTATCTGCCCTAGGGCATTTATAAGCCTAGCCAGAGTGTGTGTGGCTTTCACCACCCCTTAGGATGAGAATATAGGTTCATAGGTTCGTACTAGGATATCTGCCCTAGGGCATAAAGGTTTTTTATGGATTGCTTGCCTCTTTAAGCATGTTGCTTTTAGGTAGTTCAGTGAGCCTGCTGCAGTATCAGAGAAGATAGTTCATAGTTTAGTACTAAGCTAACTGCCCTTGCGAGCCATTTTAAGCCAGGCCAATTATCCCTTGTGAGACTCAAACTCTGTACCTTGTGTTTGTAAGGCAAACACCTTAGCCATTAAGCCACCCTCCCACTATAGGTTCATAGATTAGTACTAGGCTAACTGCCCTTGCAAGCTATTTTGAGCCTAGCCAATTATCCGTTGTGAGACTCAAACCCTGCACCTTGTGTTTGCAAGGCAAACACCTTAACCATTAGACCACCCTCCCATCCCCCATAAGTTCTTTATCTAAGGAAAAAGTGAAAAAATGTAGTTTAGAGTGCCTTATTTAGTGAAACATGCCTGTCAACAGTATACTATCCTAATCACTCTACAAAGTATTGAGTGAAGAAATTCCACATTTTTAAAGTAACTGTGTAGCACAAGGTATAACTTTTAGTTATGTACTCACCATAACTTCAGATGTTTGGGATCCATCTCGCCTACATTCTGACTGATGGGTTCGGAGCCGATCCCTCGGCTCCGACTCGGCACGCTTATGCCAAAGAGCGAAGTCTCTTATTGGCTGAGCTTACTATATCCCAGGATGCACCACTACCAGTCCCCCAGATCTAGTTTGTCCGCATACATGCACACATGCACGCCCTGCTTATATAACATCGTCAGATGAAACAAGATAAACAGTAGAACTCAAAACCGTTCAATCTCTTCTGATCTCCAAGGCAGGGGAAGGAGGGTGGGTATTAGGAATGTAGGCGAGATGGATCCCAAACATCTGAAGTTATGGTGAGTACATAACTAAAAGATGTTATGTGATCCTATCTCGCCTACATTCTGACTGATGGGACAGCGTCCTAGCACCTGAATCCTGGGTGGCTCACTGGAAAACACTCCTGAGTACCGTGGAACCAAATGATGCTCGTCCTTTAGATGCCACATCCAATTTGTAGTGGGAAATGAAAGTGTGCGGATTGGACCAAGTAGCCGCAGCACAAATCTCCGATATAGCGAGCTTGGAATGAAAAGCTATAGAAGTAGCCATAGCTCTGGTAGAATGAGCTTTGATAGATGCTGTAAGTTGCTTAGTTCAAGAAGAATAAGCCTGAGTTATGCAATCTCTGATCCATTTGGAGATAGTAGCTTTTGTGATGGTTTGACCCAATTTATTATCTGAGAAGGACACAAACAACTGGTCTGACTTACGAAGTTGCTGAGTCCTGTCTAAATAAAAGCGTAATTGCCTGTGAACATCCAATTTATGGAGAGTGTATTCTGCTTCATTGGAGAATTTTGGGAAGAAAACTGGTAGCTCTAGAGATTGTTGGAGACAGAAACTAGAACAGACCTTTGGGACAAAGGATGGATTAGGCCTAAGTGATACTCTATCCTTGTGGAAAATCAAGTACGGTGGTTTAATAGACAGGGCTTGAAGCTCTGAAACTCTTCTTGCAGAAGTAATTGCAACTAAAAAGGCAGTTTTCCAAGACAGGTATTTTAACTCACATGTAGCAGCCGGTTCGAAAGGGGAAGATGTTAATGCGCGAAGCACCAAATCAAGATCCCACGGAGGCGCAGGATGAAAAACTGGGGGTCTTAACAGGCCCGCACCTTTAATGAAAGTTTTGCATAGTCTGCTGCTCATTAATGGAGGATCCATGGATTCGTGGAATTTAGAGATAGCCGCTAGTTGGACTTTAATAGTAGAGACAGAAGATCCTTGATTAAACAGGGATGATAAGAATTTCAAAACCTCTGGGATAGGAGCAGTGATAGGGTCTAAGCCCTTGAGTTGAGCCCAGATAGCAAACCTCTTCCACTTACTGAGGTACAATTTGTTAGTGGCGGGTTTGTGGGCCGAAGATAAAATGTGAACAACTTCCGGGTCTAGTGTGTGACTTCTAACTAAAGTCGGAAGTGGAGGAGCCAAGCTGTCAATTTCAAAGATCGAAGGGACTGATGCTGATGTCCCGACTGATGAATTAGCAGGTCCGGAATTAGGTCTAAAGTCCACGGATCGTCCACCGCATGCTTCTTCAGGTAAGGAAACCATACCTGACGAGGCCAGTATGGGGCAATCAGTATCATTGCGGACCCCAATTGAGAAGCTTTTTGAATGACTTTGGAGAGAAGTGGAATCGGAGGAAAGGCATAAAGTAGCCCTGTTGGCCAAAGTTGTGCTAGAGCATCCATAGCTGGTACTCCCTGATGTGGGATCAGTGAGAAGAACCTTTGGCACTTGGTGTTTAGTGGAGTTGCAAATAGGTCGCAGCACGGCGTCCCCCATCTCCTGAAAACCTGAGCTGCTACTGTTTGGTTTAGAGACCACTCGTGAGGAGAGAGAATTGTCCTGCTCAATTTGTCTGCCAATATATTTGATTTTCCCGGAATGTGGGTCGCTACCAAGAAGCGGTTGGTAGCTACAGCCCATTCCCACACTCTCATGGCCTCTCTGCAAAGGGGGTAAGATCTGGTCCCTCCTTGTTTGTTCAGATACCAGACCACCGACATGTTGTCTGTGTGGATGGCGATGATGCCCTGAGGAAGGAACTTGTGTAAGGCCTGTAGGGATAGAAGTACAGCCCTCATCTCCAACACATTGATGTGGAGAAGAGCTTCGTCTGGAAGCCAGGAGCCCTGAACTAGCCTGCCCAGACAATGCCCCCCCCACCCTATCTGGGAGGCATCTGTCATCAGGGTAACTACTGGAGAGGGAATAACAAAGGGGCTTCCTTGATTTAGATTGGATGTCTGAAGCCACCAGCGAAGGTCCCGTTTGCATGTTTCCGTAATCATGATGTGATGATTGAGGGGAAGATCCTGAAAGGACCATTGAGTTGACAATAGCCACTGAAGAATCCTCATGTGCAATCTTGCCAGAGGAACTAAAAGAACCGTGGCAGACATTGAGCCTAAAACTTGTAGAACCATCCTGGCTGGGGCTTTGGATCTCGAGATCAGAGCTTGAACTTGGCCCTGTAAAGTTTGGATCCTTTCGGCAGGAAGAAAGACGCATCAATCTTGAGTCTATCTCTGCTCCTATGAACCTTATGCGTTGAGAGGGCAGCAAGACAGACTTTGACCAATTGAATGTAATCCCCAGGGTAGCACCCAGGAGATGGTGGCTTTGAGGTTGTCCATTAGTAGATGCCTGGTGGTGGCAGTCAGGAGCCAGTCGTCCAGATAGGGAAACACTTGGAATCCAAGACTTCTCAGGTGAGCCGTCACTACCGCCAAACACTTGGTGAACACCCTGGGGGCTGTGGTGAGACCAAAGGGCAGAGCACAAAATTGGTAATGACTGACTCCCAGGCTGAAGCGCAGATACCTCCTGGACGCCTGATGTATCGGTATGTGATAATAGGCGTCCTTGAGGTCTATGGAGCACATCCAAACATCCTTCTCCCACAATGGGAGAATGGATTGTAACGTGACCATTCGGAATTTGGATTTCGTGACGGATTGGTTCAGTCTGCTGAGATCCAATATTGGTCTCAGGTCCCCTGTCTTTTGGCACTAAAAGAACCTGGAGTAATTTCCTGATCCGATCTGGTCTGTGGGGACCGGTTGGATGACTCCTTTTTCTAGCAGCTTTAAAGCTTCTGCGGCTGCCATTTCCCTTTGACTGGGTGGTGGGTCCGGGATTTTTTTGGACGGTGGGGGCGAGTATGTGAATGGGATGGTGTAACCTCCGGCAATGATCCGAAGCACCCATCTGTCCTGAGTGATTGACTCCCAGGCTTTTAGGTGCTTGGCAAAACGACACCCGACTGGCTCCGGAGCAGCACAGCCGGGCCATCCCTCATGATGTGTGGGAGGCTGAAAAGCCACGAAAGGACTCGCGGTCTCCAGAATTGCGGGGCCCTCTGCCGCCTCTGGGACGGCGTCTCCCTGAAAAATTTCCCCGTCCTCTGCCTCTGGAAGGGGAATCTTCCTGCTGTTGGGGGAAAAACTTACGAGATTTGCGGAACCACATTTTCCCCCCTCCTTTAGCCTTGGGGTAAGGCCGAAAGGGAGTGGAATAACGGGCACCTATGGCAGATAAAGTTTTTCCCTCTTGCTCACAGCGGTTAAGGGTGTCTTTAACCTTGGGTCCAAACAAGGAGGACCCATCAAAGGAGCGTCGTGAAGGAAGACTTGAAGGCCTCCGAACTGACACAAGCGGAGCCAGGCTTGTCTCCGAGAGCCACGCCTGTGCCTGCCGCTCTACCGCCTTCGGCCGCATAGGAAATGAGCCTCATGGACGAGTTAGAAATTGACGTAAGGATAGCCAACTGAGAACTAACCGACTGGGCTAGCTGCTCAGGTAGGTTACCCGAGAGGGAATCTGACAACTCCTTGACCAGATCCCTCTGAAGCCTGGTAAAATGTGCCAAATAATTCAGAGACCTTAAAGTAAAGGCCGCTGAAGTCAGGGTGCGCTTCCGCACCTGTCCATACTCCTAGACTCCTTATTAGGAGGATGGACGGACGTTGAAGCCTCTGCCACGTCCTGTTGTGTAGCAGATGCCACCACCATGGCATCTACAGCCACGCCTTTAGTGAGGAACTCCTTCTCGGGGGGGAGCAGACAAAAATTTATTTGGACGAGAAGGGACTGGTTCCACGGTATCTGGATGTTCCCACGCCCTTCGACAAACTAAATCCAGAAGCTCGTCGAAGGGCGGAGACACCCAGGAGGCGGAGGGCTGAGCCCCAAAGGCCTTGAGGAGCACTGACTCATCAGCCAAGGGGGGTTTGGATATCCAGCCGCCTCGTTGTTTGAGGATCTCTAAGATGTCTGCAAATGAGACATCATCCGAGGACGACTTAGGGGACCCCTCTGCATCATCAAGATCAGTGTCCGATGTAATAGACTCGGGGGAGTCCACGTGCTTCCTCTTGCACGATCTCTTCCTTGGGGGTTCCTCCGAAGACAATTCCGAAGAACCCTCAGGAGGAGGGGAACCCCCAATGGGGGTAACCTCAGGCCCAGGGGCTCCGCTGACTACGGACAGGGGAACTGCCAAAGACCCAGTCTCCACGCCCAGGGAAGGTGCCGGTAAAGCCAGAGAGATGGCCGAAGAGGACTTGGCCAAGGCACTCCTCATGGCTCTGAAAGCCGGACCCCCAGAATCCTGGGAGTGTCCGGTCCCCGGAGCCATGATAGCCGACGGAAGTCCCGCAGCCGGAGGACCGAGGGGAGGCTCGGAACCAGCATAGGTCCCGAAACATCACCCCCGGGTCCAGCCGAAGAAGTCCGTGTACCAAACTCGGACCCGAAGGCCCGGGTTGGAGTAAGGGTCGGAGCCGACCCTAAGATCTCCACCGGCTCCAACAGCACCTGCTCCGACGGAGCCGAAGCAGTCGGAGGAGGAATGGCAATGGGGTGGGCCAGGGTCATCGGCTCCGAAGCCAACTGGGTCGGAACCGAAACAAATTTTTGGAAGACTGGGGACTGGAACAGTCTTTGGAGCACCCTGTCTATATCAGAATCTGACATCCTCGAAGACCGAGAGGAAACTGAACGGGTTCGAGATGGCCTCTCCAACGGCCCCAAAGGACTAGGGGACCGGCTCCGAGGTGACTCGACAACTATCGGCGCCGAAGGAATACACACACCAGATTCCATCGGTGCCGAGGTGGACTTCGGCGCCGAGGAGGAAGTGTCTGAGCGGGCGACCCTTGTCGGCTCCGAGACCAGTGGAGCCGAAGGTGACCCGCCTCGATGCCCCAGCCATCGGCTCCGAAGCCAGAGGAGTCGAGACTGGTGGCATCGAGGCAGACCGTTCCATCCTCGGCTCCGAAGTCGGAGCCGAAGGAGAGGCCTGCCTATGTCTCTTGGCGGTCGGATCCGACGGACTGGTCGGAACCGACGCCCTTTTCTTTTTAGCCGGAGAAGGAGAGGATGCCAAGGCTTCTTCAAAAGAAGGTTTAATTAACCCCTTAAGAATTAATTTATTTTTCCTCTCCTGGAGGACCCTTGAGGAAAAAGCGTGACACACGCTGCATGACTCCTGTAAGTGTTTTGCACCTAAACAATACACACAGAGCGAGTGATCGTCTGTGATGGACATTTTAAAACTGCATTTGGTGCATTTTTTAAAGCCCGAAGGCCTAGGATTTTGAGACATTATGGAAAGTGATTCTGACAGAAAAAATACAACTGACTTTCTGTTTAACACTACCTAATAATAGGTTTGCAAATAACAAGGGTATTTTGAAACCCTGTAAGTTTTTAAAGGAGGTTGACTGACCTGGAAGGCCCTAAGATGAAGGAGGCCTACCAAACACAACCCAATCACACAACAAGTCTTTAACCAACTCCAAACACACACAAAAGTGAACAATAGCCGTTAAAACAGCTTTTTGTGAATAGAACACGAAATTCCTGACAGAAAAAGATAGTAAAATTACTACTTAGCTCAGCCAGCTCGAGACCACGTCTTCGCAGATTAGCGGCAAACGAGATCTGGGAGACTGGTAGTGGTGCATCCTGGGATATAGTAAGCTCAGCCAATAAGAGACTTCGCTCTTTGGCATAAGCGTGCCGAGTCGGAGCCGAGGGATCGGCTCCGAACCCATCAGTCAGAATGTAGGCGAGATAGGATCACATAACATCTGATGTTAAATGACAGAAGCAAGCACATGAAGCACTGTTTGAATCTTGTTTAGAAATCACATTGCAATTATTCACAGCATGTATTTTTTTTTTTTTCATTTTAATTTGCATTTACTGTCCGACTGGTAGTACACAAACATGGTTCCCTACCTAAGGAAGAATGTTAAAAATGCAGTTTAGGCTGGTTATGTTGCATTTTCTTCATCACTCTGGACAGTAGCTGGTGGAGAAAATCTACCTGTCATATACCTATCACCGTGGCACAAGGTGTAAGTGGAGACAATTTAGATAAAGAAGACAGTTGATTAAAGGTTCCAATCCTGCAACAGTATTGTTTAGATAGTTTGCATGTGTGTGTGTGTGTGTGTGTGTGTGTGTGTGTGTGTGTGTGTGTGTGTGTGTGTGTGTGTGTGTGTGAGGTGGTATGGGCTAGTGAATTATTTTTAAAATGTGCATGTGCCTGTATGAACATAATCAAGCACTGTGCTAGCATTATGTCTTGGCATTTCAGACAGGTTTGAGAAATGCATAGTAGAGTAGTCAGTTCAGCATCATTGCCCCCAAACATGAGAACCACCTCTGCTAGGAGTTGCACTGCTACTACCACAGCCCTGGCTAGAAGTTGGGTTGCTACCTGAATGTGAGCAATGTCTCTGGATGAGATCTCCTCATGATTGCATCCAGGTCTATGACCCTGTGGCCCACCAGGTCTGGGTATGAACACCACAATCACTGACAGAGCAGTGAATGTTGCATCTCTATGAGAGCGGGATCTTACATGGCCACTTCTGCTAACACAGGTTTAACTGTGTAATTAATACACTGCGGCATTAACAATAACAATTCAAAATGTAACATTAGAAATGTAAAACAAAACTATTTTAAGTGCCATCTCCATTGCTGTGGAGTGCAGTCAGGTAGAAATCCACAAATGTAACACATTTTTCTTTCAGCTGACACAGGTAAAAATGCCAGACCTTCCTACAAAGTTATAATACCCTCATTAGCAGTAACTGTACAACCCATGAATAGTACAATGGAGACTGGCATTGTTGTGCTTTTCTCAGCAGTCTGGACAGTACTTAGTAAGGAAATTAAAACTATTGCACTCCTATCTCTGTGGCACACTGTGTAAATGTATTAAGTTTAAAGAAACAGCACAGTGATGCAAGGTTTGAAGCCTGTTAACAGATAATTTTACTGAGGAAGGCTGTACTAAGTCTTAACACTCATTTTGGTGTACAGGTGTGTTGATGTGGGAAACTCAGGTAAGGTCAGTTTTGACTACTTGTGACAGACAAGTCCTTTGAAATCATGTCAATATTGTGTGTCCTGTGTGAACAATGAAAACATTTCTGCTGTTCCCTGGGCCCTACTCCATTCCCATGGCATTAGCTAAAGACTTGATATTGTGATACATACATGATGGTACTGATGTGGCAAGGAGCTGGGAAAAAGGCTGAATGTATCAATGTAATGGTGTAGTAGCTGTGCTCATTGGTAGATCTACACTGTGATTCATTTCATGTCTCTTCAAGTTGTAATTCCCAAAAAAGTTGTTTGAATGTCTCTGATAAATTTTGCCTTCTGCATCTGCACACTGCTTGGCAGCACAAAATGAACTTTCATGGCTTGAGGAAAAAAAAGTGAAAATTTTAGGTTTAGGCTGCCTAATGTAGCACACATCAGCCTGGTGGCATTGTGTCCATCAGCACTCTGGATAGTACTCAGTGAAGAAAAGACTCCTCTTGGCTAAATTTCTCTGTGGCACAAGGTGAAGATGCACTGAGTTTATAGAGAAAGGACAGATTATGCATGTTTCAAATCCACTTAATTGATAATTTTACAGGGGGTGGTCTGAATATATATTTAATTACAGTTTGTGATACCATTGTGTTTAAAAAAGCCACTCCTGTAACTATTGCTAACAACATGCCTGCTTTTGTCTGTACACTTTCACATTATGTGTCATTAACTATAATGTGTTCCACAAAGTACATTTCTAATGTTGCAATGATATGTGAGAAGGCTAAATGTTTCACTTGAATGCAATTCTTGTTCTGGTCATTGCTACATATACCCCTGATTGCATTTAATTTACTGCCATTTTTCCTCTATCATATATTCTCTTCTAATGTCTTTTCCATTTGCTTTTCATTCAGCAGCTTGCAAAAACAGTTCACTACTTAAGGAAAAAGTGAAAATTTTGGTTAAGGCTGCCTCGCACATCAGAAATAAGTCTAGCATCAGTGAGTGGCCCTCAGTACCATGGACAGGTGTCCAAATCTGTGGCACAAGGTTTAAATGAAGTGAACTGAAAGAAATGAAGCACATGAAACATTGCTTGAATTCTGTGTAGAGATCATGTTGCATTTATTCACAATTTAGAATTTGTTTTATTTTAATTTACATTTGCTCTCCACTTGACAGAATGCAAACATGGTTCCCTACCTAAGGAAGAATGTGAAAAATGCAGTTTAGGCTACTTATGTTGCATTTTCTTCATCACTCTGGACAGTAGCAGGTGGAGAAAATCTACCTGTCATATACCTATCCCCGTGGCACAAGTTGTAAGTGGAGACAATTTAGATAAAGAAGACAGTTGATTAAAGGTTCCAATCCTGCAAAAAGATAATTTTGCTGAGGGTGTAAGAAGCCCATTTCTCACAACACTTTGATAGTATACTAAAAATAACAAAAATTATAATTTTAAAAATGTTTCTTGCAAGCAGTGTATCAATATTTCTTTCATAAGTAAACTTTTCTATTTAACATATATAATGTATGCTTTATAATTATATGCTATATAACCTCAAGCTAATGTGTGTCCAATTTCCTAAACATGACGATGATATTCAATTTAATATGCATTTGCATCTGTAGGATGGGTACAGTACTTTTGTTATAATCATGAAGACTCAACATATCCTACCTATGTGTTTAGGACAGGTATGTCTTGTGAAGAATGTATGTAACATACCACAACCTGTTATTACTCAGCTAACATAACTGCATCCATATGAAATCTATTTACAAATGTAAATGCTGGCTTTTACATAAGAATTTATTTCCAGGACTGATTAAAATCACCCACATACAGGCCTATCTGAAGTGTATCACTATTCATTCTGAAATTGTTACATCTCTAATTTTCATTCTTAAAAAGTAGTTTTCCTTTGGTAATGTCAGTTAATAAGCTAACTTTCAGTTTTTGCATACTTTATCCCATGAGTTCAATTCCAAGCTTGTTTGACAATATTTTAACATTGTGTAAGCCACAAAAATCACAATATATCACGATTCAGCCTTTATCTCCATCCATACTGCAAGGAGTGAAAGCCATGTCATTAAGCATTCCATTGTTGAACATTGTAACTTGTGTCAGTAGATTGAGCATCACACATGGCAACGTTCAATGCCATATTTCACACCTTTAATGCTATGTGAGGTAAGCAGTGACAATGTGTCTGTCAAGAAGTCCATCTTCTTTCAATTGCACTAATGCTGTTGTCAAGGCTGTGTGTCTTTCTGCACAACCAGTTACCCACAAGATCTGAACTGCGTGGCAATTCAGATATATTTTGTTAGCTTGACCTTGGTAGACATGGTTGGTGACGGGAGAATGGTGCTAAATTTACAGCCCAAAGGTGGGGTGTTGAGGAGTCCAGGATATTTGTGGCACTCTTTGTGAAACAGTAAAGTTGTAGGCTGCTGCAGGGGGATTATAGCTGGTCTCAGTATAAATCTGAGGCTTGGAATAGCTTAGCCCAGGCTGTTTCCAGTGCAACTGGCATTCCATGCACTGGGGAACAATGTTGTCACCACTATAGTTACTTTAAAAAACCAAAGCAGGACCTCCTAAGCTGATGAGAGGCTGAATATAGGAATGCTAACACCCCTCAGTTGTGTAAGTATACTGACCCATAACCTATGATATGACATTAATGATCTAGCCAGCCAACTCCGGTACTTGTTATGCTTTCATATATTTTTATTTCCTTTTTGTGCAGAACAACTGAAGAGGAAATAGCTGCAAACTGTCAAGTGCACCAGAAGAGATTAACTCACTTTGGAGAGGCATAGAGTAACTATGACTCAGTTAAAAATTCAAGCCAGAAATTTCTTTTCATTCCCTCAATCACTTGTATCTTGAGCAGGCATACCTCAACCTTCATTTCAAGCATGCATGCATTCTTGAATAACTCTTTCTGCTTGCATTAGGCAATGAAAACAGCAGCTTAACTGTGTTTGGGTTCAATAACCAGAAGCAGCAATTACTTTTTATTACTAGATAAGTATTTACAAAATATTAACAGCAATAATATGTCAGAAAGAATCAAATTATGGTAAATGCAATTATTACATTTAAATGCATATTTCCTATCCTTCATAGGGAAATAAAGACTGCTATTTGTTATAAGATTGCACTGAGATTTGTTTGCATTATTTAAATTTTACAAAATGGTAATTCCTCTGTGGTGTGGAGAGCTAATGCTCATGTCTTGATAGATGTTTTGACTACTTTCAGGGGTTCTAATCCAGCTATTAGCTAGACTTTGCTGATTGTTTTTTGGTTGGTATACTATTTTATGTGTACCCGTTGGCTACATATTGTCATGAGCCTCCATTATCCTTCTTCTGTCATAAGCTACTTTGTCCCTGCCTCCACCTCACTCTGTCGATGTATCTTCTCCCTTCTGTATCATTAGTCTTCCACCCCTGCATTTGTGCAATGTCTGGTGCCAAGCAGCAAATGCTTATGGCAATGGCTTGTGAGTTTATTAACCTCTGCTGCATTCTTCTGTTTCTCTTTTTCAACAAGCTGGAGTTAGATGTACAGATTACAGTGGTCAATAGGATAATGAAGATAAATGGATACATTCACATTTGCTGAACTCTGCTATCAGTTATTAACTATCAGAAGCATGACTTCCTACATGGTATACTTAGATAATACGCAGATATAAATGTTTTTCTAGGAATGCTCAAAAGGTTCGGGTCCGGATGGATGAAAAAATGCTACAGAATCTTTTGGCTGACCCCTGTGGCTGTAAATGTTGGATACACATTTTTTACCACATTATTGCCTGCGGCACATAAAAATCTACTGCCAGTCATTAGCGGACCGGAGTTCCGCTGTGGCGACCCCTAACCGGGAAAAGCCGAAAGACACAACAACATTGCCCTGTTGCTATATTAATGTGCCCACTCCCTTTTGTGAAACCTGTCTTGTACTGATCTTTGACAAAAGTCAGAACAGAGCAACATAAGTACTACTAATTCCCATTCTAAGTTCAGCATTTCAAGATATTATTACACTTGTGCTAATACTTTGTCATCAGCAAAGCAATTCAGCTTTGCAGCGCTGCACTCAAAGAGTAAAACAAAATAAAGAAAATCAAATAATTACTGTTTTAGGTTGTATAATGTTTGTAGGTCTGTATTACTTTTGTCAATAGGTGATCCTGATTTCAGAATGATGTTGACATAATTAATTCAGTCATTTAATGTATATCTGCTCTTCAGTCTTTACACTTGCAACTGTGTTACAAGTTTGGTTAACCTATTCTTTTATAATTCATCATTGTTATTCTGCAGTGTGCCTTCCTATGTATGACTTGCATGTTTGTTTTGGCAAAGCACATAGTGCAAGTATGAGACAATAAAAGTGTGATATTATCCCATCATGAAGTCACAGGAAAGTTTGACTGATAATGCACTACTGTAGAACAGTGAATGTCTATGGCTGTCCCATAATGTGAAAAATGTCAATGTCCCTCACAGTAATCCAATGTATATGAAGGAAAGTATCTAAATTTAAGTAGCGAAGAATACAATTACATGTGACTGTCTTAGTGATGTTACATTGACCTGTGCACACATATGCATTTGTTGCACAACCTGTGATGCACAGTACCATCTGCTACAAACAGTGGACTTTCAGAAAGTTCAAATGTTCTATTTCACATTGTCAGTGCCAGTTTCCTCCTGTGGTGCTTGTGAGTAATACAGTGCTTTCTAGATTGTGTAAATAGATATGCAAGTAAGATGGTCAATGTCCAGTATGGGAAACTGCTTATGTTACAACTGGTGTTGTATCTATCCACTTCCCCTTAGAAGTATACATCTAACTCTTCACAGAGCTCCCTTTTACCACTTTTTACTGTAACAGCCTCCATGAAACACAATGATGTGGTCATCCTGACAAAAGTGCACTAAGTGTCAAGACTTCTTCTGTGGCTCTTAAAAGTAATACAGTGCTCTCTAGATAGTGTAACTACATATGTAGGTACGGAGGTTCGATAACCAACATGGCAAAGTTGCATGTATGAGTGTGTGTAACGCTTTGTGCTGTATTCACTTGAAGAATGCAATTAACTCTTCACACAGCTCTCTTATCCCACTTTTTACAGAAACATCATATTTGAAACACACTGAAGTGGTCATCCTGACCAAAGTGCATTCACTCTCCTTTAAGAGTCAGACTTTTCCTTTGGCACTTGAGATTAATACAGTGCTTTCTGCACTGTGTAACTAGATAGGTAGGAGATTCAGTGCTCAATATGGGCAACTTCTGTGTGTGTGAGTGGGGGTATTTATAGTTAGCTGAGCATGTGCTCATTCAACTTTTTCTGTGGATAAGCATTTTTAGCTAGTAAATAACTCCCCTAATCCCTTTCACAACTACATCATCTTTGCAGCACAAGGCAATAGCTAGGCATATTGTGTACTACTGAGTACAAATTTCTACACATTACTTAAAGAAAATAAGAAGTTATGCACTCACCATAATGTTCCATGTGAGTTGTTCATCTCGCCTTCATTCTTGACTGATGGGCTCGGAGCCGATCCATTGGCTCCAGTACGGCCGTATGCAAAGCTCGAGGTCTTCCAGTAGCTCAAGGCCAAGCCGCTATCCCATGATGCACAGCGAATTACCTCAGATCTTGTTTGCTGCTTGTATTATAACCATATAAATGAGCTATCCTCCTATGGAAAGGAAGAAGAATTGAGCATCCAGGATGAGACCAACATCTAAGTCAACTATCAGCCAGGAGGGGGGAAGGAAGGAGGGACGTAAGAATGAAGGCGAGATGAACAGCTCACATGGAACATTATGGTGAGTACATAACTTCTTAATATGAAGTTGTTCAATATCGCCATTCATTCTTGACTGATGGGTAGCGTCCCTAGCACCATCAATCTTGGGTGGCTCACAGGAGTACATTCTTCAGGACCGTATACCCAAAAGAAGCCCTGTCCCTGCAGGCCTTATCAACTTTGTAATGCATGATAAAGGTATGAGGTTTAGACCAAGGGGCTGCTGTACGAATGTTATCAAGGGGCAATTTGGCTTGGAATGCAGAGGATGTAGAAACTGCTCTGGTTGAGTGAGCTTTAATCTTCTGTTGCAAAGGCATATTAGCAGCTGAGTAGACAAAGGTGATACAATGAGATAACCATTTAGACAGAGTTGTTTTAGCTACTGGTCTACCTTTTCTGGATTCAGAGAATGAAACAAAGAGCTGGTCTGACTTCCTGATATCTTTTGTTCTATCCAAATAAAATCTGAGCTGTCTGTGAACATCAAGTTTGTGCAGCACATACTCCAACTTCTTGGAATGATTAGGGAAGAAAACTGGTAACTCAATGACTTGATTGATATTAGTTTCTGAACAAACTTTGGGCAAAAAAGAGGGAGTTGTCCTAAGAGATACTCTGTCAGCATGAAAAATCAAATAAGGAGGGCTGATAGATAAAGCTTGAAGTTCTGACATCCTGCGGGCAGAAGTAATAGCTACCAGAAAAATGGTTTTCCATGACAAATATTTGAGGTCACAAGATGATGCTGTTTCAAACGGGGGAAGGATTATACGTGACAGCATAAAATTTAGATTCCATGGAGAATAAGGAGTTTTCACAGGTGGCCTCATATGAAATGTCCCCTTGAGAAAGGCCTTGGATAACTTGTGGGACATGATATTTAACCCGTCAATCCCAAGATAAAAGTTAGATATAGCAGTCAACTGGACCCGAACTGCTGCAGCTGCTGCTCCTTTCTTAAAAATCATAGTCAAGAATTCCAGTATGGATGTCAAGGGAGCTTGGTAAGGATCAATGTTCTGCTTAGAGGCCCATATGGAAAATCTCTTCCACTTACTAAGATATAATCTTTTAGTGAACTGCTTATGAAAAGACAAAAGGATCTGTTTTGTCTCACTGGAGAAGTTATGAAGCCTGGCTATGAGGGGAACTGGAGCAGCCAAGCTGTCAGCTGCAATGACTGCAGAGAAAGATGACGGTCCCCCGACGGATGTGTCAGAAGGTCTGGAACTGAGTCCAGAATCCAGGGATAATCTAAGAGATGATGGAATGGGAACCAAATCTGCCAAGGCCAATGAGGGGCTATACGAATGATGGTCCTTCCTAGGAATTTTGCTTTCTGTAGCACTTTCAGTATCAATGGGATTGGTGGAAATGCATAGAGAAGACCCGGGGGCCAATTGTGTACGAGTGCATCCCTTGGGGCTTTTTCTGGAGGAGGAATCAGGGCGAAGTAGCTTTTGCATTTTGTGCTGATGTGGCTAGCAAAACAGTCGCAGCAAGGCTGGCCCCATTTGTGGAAAATCCTGTCCGCAAGCTTTTTCTTGCGGGACCACTCGTGCGGCAACAAGATTGCTCTGCTCAGTTTGTCTGCTATCACGTTGGATCTCCCCGGGATATGTGTTGCCAACAGAAAGTGCTGGGAGGAAACAGCCCACTGCCAAACTCTGAGGGCTTCTTGGCAAAGGGGGTAAGATCTGGTTCTCCCCTGCTTGTTCACGTACCAGACTACTGACATATTGTCTGTCTTAATTGCAATCGTTCCTAGGGGAAGAGAGTCCTGGAAGTACTGCAACTCCAAAAGTACTGCTCTCATCTCCAGAACATTGATATACAAGTATGACTCCTGATCTGTCCATGTGCTTTGGGCAGTCTTTCCCTGAAAATGACCCCCTACCCCACCCTATCAGGGAAGCATTCATGGTCACAGTGGCTACTGGAGGGGGTAGAACAAAGGGATGCCCTATGGTGACATGAAGAGACGTTAACCACCACTGGAGATCATTTTTGCAAGAGCCAGTAATCTATATAATGTGGTCCATGGGAAGTTCCTGGTAAGACCACTGAGTGAACAACAGCCACTGAAGGATCCGCCTATGCATTCTTGCTAATGGTATGGCTTGGATTGCTGCAGCCATCAAACCCAATACTTTCAGAACTTCTGAAGCTGGTGCTCTGTCTTTTGATACCAATGTGCTGACATGCTGATAAAGAAGGAAGAGTTTCGATTGGTAGCCTTAGAGTGGTGGTTGAGGTATTTAGCTTTGCCCCGATAAAAATGATATGCTGTGATGGTGACAAGGCAGACTTTTCTGAGTTTACTGTAATGCCAAAATGATTGCAGAGTGACAAAGTGTGCGCCCTTGCCTGAATCAGTTGATGCCCGGTGGTGGCGGTAAGGAGCCAATCATGTAGGTACGGAAACACCTGGACTCCTAGACGCCTCAGATGAGCCGTGACCACTGCCATGTATTTGATGAACACTCTGGGGGCTGTAGTAAAGCCAAGGAGCAGGGCTCAAAACTGATAATGATTGTCTCCCAGCCGGAAACGCAGGTAATCTCTGGATGGCCTGGCCATTTTTATGTGGTAGTACGCATCCTTGAGATCTATCGAGCACATCCAATTGTCTTTCCCTAAGAAGGGAAGTATAGACTGGGGCGTGACCATCCAAAACTTCTCTTTCTTTACATATTGGTTGAATCTGCTGAGGTCCAAAATGGGTCTCCAGTCCCCTGTTTTCTTTGGAACCAAAAAGAACCTTAAGTTCCGGATCCTGTTTGGTCTGCTGGGACTGGCTGGATAACTGTTTTTTCTAGCAACTTGTGGACCTCTATAGTTGCTTGTTCCCTGTAACTGGGTGGAACGTCCGGGATTCTCCTTATGGACAGGGGGGAGTGGTGGTGAAATGTATGAAGTACCCTCTGGAAATTATACTTTGTACCCAGCTGTCTTTTGTTATTTCTTGCCAGGCATCTTAATACAAAGATAAGCGACCCCTGACTGCCTCAAGAGCAGAACAGTCAGGCCTCCTTTCAGGAGTGCTGGTAGGGTTGACCAGAGAAGTGATCTCTATCACCCTGATGTTGCAGACCACCTCTGCCACGAGGGTGGCATCTTCCACTATTACCCCCTCCTCTGCCTCTGGAGGGGGTTCACCACGTGTGTCCTGAAAGGTTCCTTGGGCTTTCCGGAACCACATTTTTCCTCCCCTTTGGCCTTTGGGATAAGGCCTGGTAGGTGTGGAAAAACAGACTCTGATGTCAGATAGAGTCTTTCCCTCTTGTTCACACCTGGTCAGAGTTTCCTTCACTTTAGGCTCAAAAAGGGATGAGCCATCAAAAGGGGTGTTTATGAAGGTTGACTTAAACAGCTCCGTGAAGGATCACAAGCGCATCCAGGAATATCTTCTGAGAGCGACTCCTGTACCCGCTGCCCTACTCATTCCATCAGCTGCATAGGATATGAGCCGCATGGATGAGTTGACAATAGAATTTTGGGTATCTAGCTGGGCAGTAACTTTGTCAGAGGCCCCTGCAGCTACTGTACCCTGAAGAGTATCTCCCAACTCCGTAAGGAGATCTCTTTGCAACCAAGTATAATGGGTTAAGTAGTTCAGCGAGTGGAAAGCAAAAGTCGCTGAACTAAACATGCATTTCCCCATATCTAGCCACAGTCCTAGACTCTCTATTAGGAGGATGGATAGACGAGGAAGTCTCAGTCATTTCCTTTTTGGTGGCTGCCGCCACCACCATACCATCAACAGGGACTCCTTTGGATAAGAAGGTTTTATCTGGTAGAGCTGATATAAACTTGTTAGGCCTCCTAGGAACAGGCTGCATGGACTCCGATGACTCCCACGCCTGCCGAGAGACCAAGTGCATGAGCTCATCAAAGGGCGGAGACACCCAAGAGGTGGAGGGTTGAGACCCAAAAGCCTTCAGGAGAACTGACTGTGTCTCCTCTTGCACAATCTCTTCCTGGGAACCTCCTCAGTGGGAGCCTCTGGGGAGGTCTCAGAAGAGCAGAGGGCACCCTGTGAGGTTACCTGAGGCTCTGGGTCTCTACGCCTAGCCTGGACGATGGAAGCAAAAGCAGACACAGGTGCTTTAGGGGATGAGGCAGCACAGCCTGAAGTCGAGGATGTCTTGGGGGACAAAGCTCTCCTCATGGCCTCGAAGGCACCATGGCTCCGATGGGAAGGAACCGACGGATCCGAGGGAACCGTCAGACCCTCCAGCACCAAGGCCGTGGGCCCCAAGCCAGAGGTAGGAGCCAAGCTCATCCGAGCCGAAGCCCCGAGAGGAAGAGTCGGCACTGACAAGTTGGTCTGACTATCCTCCTCAGATCCAACTGGAGAGTGTCGGCTCATAGAGTCCCTGGTTGGCACTGAGGATGTCAGAGTGGATGGAGCTAAGGACACTGGAGCAGGTGTTGGCTCCAAAGGCTCCACGATCAACAGGTCAGCTTCCTGTGGCTCCAAAGGGCCGGTACGGCTTGCAGGAGGAGTAGTCAAAGCAGGAGTAGTGGTCTTTGGCTCCGAAGCAGCTTGGGTCAGAGCCGTCAACAATTTAGCAAGGCTTGGTGCCTGTAAACGCTTCTCCACCAATCAGTCCATATCCAAATCCAACAGGCTGACAGAAGACATAGATGAATGCACCCATGGTGCTGACTGAAGCAATGGTGACTGAGACACTTCGGATACCGGCTCCAAAGCTGTGGGCCGTATCCAAAAAGAAAAGACAGTCGGCTCTGAGGTCTGTGGAGCCGATGTCGCAGAATCAACCAATTTGTTTGATTTCTTAGACTGCTTAGAGTCCTTAGATTCCACAGAAGATGTAGAGGACATGGAAGACTTGTTGGCCACATCCTGGTCACTCAACACCTCTTGAAAAGGGTGCTTTAACAAGTCCCTGTCCATCAACTTCCTTTTCCTCTCTAACAACACTCTCGAAGAAAAGGAATGACATATGGCACAAGACTCCTGTAAGTGGACAGCTCCTAAACAATAAACACATGTCACATGTCCATCCATTACAGACATTTTTTGGTTGCAGTCTGGACACTTTTTAAAGCCAGACTTTATGTGCTTGTCTTTATCATCTGCCACAATACTGCTATAAAAAAACGCAGAGCAGAATAATCAGCAATTTCCTAGGCTCTAACAGCACACACACAAAAACGAGCCTAAGAAAAAAGTATCTCACAATATTAATAAAGCTACTAGGTTCTAAAGTCACACTCACACAGAAATGAGACTGATAAAGAATTTAAATAACTATATAAGCCACTAGAATACACAAACACACTCTCTACTAAACTAAGGCCAAAATACTGGAGGCCAACAATAGAAAAAGGCTAGCTATATCCACTAGAAACTATTTAAACACAGCAAGACAAAACTAGGCCAAAAAACATGAGGCAGATATTTTAAAGATTATTAACCACACATGGGAAGGCGAGCTTTAAGGAAGCTATAAAAGCTAACTACCTAACTATCTAACTTATCTAAGAAAAGTTTAGAAAAAATTATTTAAGCAACTGCTAAATATAAAAGTTTTTAAATAGTACTGGCCCGAGCTTGCACTGGAACCTCCGATCAGATGCCGCGGCAAACTAGATCTGGAGGTAATTCACAGTGCATCATTGGATAGAGGCTTGGCCTTGAGCTACTGGAAGACCTCGAGCTTTGCATACGGCCACACCAGAGCTGATGGATTGGCTCCGAACCCATAAGTCAAGAATGAACGGTGAGATTGAACAACTTCACATCATTGCTTTTGTAGGCTATACTATACTGGAGGTTTGAATACACAACACTGCTTAAGTTCAACAGGCATGTGTGTGTGACTGTGAATTAATTCAGGACTGTTTTATACACATTTGCAGTAGCAACTTTTACAACCCCAGATGGCTGTAAAAGTCATTTTATCAGATACATCTCCTTGGCAATACACAGCTGATGTTGTCCCTTCATTGATGCTGTTTGCCTCACTTGTACTCAGTTTTCTCCTGTGGCCTTGGCTATTGATATACTGTATAAATGATGCAAGTGGATGGGTAGGTTGTTCAAGTCTCTCACTACATAAATAGTATGACCGTGATTGCTGTCATATACTGTTGGCCACCTCAAAACCACCACAATGTACACTTCTCCTTATGAGGTGGATTTACAGTGGCATGCTGTTATAGTAGTAAATCGTTGCATCCCCAGGGAAAATAACTTTTTGGTCACACAGTGATTACAGAATGCTACCATAACTGCAGTACCTCACAGCTGGATTCCAAATTCTCTTGTGTTGTGTGACATTCATACTGTGCTTTGTACATTGTGAAACTACATAGGTCGGGTGTTTGAGGCCAGCTGTGAGTGTGCCTTTTACTGCCATACTGTGTATACTGCTGTTCAAATACATATATATGATGTGTATCTGTACTGCACTACTGTGCACATCAACAACTTTTTAGTAGAAACATCCCAGGTGACAAACAGTAGTGATGTCATACATTTAACTGTGCACTGTCTTTGTTGAACATCGACATCTCATGTGTTGCTTGTGATTCAGGCACTGTTCTTTAGCTTGTGATCTTGGATAGTTAGTTCAAATCCAGCCATTACTGCTCAGACTATGTTGTATCAGTCGTATTGTGACTGTACATGTCACTAACACTGTTGTCAAACACATCTGCTCTGTACAAGTATAGATGTCGATTCTTCTTACAGAAAAATGACAATTTCTCACATAGCAATGTTTTTACTCAGAGTAATGATGACATGTGATTACGTTTTCCTTACATAATATATATAATAAGCATTATCCTCTGGCACTGGGAATGTGATGGCATTCTGTATTTTGTTGCCTTAGTACAGCAATTATAGGCACACATATCCCTTGCAGCAATAACATGACATAATGCCTTCACATACTGACATATCTCTCAACTGGTGCGACAATTATTCCTGTACAATATCCTGTATTTTCTATTGTCAAATGCTCATGTGTTCAACATCCACATTGAGTGCCTGTTAGCACTGTTGTGCCTTATACTGTAATGCATGAATGGCATCCACCACAGTTATAATGTGTCTATTTACAGTGGGAGAGGCTTCCCTCATCACTTTTATTTCAAAGAGATTGTTTACAACACATACATCTGATATAATAAGTTAGCATAGGTGGAGTGTCACAGTTCTGTTAAGACTTCCACTGTGGCACTTGTTGGTTCATTTATGTCATTAGTCAGTAGAGTAAAACTGTAATTAAATTCTGGGACACTGTGTATAATACTTGATGGAAAAAGCTTCCTTGCCAAAGAAGCACTGATGCCATACTTCTCACTGTTTGTGTGGACAGTAACGTGTTTATCTCCTTTCCAATATTTTCACTAAAGCTGATTGTCCATATTATATTCATAATTCTTTTCTTAATGCACGCGTTCACTTCAGTTATTTGTGACAACCTCCACTGCCATGTGACATGGCACATGAGGTCAATAAAGAGATCTGTAGAGAGCTTAGTATAATGGTAGGGGTTTGAATCTGGTAACATCTGTCTATCAGACAGCAGTGGATACACACAGAAAAATACTTATGGCAGAGTCACAGGGTCATCTTTTTCAGGCCTTGTCCTACAAGGTAGGGTATCCACACCCTTATGATAGGAAAGTGCTGTAGGCCCTTCAAGGGTGCTCTTCATGGCATGACTACTATGTGTATTTCTGTGGTGCTCATGATTGCTATGCATCTCTCTATCTGTCCTGGCATGTGCTCAAAAATGACATGATGTCAATGTTTATTATGTCATTTATTGCTCACAGATACTACCTATTCCCAAGATAATTATGATCTGTATTGCATGTCTTCATCTGGACATTTCTTTATTGCTAATGTTGAATTGCTGTTATGTTGCTGCTCACTGTAATTTATGCTCAGTATAATGATGTTGGAGATGTTTGCAAATCGGCAATGGAAAACTTAAAATCATGAAATGTCAACCAATCTGTGTTGTCATTTATCACTTATGTATGTTGTGTGTTATTAGATTACCATTTATGACTATAAAACACTTTGTCTATTACAAGTTCACAGATGAAAAAAAACTTTCCTATGGGTGTGATTGACAGTTCTTTGCAAAAACATGTCCATTTCTGATGTACCTGACATTACAGTTGTAAGATCCATTTGTTACTGAGTATACATGCTGAGTTCGAGAATACAACAGTGTTGTTGGCTTGCATACATAAAATCCCTATATATACATCTTATATACAATAACTGCAATGTATGCATTCATCTCATAATGTATCTTCTGTCCTTGCTGTTTTCTCAACTCAGCATTTTAACATCTATCACATTTTTACTCCCCTTTCTTTCTCAATAGCTTTATATCCCTATCCCATCCTTTGTTAGCATGTCAATTTTTATTTATGTGCATAAGTTCAGTATTGTCATTGACATCATCATCACATCAGTATTGCAGGATTTTTGTTAGAAATGTTTCTTTGATACTTCAGCACATTTGCCTGTAGTATATGAGCACACTTTACCCATTTCTCCTTCCATATTAATTAGCTATTTAGTTTAAAACAGTTAGTATTTGTGTATACTTCCCCTTCACCAATATTCTTTCCAGGTACTCACCCTTAATAATTCTGGGCTACAGCATGTCCTGCTATCTGAGCTTTGCCTATATGCAAGCTGCTTTGTTTACATTCTGTCTTTGTGCTCGCAGGCACCTTTCCATGGATGTGAACACTACTGCTGGCCACAAAAATGTGCTTGCAAATGTGTAGGCAAGATGAGTAGCATGCATATTCAATTGGTGCTGCTCTTCATCGCACTAACGCACTTACATCATGTAGGCTTAGCACAGCTCCTACATAACTGTTAATGAATCCCAGGGAATATCTTTTTCCTTTTAAATATTTTCTCCAGCATGAGTATGACAGTCTCTCTCTTCTTAGAGAAACAACTCAATTTTCAGCTTCTGTCTTTCTCTCTCTCTGTATTTTGATCCTCTCCATTTGTTATGTTAGTCTTGACTTTCTTTTTTTCAGTTTTGCTGTTCTCTTTTTTCTTTTATAGACCATTTTTTCAGTTTTGCTTTCCTTATTTCTTTCTTGCTTTTTGACTTTTCCCTTCATTATTTTTAATGCCAGTTTCTGATTTATTATTCATTTGTTTCATTACCTTTACTGTTGTACATACATGGTGATATTACAGGATGTGTTCAGTATCCTAGGTTTCTTATATAGTTTTGTCATTTGAATAATTTATTCACAGTTGTGAAAAATGTGCCTTATTCACTAATCTGTGACATTTTGCAGCCTTTTGGGGTTTGTGCTCCTCAAACTGCTCCTGAGGAAGGCCAATCTAGATCAGTGTTCTAGCCCAGATAACAAATATAAATAAATACATAAATGCATGAATATATAAATAAATAAAATAGCCGATACATTAGTTTAGGTAGTGAGCCAGCCATCTGTGATGTCAAGGTAGGGGTTTTCAGTTCCAAAAGAATTTTCAGGGGACCATACTTATTAACAAAATAAAAAGCAACACATTCTTTGTATCGAAAACTGTATCATATGGTGTTAAATATTGCAAAGACATTATCCCTATTTGCTATGAAAACTGCAGCAATGCACTTTAATTTTTTATGTCTTAGCACTAAGAGAATGCACAAAAAATACTATCCCATTACAAATTTAATGAGCAGGCATTACTTAGTGCATACAGCTACCTACTTCTTAATGACACTGTCAGTTTTAAATGCATTTTAAAAAAATAGAAGTTATGTTCTTACCATAACGTTCCATGTTAGTTGTCTTCTTCTCGCCTTCTTTCTTGCTGGATGGGTTCGGAGCCGACCTCGCTCTCACTCGGCCACTCTAAAGCTCGAGAGTTGGTTCCACCGGCTCGAGGCTCCCCTTATATCCCACAATGCTAGGCGTGTATTACCTCAGATCTCGTTTGTGAGCTAGGCCCAGCTAATAATAAAACCAGAAATACTGGAAAGGAAGAATCCACCTCTATAAAGAAAAAAAGGAGAGGAAGGTGACCTGAAGCTTGATCCAGGAAAATATGCACAGCAGAGCATATACCTATAGCAATAGAGGTGGTAGAAAGAGAGGTCACAATCAAACTCCTCTAGGTCTGTCCAGGCCAGGGGGAAGGAGGGTGGGACACAAGAAAGAAGGCGAGAAGAAGACAACTAACATGGAACGTTATGGTAAGAACATAACTTCTATATGTTAAGTTGTCTATCTCGCCTTCATTCTTGCTGGATGGGACCGCGTCCCTAGCACCTTGTCCCAGGTGGCCTATCGGAACAGACTCTTGAGAACAGTGGTACCAAAGTTAGCTCTATGTCTAGAAGCTAAATCCAACTTATAATGTGAAATGAATGTGTGAGGAGTAGCCCAAGTAGCCGCTGCACAAATGGTGTCAATAGGCAGTCTGTCTTGGAAGGCTATAGAAGTAGCCAAAGCTCTGGTGGAGTGGGCCTTAGGTTTGTTATGCAGCTTTTGGTGTCTAATTTCATAAACAAGGGAAATCAGAGATGTTAGCCATCTGGATAGTGATACCTTTGAAACAGAAAGTCCCTTTCTGCTTTCTGCATAAGAAACAAACAATTGGTCAGTTTTTCTGAATTGTTTGGTCCTATCCAAATAGTACCTTAACTGACGATGAACATCTAGCCAATGCAATTTTTGTTCAGACCTGTTAGAATATTCTGGAAAAAACACAGGAAGGTCAATGCTTTGATTTAGGTTAGAGGCAGAGGCTACTTTTGGTAAAAAGGACGGGTTGGTTCGTAAGGATACCCTGTCTTTATGGAACAACAGATATGGTGGTCGACAGCTGAGTGCATGAAGTTCTGACACCCTTCTAGCTGAAGTAACAGCTACCAGAAAGAGAGTCTTCCATGATAGCAATTTTAATGAACAGGAAGCTGCAGGTTCGAAAGGGGGAAGAATCAAAGAAGTGAGAACTAAATTAAGGTCCCAAGAAGGAGGAGGATTTCTTATAGGAGGTCTGAGAAGAAAAACTCCCTTCAAAAAAGCTTTGCAAAGCTTGTGAGACATGATGGTAGAATCTGAAACGCCCACATGAAAATTAGATATAGCTGCCAATTGGACTTTGAGAGTAGAGGGAGATGAACCTGCGTGAAAAAGTTCAGCTAGAAAATCAAGAATTATTTGGATGGGAGCAGTGAAAGGATCTATATCCCTTCCTTGAGCCCAATAGGCAAAACGTTTCCATTTACTAAGATAAATCTTTCGAGTGGAAGATTTATGGGAAGCTATTAAGATATCTCGAACAGTGTGAGATATTTGAGGAAGCCTGGCTAGGGTAGGAACTGGAGGAACCAAGCAGTGAGGTTCAATGATGTTAGGGAGCAATGAAACTGACCCGACTGATGGATCAAAAGATCTGGAACTAGGTCCAGATGCCAGGGTTGCTCCAACAGAAATTGATGTAGAAAGGGGAACCAAACCTGTCGAGGCCAGTAAGGAGCAATGAGGATCAATGATGCCTTCTGAGCGATAGATTTCTGTATCACTTGAGAGATTAGTGGGAAGGGAGGAAATGCATACAGAAGTCCCCGGGGCCAAACTTGGACTAGAGCGTCTCTGCTGGGCTGGCCTGGTAATGGGAATAGGGTGAAATAATCTCTGCACTTGCTGTTTTGGGGAGTAGCAAAAAGGTCGCAGCAAGGCTGACCCCACTTGAGAAAAATTTTCTCTACGATATAATCTTTCAGAGACCACTTGTGAGGCATGAGGATAGCTCTGCTCAACTTGTCCGCGATTTGATTGGACTTCCCGGGGATGTGCGTTGCTATCAGAAACCGCTGAGAAGAAATCGCCCATTGCCACAGTCTGAGAGCTTCTCGACATAGGGGATAGGACCTGGTTCCGCCTTGTTTGTTGATATACCACACTACAGACATATTGTCCATCTGGATTGCTATCGCTCCCAAGGGAAGAGAGTCTTGAAGGGCTTGCAACGCTAAAAGCACTGCTCTCATCTCTAGAACATTTATATGCAAGTGGCATTCGTCTGGTTGCCATATGCCCTGGACAGTTCTGCCCTGATAATGCCCCCCCCACCCGATCAGGGAGGCGTCCGTTGTCAGAGTAGCAACCGGAGGGGAAGGAACAAAGGGTCTTCCCAGGGAGAGCTGAGGGGAAGACATCCAGCAAAGAAGATGATTCTTGCATGCTTGCGTAATCATAATGGTGTGGGACATCGGAAGTTGCTGGTATGACCATTGTGTGAAGAGCATCCATTGAAGGATTCTCATGTGGAATCTGGCTAATAGAAGTAGAGGGATAGCAGCCGCCATAATCCCCAGTACTTTCAGAACTAACCTGGCTTTGACTCTGTTGCTGTGGAAGAGAAGGGAGACCATTTTATGATGTCTGCTATTCTTTGATCTGTTAGTCTCGCAGACATGTTGACTGTGTCTAGATTTGCGCCTATGAAGGTAATAGCATGACAAGGCGACAAAACAGACTTTTCGCAATTTATTGATATGCCTAACTTTTGACAAATGCGAAAGGTGTAGTCTCTGGCCATTAGAAGAAGATGCTTGGTAGGAGCTGTGAGGAGCCAGTCGTCCAAATATGGAAACACCTGGAATCCTTGACGTCTCAGGTGAGAAGCTACCACTGCCATGCATTTGGTAAACACCCGGGGGGCAGTGATGAGACCAAAGGGCAGGGCTCTGAATTGAAAGTGACTGGCTCCCAGCCGGAAGCGGAGGAATCTCCTGGAGCATCTGTTCATTTTTATATGATAGTACGCATCCTGGAGATCTATAGAGCACATCCAGTTTTCCTTTCCCAATAGGGGTAGGATGGATTGTAGCGTGACCATCCGAAATCTTGTTTTCATGACCGACTTGTTCAAGATACTGAGATCCAAGATGGGCCTCCAGTCCCCTGTTTTCTTTGGAACCAAAAAGAATTTGGAGTAGATTCCGGATCCTTGCTGGTCTGCTGGCATTGGCTGAATGGCTCTTTTTGCAAGCAACTTTGAAATTTCCAACGCTGCTTGATCCCTTTGAGCGGGTGGAACATCTGGAAGGGATTTTTTTGATTGATTTGGAATACGAAAGAACGGAATGGAATAGCCTTCGGAAATGATGGACTGTACCCACTTGTCTTGAGTTAGGGATCGCCAGGCTTCTGGGTACAGTGACAATCTTCCCCCGACTGCCTCCGAAGGTGGACAGTCGGGCAATACCTCAGGGATGCTGGAAGGGCTTATCGGAAAAGGTTTCTCGATTGCCCTGGTTCTGCGGACCCCCTGCCTCTAGGGCGACGTCTACCATTATTGTTCCCTCCTCTGCCTCTGAGGGAACCGACTCTGTCGTCAGGCAAATTCCCTTCAGATTGTTTTGGAACCACATTTTTCCACTTTTCTGGCCTTTGGGGTAAGGTCTAGAAGGAGTAGAAAACGGACTCCGACGGCAGAAGGAGTTTTGCCATCCGTCTCGCACCTCGTCAAGGTTTCTTTCACTTGAGGACCAAAGAGAGATGATCCATCAAACGGGGAATTAGTGAAAGACGTTTTAAAGGGGTCCGCAAAATTGCATAGCCGCATCCAGGCATGCCGTAAAGGCGACACCTGTCCCTGCGGCTCTGCTCGCTCCATCAGCCGCATATGAAAGGAGGCGCATGGAGGAGTTAGCTATAGAATTTAGGGTAGCCAGCTGAGCGTTCATCTTGTCCTGAAAACCCGCAGCTGTAGGATCTTTCAACATCTCACTCGCTTCCTTGATCAAGTCTCTTTGAAGACGAGTGAAATGGCATAGGTAGTTCAGCGAACGCATTGCAAAGGTCGCTGACGAAAACATCCGCTTCCTGTACCTGTCCATAGACCTAGACTCCTTGTCAGGAGGATGGACAGGTACCGAAGGATCAGCTAGTTCCTTCTTAGTGGCAGCAGCTACCACCATAGCATCCACAGTAACTCCTTTGGTCAGAAATTGCTTGTCTGTTGGTGCTGTTATAAACTTTGAAGGTCTCCTGGGGGTGGGGTCCACTGAGTCAGGAGCCGTCCAAGCCTTTTTTGCTACCACCTGCATGAGGGGGTCAAAGGGGGGGACACCCAGGAGGTGGAAGGGCGAGAGCCAAACGCCTCAAGATACACAGATTCATCCTCTGAAGGGTTAAGGGCTGGCCAATTTCCCCTCTGTTTTAGGATCTCTAGAATGTCTGCAAAGGAGACATCTTCAGAAGGGGAACGGGGGGAACCCTCGGAATCCTCTAAATCTGTGTCAGAGGTGACAGACTCAGGTGAGTCTATGTGTTTCCTCTTACACTTTCTCTTCCTAGGGGGCTCCCCTGCCAATTCAGGAGAGGCCTCGGAAGAGGATGAAATCCCCACAGGGGATTCTTGAGGAGCTGGCTCTCTGCGGTCTGGGATGAGGGAGAGAGTAGACATAACCTGAGGCACCGAAGAGGGAGGGGCGGATGTAGCCGACTGTGGTGTTGAACCAGGTTCCAACACACTCCGCATGACCTCGAATGCACCCCTGTCAGGCAAAGCCAGAGGTCCCCGCTCCGAGAAGCTGAGAACCTCCCTCGGCACCGACAGTGATGGCTCCAAGGCCGATGTCGGAGCCGAACTCACCAGTGCCAAAGCACCGAGACGGAGAGCGGGGTCGGACAAGGGTCCGATGCCACTCACCCCCTCGGAGCCGACGAGGGAAGTCCGGCGCCGAGATTCTTCAAAGGAAGAAATCGGAGCCGACGACGGAACCGAAGACAATTGTATCGGTTCCGACGCTACCACAGTCTCGGTTCCGAGACGCCCCGGCTCCGAGCTCAGAGGAGTCGGAGGAGGAATATTTTGAGGAATAGGTTGAAGCATCGACTGATGTGTCGGGCTCTGAAGCATTTGGGCCAGTGCCTCGGACTTTAGAAGTCGACTCACTACCCTCTGAAGGTCATGATCCGAAAGCCTCGATGATCTAGAGGAGTGAGATCTATGGCTCCATTCAGACAGCAAGGGAGACGCTGGAGCCGAATGAACGGAGCCAAGGGATGGTGACCTAGACCTCTTTCTAGATGTCGGCTCCGATGGTCTGATCGGAGCCGACCCAGGAATTTCCAATACCTCGGCTCCAGCCGGAGCCGAGAGAACCACAGAAGCTGTAGTTAGAGACTGATCGGCTCCAGCCGGAGCCAATGTAGCAGTAGGTTTCGAAGCCTTAGGCCTCGCCTCAGAAGCTGGAGTCGAGGACTTAGAAGCCTTGGAGGGTTTACCCGAAGTAGCAGTAAGGGAACCCTCAGGGTTAAGCAAACCTCTTAGAATGAGTTTGTTTTTCCTTTCCTGCAGGACTCTAGGGCTGACGCCATGGCATACAGCACAAGAGTCCTGCAGGTGTAAAGGTCCCAGGCAGTACACACAAGAAGTGTGACCGTCTGTCAGAGACATTTTCTGACAGCACGAGTCACACTTCTTGAAGCCTGAGACCTTTGAGTCCTTAGACATTGTCGAGGAAAGTGTAACCACACACACACTCAAACACACTGATTACACTTTACACAAGTTTAACTCAAAAAATTATAACTAAAAATTTTTAGATCCCTAACAAAAACACATACACTCCACTAAGGGGATGGAAAGGCCCGAAGGCCTGAGGGAAGAACTTATAAGTTCTTTGTGGAAAAAAGGGTGGATAACAGAAGAAAAAAGGGTCTAAATCCACTACGCTAAGGGAAATAACAATAATAAATTAAATTAAAGGGGTTTAAGTAGACTATAATTTACTCTACAATAACTCACCTGAAGCCGGTAGAAACCAAACACCTCGATCGCTGTAGCGGCAAACGAGATCTGGGGTAATACACACCTAGCATTGTGGGATATAAGGGGAGCCTCGAGCCGGTGGAACCAACTCTCGAGCTTTAGAATGGCCGAGTCGGAGCCGAGGTCGGCTCCGAACCCATCCAGCAAGAATGAAGGCGAGATAGACAACTTAACATCAGAGCTTCCAACCAACACTTATTGCATTTCTTACATTAGGCACATTGAATTTTGGTTGTCTCTAGTTGTTCATATTGTGGTTTTATTCTGATATTTATGGCACAGTTGTCAGTGTAGTAGTTTTATATTGATTAAATAATATGGGTTCATTTTCACATTTATGATTTCTAACTGTAATTTCAAAAGCAAAATGTTGGTTTCTTTTAAGGAGTATTAATGTTCTAAATGAAATCACTGACTGATTTTTTTTTTGTGGACGTGGTTTTAGCTATTGTTTTACATAGTTTAATTAATTAATATAGCTTAAATCTTGGACATTAAATTAGTATTTATTTTTGTTCATATTATAAGTATATACAGCTGTTTCAGGCTGGACATTTCATACCCTTTGCAAATATATTATCTGACAATAGCACTATTTTGTATACAAAATAAAAGCAAAATTATACAACAATATCCAACCTCCTCTACAATAGAGGTAGACAAAGTTGACAAAAGGTGCACAATGGTAGAGACAGAAAAAAACATCTTAATTCATACATGCAGGCATTCACCCACTTCTGCATTACTCAAGTGAATTTTTCCCACAACAGCCTCTACTATAATGAATTAATTAGTTGTTTAGCATTCATTTATCTTATGCACTGATCTTCACAAAATATCGAGGAGTGCATGCATTGCAACCCATTCTAGCTGTTTACAAGGCTAACAGGTGTCTCAAATGGATTTAACATTATGAAAAAATGTATGTACAATCTATTCCACTTTCTGATCATCATTCACAGATGACTGTGCATCATCTTCCAGCAACTCTTCAGAGATAGAAAAAAGTGTATAAAGTATTTATCAGAGCAAAATCAGAATCCATCCAACTACTGTGGAAAATGCTTTGGTGAACTACTCAAGTTTTTGTGGGAATAAAGCTGTAAAATATTGCTAAGTCTTTAGAAGAACTGTCCACCACATTGAGTTTTTTTATCAGCTGCAGTGAATAATTTTTATAGGTGAGCTGTGTCTTTTCCAGAAATTAAACTGCAAAATTCAATCTGTTTTATAGAGATAACCCCTTATATTGAGAGAATACACATATGCCTGGATAGCAGTTGATAGAAAAAGAGATCAGAAGTGCGATTGTGCAGTTTCAGTACTGTCTGCATGGCTTTGCTAAACACTAAATGATTACTGCAATTATGAATACTTACGTTGCTGTAGGTCAATACGTCCAATATCCGGCATTCAGCATGGAAAAGAAAACAATATTTGTGTATATTAGTAAACCATCACTTCTAACTCATGTATAAAATACTTGTTGTGATTCTGTTCTGTTTTGATGACAATTCAGACATCAGAAAACCTGACAAAATATTGTATGAGTAATTTCCATTTTATTATATAGTGAAGGCATGCATAATGGATATATTTACAGATAATTTTAAATAAAACAATACTTCTCATGAGCATGCAGAAGTAACTTCATGTCAGTTAATATAGAGGATTAAGGGTAAGAGCAGCAAATGATTTTAATCCTACAGTCCTAGGATTGATTCCATCAATTTCTACATGCTTCTTGTGTGATTTAGAGCAAGCCACCACAAAATGCTTACAGGCCTCCACTGCAACTGGGCCTCAACCATAGCTGGACAACCCAGTGAATAAAACAGAGCAGCAAATGATTTTAATCCTACAGTCCTAGGTTTGATTCCTTCAATTTCTACATGCTTCTTGTGTGATTTAGAGCAAGCCACCACAAAATGCTTACAGGCCTCCACTGCAACTGGGCCTCAGCCATAGTTGGACAACCCAGTGAATAAAATGTATCAATGAAAATGCAATTTTTGTAATGAATTTTACTGTCTTAATTTGAAAATATTTCCTTCCCCATGGTCCACCAGATCACATGCCAGTAGTATATGACAAATTTTATAAACATAAGTTGTCAGCAACATTTCTGGCATTTTATTTATTCTGATAAGCGATGTGTGCTGCCTGTAAAAATATGTTCATAATTGTGTAGTGCTGTTGCAACTTCATGTATCTCAATTACTTTGCAGAGTACAACTAAATTTTTCATTTGAAAATTTCCAGAGTTCAGCAATGTAAACTATTTCTACCAGGTTACAAGTATAAATCTGATATCAGGTTTATACAGCACACTCAAGGTATAGCATGTAATAAACCACCTTGACTTGTAATAGTGATTCACTCTATTTATCCCCACTGTTTTCAAATCACCAATTTCCTTAATATGATTATAAGTTCAAAATAATTTGTTTCCACCACCTAACATTCAAGTCAAAATACATTTACCATTATGCATTTTACCGTTAAACTGTCACCATTATATTGATTGTTTGCTCACCTGTGTTATTTTTACAGTGAAGCTTATCTTATTTTATGGACATATGTACCTGCTAGGTTCATAGGTAGGTACTAGGCTATTGGCCCTAGGGCCTATATAAGCCTAGCCAAATGGTACCCTGGCTTTTGCCACCCAAGAAAATTATTTTCCTGTGCCCCTGTCAAGCAGAGCCACAGAAGTGATCCCCGGGGTGAATTTTCCCTGTCAAGCAGAGCCACAGAAGTGATTCCCAGGGTGAATTTTCTATCTCCCATCCAGTCATCAAGATTTTTCTTGAAGAGTGCTAATGAGGAGCTTTGTTTGATATAGATAGGTAGTTTGTTTGAGAGTATCTGGGACAGGAATCTATCCCTCCAGCATGTTCTGTTTATCGTGGTGACAAGGTTTAGGTCCTTAGAGCATGTAGCTTGGAGGGATTGGGATTTCTTTAAGTGGAGCATGTCCAACAGCTCTGGATTTGATATAGCTTTGTATGTTAGGCAGACATCACCTCTGAGTAAGCGATATGCGACAGAGTAAAGCTGGAGTTTTTGAGACGGTCTGCGTAGGGTATCTGTTTGAGGCCGGTAATCCTCTTTGTGAGGTATTTCTGTGGTCCTTCCAGTTGTTGTAGATGTCTTGTGAGGTACATACCAAAAGGGTCATTGTATTCTATAATGGGTCTAATGAGTGATGAGTAGAGGGGAACATTGACCTCTTTTTTCCTGGATGTGAAAACTTTTGTGATGAGGTGTGCCACGTAGAAGGATTTCCTGACTATAGTGGCGAAGTGATTATCAAAGGAGAGACTACTGTCCACCTGTGTTCCAAGGTCTCTTATCACACTTTTGGTGTTAAGTAGACTACCGCCTATGTGGTAGTTATGGGTACAGAGTTTTTACCAAAAGGGATGACAATGCACTTTTTGGCATTGAGCTTGAGGCCATTACTTTGACACCAGGCATCTGTCTCAGTGAAGCCCTTTTGTAGGATGTCCACATCGTTAAGAGTTTTGATTATGGCTCCTAGTTTGCAGTCATCTGTGAACTTTGTTAGCCAAAGACCTTCTGTGTTAGCCTGTACTTCAGAGAAGTAGATACCAAACAGGACAGGACCTAGGACTGAACCTTGTGGTACCCCACTTGTCACTGTTCTGAAGATGGATTTAGAGTCTGCTACTTTCACAGTGTGGGTTCTGTCACTGAGCCAGTTGGCAACCCATCTTCTGACATAGGGATTTATACCTAGGTTAGTGAATTTATCTATAATTCCTGAGTGGGGGATGGTGTTGAAAGCCTTGGTGAGATCAAGATAGGCTTTGTGAACCACCTTACCCTCATCTACGGCTTTGGTGACCGCTTCAAAGAAATCTATCAGGTTTAGGAGACATAATCTGCCCTTTACAAACCCGAACTGGGTAGGGTCCAGAGTTTGGAGATTACCAATGTCATTGTTTATAAGTTCCATGATGATACGTTCCATAGCCTTGCAGACCAGGCTCGTCAGGCTAATGGGGCAGTAGTTCCCATGGTCCATGGTGGCTCCCCCTTTGTGGAGTGGGATAACCATTGCTGTGCACCATTCAGTAGATGCTGTGTTCCTGGCTTTGGAGAATGTGTTTTTTACCTGTGCAGCCATGATTACAGGAACTTTGCATTCTTCCAATATAGAGATGGGCCATTTAGGGGATGAGAGAGGGGTAAAGTTAGCACTGAACCTATCTGCCAGGATGTTGGCAATATCAGTTGGTTCTGTATATTGAGTGCCATTGTGCTGTAACTCAGAGCAGATCTGAGTGTTGCCATTGAGATTCTTGACATAGCTAAAGAATTCATTGTGGGTGTCTTTAGAATCAGTGGCAATTTTGTTTTCATAGCTAGCTTTGGAGGATTTTATGGGGGATATCAGCTTCTTACTGAGGATGACCACGGAGTTCCTCCAATCATGGGATTTTACTCTTTTTTGCAACATTTTCTTTCTTCTGTTGTAGATTGTGTTTATGGCAGGGGACCACCAGATTGGCTTCCTTTTTTTGGAGGATAGCATCTTGGTTCTGTTAGGGATTGCAGGATTGCACGATCCATGCACTTGTGTAAGTGCTTATAAAGTGCAATTGTATAGGATTCAGCAGTCATACCTCTATTGTCCATCAGCATTGGTGTCATGATGTTTGCTACTTCTTTCTTAAGAAGCGTGAAGTTGGCTTTGGAGAAATGTTTTACAGTGGTTTCCCTAATGGGGGGTGGGGGTGGGATGTGGATGTCTAGGGTGATTTGCCTGTGGTCGGATCTGACCAAAGAGAAACTGACCTCTGGTATGGAACACCGATTGCCCATGTTGGTAATGACCAGGTCTAGGATACTGCTGCCCCTTGTGGGCATGTGGATAAGTTGATCCAAGGTGTTGGAATTTATGAATTCCAGAAAACGTTGAGCACAATAATTGGTACATGAGTAGTTTTCCCAGTTAATGGTGGGGTAGTTGAAATCGCCCATTATTAGGGTGTTAGGTTGTACCCTAATATTTTCCAGTCTATCAAGAAATGAGAAGTGGGAATCTTGGGGCATGGTGGGGGATCTGTAGCAAGCTACAATTTGGATTGCAGTCTTACCCAGAGTTAGTTGCACTTGGATAATCTCGGATGCATTATGCTGAACAACTAGCCTGGAGGTGTGGATATCCTTAATGAATATGGACCCGCCTCTGCCTTTAGTGCTTCAGTCCAGGTTAGGTGGTCGAAAGGTGTGGTATGAATTATAGCCTGGTAATGCAGGGGTGCTCTCTGGAGTCTTGAACCAGGTATCTGTCACTGCACAGATGTCGATGTTCTCCATTTTAAGGAGTTCCTCGAGTGAGTGCATTTTTGAGGTTTAGACTTCTAGCATTAAGTAGCATTGCCCTCAGATTTTGCTTGCTTGTACCTGTTAAGGTGGTGAATTTGTCATTTGAATCTTGCCTAAAAAAGGCATTATAGAGGTGGCAAGAGCCTTAGCCAGCATCCAGAATCCCAAGGGCGACAGGTGCAGGCCATCTCTGGCAAAGCATCATGGTTTGTTGATTATGTCATCCCAGGCAGACAGATACTGGATCCCCTTAGAATGACATCAAAAGCTTAGACAATTGTTGAAGTCAATCATTTTATCCTTGTACTGTGGTAACATTGTGGGTGATGGCAGGATGCTACTCAGGGCTAGGGTCATACCTGCCTGAGCTACAAGATCGGACAGCTCCTGCATGTCTCTTTTCATGTAGTCCAGGGAGATATGTCTCAGGTCATTTATACCAACATGGACAATGACAGAGTCATATTTGTACTTGTTGTGGTGTGACCTGAGTACATGTGTTATGTGGCGGATCCTGGCACCTGACAAGCAGCTGACAGTAACTTTCCCCTTGTTTAGCCTGGTGAATGGAACATCAGCATGCCTAACTATAGAGTCATCTATGACTAGAGTGTTGGGTACATTGTTATGCCTTATGGGCTGTTGTTGAGTGGCACACTGAGTTTATGGGCTATGTGTCATTTGGGTTGCTTTGTGGGGTGGAGGTTGCTTCCATTTCTGCTTTGGAGGTCCCTGTTGCATGGGTAGATTTTTTTTTGAGAGCCTCCGCGAATGTAGGTGTGTGTTTTGTGTTTGTGTGTGTGTTTTGGTGGTGCAGGTTTTGAGGGACTATGTGATGAGTGTGGTGTGGTGCAAGTGTTTACCTTCTCCTCTTGACTGTCTAGTCCAGTCTTGGGTGAAGAGAGCTTTGCTTCCAGTTTGGCTATATAAGTGAATCTCTCACAGGTTGTAGTGTTGGGTTGTAGGAGCAGAAGGTTTTGTGTGTACATGAGGCAATTGCTGCATTGCCCCAAGATGCCCAGATTCATCAGGTAGACAGGAGAAAACACCAAAAGCTGACCCTTAGACATTCCTGGTTAGGTGCTTATTTATTAAGTACTAAAAACTGTTTTCCTCTAGACAAGTGAGGAAAGTTGAGTGCTGTAGTAATTTATAGCTTATTTAGTGCTTACAATGAGTTCTGAACAAGTGCTGAGTTCAAAGAAACAGATTTGAGTGCTGAAACTAGAAAACAGGCTAGTTCTAAGAAACAAAATTAAGCTAGAAGGCTTCCCTTCAACACAAAAAGGCTTAGATTCATAGGTTCATAGGTTCATACTAGGCTATCTGCCCTGGGGCAATTATAAGCCTAGCCCGATTCTGTATGGCTTACGCCACCCCTTGATTTGACTATACTGTGCCCTTTTTAAGGTTTAGTTTACTGTGCCTCTGTCTAATAGTGACACGGGAGTAATCCCTGGGACAAACCTACGATCCCCCATCCACCTATTGAGATTCTTCTTGAAGAGATTCAGTGAGGTGCTCTGCCTCACATGAACTGGAATTCTATTCAAGAGCGAAGGGAGCCTCTGGGTTATGAACCTATCCCTCCTGCAAGTTCTATTTATTTTGGTGCTGAGGTTCAAGTCCCTCGAGCGTGTGGCTCTAAGGGATTTAGATTTACTGAGGTGGAGCATGTCCATTAATTCTGGATTTGACATAGCTTTGTATGTCAGGCATAGATCACCTCAAGTAGGTGGTATGCAACTGAGCAGAGCTGGAGTTTTTTTAACCGAGCAGCATATGGCATCTGTTTGAGACCCTTGATCCTCTTGGTGAGATACTTTTGGGGTCTTTCTAATTGCTGCAGGTGTCGGGTAAGGTACATCCCAAAAGGGGCATTGTATTCGATGATGGGCCTGATGAGGGATGAATAAAGGCACGATTACCTCTCTTGATCTAGATGTGAAACCCTTCGTGATGAGGTGGGCTATGTAGAAGGTCTTTCTAACCACTTTGGCAATGTGGTTTTCAAAGGAGAGATTGCTATCAACTTGGGTCCCCAGGTCCCTAATAACTTTCTCTGTACTTAATGGGTTTCCGCCTATGTGGTAATTTGTGGGCACATTGTTTTTGCCAAAGAGTATGACTATACATTTTTTGGCATTTAGCTTTAAACCATGGTGCTGGCACTAGTTATCTGTCTCTGTGAGACCTTTTTGAAGGATGTTTGTGTCAGCTGGAGAGTTGATTATGGTGCCCAGTTTGCAGTCATCTGAGAACTTGGTGAGCCATAGTCCTCCCATGTTTGCCTGTACCTCGGAAAAGTATATACCGAACAAGAGTGGTCCCAGGACAGAACCCTGTGGGATGCCACTTGTGACCGGTTTCGAGTCTGACATGGCTCCAGAAACTCTCACTCTGTGGGTTCTGCCTTTGAGCCAGTTTGCGACCCATCTTGTGACACAGGGGTTTATATTTAAGCTGGATAGCTTATCTATGATGCCTGAGTGGGGTATTGTGTCAAATGCCTTTGCAAGGTCCAGATAGGCTGTGTGGACTACCTTCCCTTCATCTATGGCTTTGCTGACTGTTTCGAAGAAGTCAACCAGGTTCAAAAGGCAGGATCTGCCCTTGACAAAGCCGAACTGGGTAGGATCTAGTGTCTGTAGGTCCCCAATGTCTTTGTTTATGAGCTCCATGATGATCCTCTCCATAGCCTTGCAGACTAAGCTAGTCAGGCTTATGGGGCAATAGTTCCCAGGGTCCGTAGAGGCTCCACCTTTGTGGAGTGGGACCACTGTTGCTGTACGCCATTCTGTGGGCACATATCCTGTAGTGAGGCTGAGATTGTATAGCTGTTTTATTTGAAGGATTAGTTCCTCTTGGAGTTCATGTAGGACGCAGCATGGGACGCCATCTGGTCCCATGGAAGCAGTGTTTTTTGCTTTGGAGAGGGCAGCCTTCACCTGAGCATCAGAGATGTTTGGGAGGCAGCCCTCTGCTGGGACAGATACTTGCTCTTTTGGGGGGGGGGGTGGAGAAGTTTGCACTGAACCTGTCTGCCAGGATATTGGCGATGTCTGTGGGTTCACTGTATTCTTTGTCATTTAGAATCAACTCAGAATAAGTCTGGGAGTTGCATCCCAGGTTTCTAACATAACTGAAAAAAGCCTTATGATTGTCTTTGGTGTCCTGTGCAATTTTTCTCTCGAAGCTGGTCTTGGAGGATTTTATGAGGGATCGTAATTTTTTGCCAGTACTGATCAGAGATGCCTTCCCTATTAGGGATTTTGCTCTATCATGTAGTAGCTTCCTCCTTCTGTTGTACAGTTTATTTATGGCAGGGGTCCACCAGACTGGACACCTGCCTTTGGATGATTGGGTCTTGGTTTTGTTTGGGATAGCATGATCCATGCATTCCTGGAGATGTCCATAGAATGCGTTTATATAGGATTCTGCAGTTTGGGCCATAGTTTCCACTGGCCCTGGGGCCTTGAAGGATTCCACTTCAGTTTTGAGGAGTGAGAAGTTTGCTTTTGAGAAGTTTTTCACTGTGGTTTTCTGGGCTGGGGGGGGGGGGGTCGGGATGTGGACATCCAGTGAAATTAATTTATGGTCTGATCTTACCAATGAGGGATATACTTCTGGTGTGGAGCATTGAGTCCCCATGTTGGTAATGATCAGGTCTAGTATGTTGTCCCCTCTTGTGGGAGTGGTGACTAGTTGTTCCATAGCATTTGAGTTTATAATTTCCAGGAACCTTTGGGCTAAGGTGCTGGGGCTTGAGTAGTGCTCCCAGTCAATGTTTGGGTAGTTGAAATCGCCCAATATAATGGTGTTCGGAGAGATCTTCATGTTCTCCTTTGTTTTCAGGAAAGCCGAGAAGGATTCCTGACTTTGAGAGGGTGGTCTGTAGGATGCTATAAACTGAAAAGCAGTCTTGCCCACTGTTAGTTGCACATGGATGGTCTCCGATACTTCGTGCAATGCCACTAACCTGGAGGTGTGGATATCCTGGATAAATATGGAAACTCCCCCTCCTTTTGTGGTTCGGTCCGGGTGTTGGGGCCGAAAAGCATGATATGAGGTATAGCCTGGTAGTGCTGGGGTGCTCTCTGGAGCCTTGAACCAGGTTTCTGTCACTGCACAGATATCGATGTTCTCCATACTGAGGAGAGCTTCGAGTGCATGCATCTTGAGGTTAAGACTTCTGGCGTTTAGCAGCATTACCCTTAGTTTCTTGTTCCTTGTGCTGTCTATGGGGGTGGGTTTGACTTTTGAGCCTTGCCTAAAAAGGCACTATGGGGGTGGCAAGAGCCTTTGCCAATATCCAAAAGCCCAGTGGTGACAGGTGCAAGCCATCCCTAGCAAAGCAACGTGGCTTGTCGAGCATGTCATCCCAGGCTGACAGACACTGGATCCCCTTTGAATGACATCAAAATTTTAGCCAATTGTTAAAATCGATCATTTTGTCTTTGTACTGTTGCATCATTCTAGGTGAGGGTAAGATGCTGCTCAAGGTCAGGGTCATACCAGCCTGGGCTACATGATCAGAGAGCTCCTCTATGTCTGTTTTCATGTAGTCCAGGGAGGTACATCTCAGGTCATTCACACCAGCATGTACAATGACTGAGTCATATTTGTATTTGCTTTGGAGTGACCTGAGTGCTTGCGTTATGTGGCGGATCCTAGCAGCCGACAGGCAGCTCACCGTGACCTTCTCTTTATTCAGCCTGGTGAGCGGGACGTCAGTGTGTCTGACAATAGAGTCACCTATTAAAAGAGTATCAGGCTTGGGGGCTCAGAAGCTTACAAACAGTCCTGGATGCAGCACATCTGTATCTGGACTATACGACTTACAGGAAAGGCAGGAAACAAGCTTAGAATTTTTTTTTTATTTTGTAAAGTGGAAAGGGGAAAGGAGGAGCAGAAGCTAACTGGGTTGGCCTTCTCAAATGTTCTCACTGGATAAGGCAGAATGAAGTAATGACACTAGACTGGAAGGAGTGTCCCAGATCAAATTTACAGTAGGGACGGGCAACTGCAAAGCCACCAAGTATAAAAAGAAGATACCAATAGGGAGGGAGGGTGGCAAACAAAAATCAGAACGAACAAACCCAACCAGATGCTTAACAATTGTAGAAAATTTCTAGTTAATACCTCACACACACAGTGAATCTAGCTAGCAAAGTATATGCAGACAAATAAAAGTGCTATAAATAACTAAGAAATAAGCAATGTACATTTCAAGAATGTGCTTCTCATCACCAGATTTTTTTTGTTGTTGTTGTATCTTTCGGCTTTTCCTGGTTAGGGGTCGCCACAGTGAAACTCCGGTCTGCTAATGAGTGGTAGTCGATTTTTACGTGCCGAGTTACCAGCGCTGACGCACAACTTTCCACGCCCATTCATGCATGTCTCCATGCAGAAGATGCTCTAGCTGAGAATCGACCTGGACAGCGTTTTACTGTGAGGCGACAGCGCTACCACAGCACCACCACCGCGGGTCTGCTTCAGGTTTAAATGAGCAGTGCAGTTCTCAATTCAAAGTCATCCATTTTGATTGCACATGTAATACTAAGATATACATTTTGCAGAATGGCACATCTCATCAAGCAAAACAAAGATTAGAAGAAAAGCAGATTTATTACATAACATGTCACAACTATAATGAATTAAATTGAAAATATAAATGTGTTAGGGTGTGATGCATCTAATGGAATAACAGTTAAAATAAAGTCTTGTTCTTTTGGAACTACAAAGTGCATCTGCTTTCTGAAATGTTCAAGCTAATATAATCTTTACTTTATTCAGAATGTCAAATCAATACAATAGCAACTGGATCTGAGGGCAGATGCACAAAGGCAAATTGTGATGAGGAAGCCTCATCTTGGCACTTGTCTGCACATTACAATAAGGCTTTCAGATTTAGAGAGGAGTCTCATAGAGAGGATTTCCCTTTGTAGGGGCTTTACTGCAGTGAATGGTCTTGTTGAGAAACTGCAAAGCCACTGCAGCAGTCCAGAGGAGAGGCTAATGTTAATTAGCCTTATGCTCTCTCCCAGAAATGTTCATGGCTTTAACTGTAGGTGAAAAAAGTGAATGCCATCAAAAGATAGTGGTCAACCATTGACTCCACTGGGAACACTTATGGTGCATGTACCTGCAGGGAAGCTTTGTTATGGGAATGGTGTCAGTGTGTGGATGTTAATGTACTGTCTGTTGAGGCACAGAATGTGTATGTGTGTTGGTGTGCCTGCCTTGGTGACTGGACCACGGGACTTAGATAGGGGATGGCAAGCCTGAATGTGTATGTGTTGGTGTGTCTCCCTTCTAGGTCTTACTATGTGAGTTGGATAGGTAGTGCTGAGTTTGAATGTATATGTGTGTGTGTGTGTAGATGAGTGTATTTTATGTTTTGAATTTTAAACAGGAAGTCACAATAAGTTGCTGGCATTTTTTGATTATCTGCATTATGTGACTCGAGACCCTTAATCTAATAAGAAAGCTGTTCACTGATTTACTTTAAGAAAGTGAATTTAACTGTAGAAATATTTGTAATCCCTGACTCTTGTCACAGATTTCATGGAGTAAATATATTAATTCCTAAGGATTGTCATATGTGTATTATATGTATTTGACCTGAATGCTTGTTTTCTCATCTAACAAACTACAACACAATTGTATGAGCAGTAATGTTTTTATGTAGAAAAACTAACCATTCTCTGTTTGGTTTGCTTACAAACCACAGATCCTTCTTACTCATACCACTCCACCTGTTTCCTCAACCAAATCAATACAGTTCCTACATAATGTAACCAATGTGCATATCCTATCTGATCTGTGCAGTATTTTTTTACGAATTTTCTTTATCTTGTGAACTCTGTATGGCTCAGCTATCCATGATGCCAGAGATTAATGGAGGGTGTTTTTTTCAGGAAAAGGTTAAAAGTTAATACCAGAAAAAAAAAAGATATTGACTTTTTTTCTTTCTTCAGACAGATTGTTAAGATGCATCCTAAAAATGTGTAATAGGTGTGACAGACTAGAGCTTTTAGATGCAAGCCGCAGGTTGCTAATTGTTTGCCTGTATGATTCTGAGAAGAGGGACAAGGCTTTGAGATGTTCTGTATAGTTTTTAAGATTTAGGACCTTGATTTTTTTTGTGAGAAAATATTGTAGTTGTTGCAGTTGCGACAAGTGTTTTGATAGGTTATACTGAAAGATGCATTATATTCAGTGATGTGCTTAATGAGTGCCACGTACAGGGGAAAGGATAAGATCCTTGGATCTGTGCAGAATACCTTTAGATATAAACTATCTGATGAAAAAGGATTCCTTTACAACAGTAGATATGTGGGGATCAAAGGACAGTTTAATGTCAACATATCTTTCCAGACCCTAACCAGGAACTCGATTTTCTGCAGTGTATTTCCAACTTGGTGGTTATAAAGGGAACCATGCTTGCCAAAGAGATTATACAGTTCCTGGGATATAGCTTTAGCACCTGGTTTTGTCATCATTTATTTGTTTGGACCAGGCCCTCTTAGAGGATCATGGTATCCTCTGGGAATATTGTGATGGCATCAGGTTTGCAAGCATCTGTAGACTTGGATCAGCTACAAGTCTTAAACATTAACTTTGACTGAACCCTGGGCTTCACTGCAAAAGACAGGTCTTTTGCAGGAGGTAGAGCTGCCCATCTTAAATTCATAGGTTCTATTTGTGAGCGAATTTGCTATACTATGAGTTGCATACAGATTGGTAGTTAGTTGAGAGACTTTATCTATCTGCATGAGAGATAGTGTTATAGGTTCATAGGTAGGTACTAGGCTATCGGCCCAAGGGCCTATGTAAGCCTAGCCAACAAGGTCCCCTGGCTTACGCCACCCAAGAAAGTTATTTTCCTGTGCCACTGTCGAGCAGAGACACAGAAGTGATCCCCGGGGTGTATTTCCTATTTCCCATCCATTCATCAAGATTTTTTCTTGAAGAGTGCTAATGAAGAACTTTGCTTGACATAGATGGGTAGCCTGTTCCAGAGTATGGGAAGTCTCTGGGATATGAATCTATCCCTCCAGCATGTCCTTTTTATTGTGGTGACAAGGTTTAGGTCCCTAGAGTGTGTAGCTTGGAGGGATTGGGATTTCTTTAGGTGTAGCATGTCCAACAGCTCTGGGTTTGACACAGCTTTATATGTTAGGCAGAGATCACCTCGGAGTAGGCGATATGCTACGGAGTAAAGCTGGAATTTTTTGAGACGGTCAGTGTAGGGCATTTGTTTGAGACCAGTAATGCTCTTTGTGAGGTACTTCTGTGGCCTTTCCAACTGCTGCAGATGTCTTGTGAGGTACATTCCAAAAGGGGCATTGTACTCTAAAATGGGTCTAATGAGTGTTGAGTAGAGGGGAACGATGACCTCTTTTTTCCTGGATGAGAACCTTTTTATGATGAGTTGTGCCACATAGAAGGACTTCCTGACTATTGTGGCGATGTGACTATTAAAGGAGAGACTACTGTCCACCTGGGTCCCAAGGTCTCTTATCACACATTCGGTGTTAAGTAGATTGCTGCCTATGTGGTAGCTCATGGGTACAGAGTTTTTACCAAATGGGATGACACTGCCCTTTTTGGCATTTAGCTTGAGGCCATGGCTCTGACACCAGGAATCTGTCTCAGAGAGGCCCTTCTGTAGGATGTTCAAATCATTTGGGGACTTGACTATGGCTCCTAGTTTGCAGTCATCTGCAAACTTCTTTAGTCAGAGGCCTTCTGTGTTAGCCTGTACTTCAGAAAAGTAGATAGCAAACAGGAGCAGTCCCAGGATGGAACCCTGTGGTACTCTACTTGTCACTGGTTTGAGGTCAGATTTGGAGTCTGCAACTTTTACCGTGTGGGTTCTGTCAGTGAGCCAGTTGGCAACCCATCTTGTGACATAGGGATTTATGCCAAGTGTATTGAGTTTAGCTATAATTCCAGAATGGGGGATGGTGTCGAAAGCCTTGGCAAGGTCAAGATAGTCTGTGTGAACCACCTTACCCTCATCTATGGCTTTGGTGAATGTCTCAAAGAAGTCGATCAGGTTCAGGAGGCATGATCTGCCTTTCACAAACCCGTTCATGCCTTTTCAAGGCTGAGATATGCTGTGTGCACTGCTTTTCCCTCTTCCTTTGCCTCAGAAACTTTTTCAAAGAAGTTGACCAAGTTAAGTAGGCAGGACCAGCCCTTGATGAATCTGAAATAGGTTGGGTTAAGAGTCTGTAGGTTACCTATATCTTTATTTATTAATTCCATAACAATCTTTTCCATACAGATGACACTGGTCAAGCTTATGGTTCTATAATTACCTTGGTCCACTGAAGCCCCACATTTGTGTACTGGAGTTACTGTTACTGTCATCCATTCATGCAGCATGAAAGCTGTTTTAAAGCTGATGTTATATAGCTTCTGTAGAGAATCAGACAAGTCATGTTTCAGACTGTCCAGTAGACAACTTTGTAGATAAATGTATGAGGACAACAACATATGCAGTCACACTTACTAAATGTATTAGTGGCAGTGGCACAACAAGTGCCAGTTTTGCAACAAGCAGCACAGTTGTCTTTGGTATAGAATTCTTGGGTTCTATTCCCACAGCAGGAAGATGCATTGTTGACACTGCAGTGCAGCCTAAGGAGGGGGTTGCATTCCAGAGTGTACCATCCTTCAGATGAGTCATCAAACTGAGGTTTCATCTGGCTGAGTTGGTGGTAGCTCTGGTGAATGTAAAAGATTGGGGACTTGACTATGGCTCCTAGTTTGCGGTCATCTATTGAAAAGAGTAGGGGCCCTTTATTTAACACAGCATTAAAATATTATTTACATATTTACAGACTATTCACATTTACAGGTACATATATATATATATATATATATATATATACACATTTCTATTTTTTCACTATTTTTCATTTTTTTGTTATAACATCATCATTGTTATTCTTCCATAAATGACCCCCACTCCTCCTTCCACAACCATTTGATTTTTTTTTGTAATATATCTGTCGAAATCCATTTTCCATTAAACAAAGGTTCATTCAGTTTTTTATTCCAAATAACCCATATTACATAAAATAAATTCTTAGGTACCCTTCTCACATATTCATTCTTCTTATTATTATAATAATATCTGTGCATAATCATATTCATATCTATATTGTTTATATTGTTAATATTCTCAAAATATTTTCTTCATACTTTTTCTAGGTGTTCACCACACTTTTACATTTCAAACATACATGTTCTGTTGTCTCTTTCTCCCCACAAAATTAACATACTCTTTCAACTTTCTTTGTATATGTCATATTCCCCTTTACTTGGGGAACTTATAAACAAAGACATTGGCATCCTTAAAACACTGGACCCCACCCAGTTTCCGTTCGTGAAGGGCAATCTTGACTCCTGAACATGACTGACTTCTTCTAATCACTCTCCAGAGCTGTGGACGAGGGTAAGGCAGTCCACACAGCCTATCTTGACCTCGCCAAGGCTTTTGACACCATCTCCCACTCTGGAATCATAGATAAACTTACTAAGCTGGGCATTAATCCCTACGTCACTCGATGAGTTGCCAATTGACTTACTGACAGAACCCACACTGTAAAACTAGATGACTCCAAATCCAGCTCCAGACAAGTGACAAGTGGACTACCTCAGGGTTCAGTCCTGAGACCTCTCTTGTTTGGCATCTACTTCTCTGAAGTACAGGCCAACACTAATGGACTGTGGCTAACACAGTTCGCAGATGACTGCAAACTGGGAGCCATTATTGAATCCCCAAATGATGTGGGTACTCTACAAAAGGGCCTTACAGAAACAGATGCTTGGTGCCAGAGCCATGGGCTCAAGCTCAATGCCAAGAAATGTATAATTATCCCCTTTGGGAAAAAACATGTACTCGTGAATTACCACATAGGTGGCAGTACACTAAACACCGAAAGTGTGATAAGAGACTTGGGAACACAGGTGGACAGTGGTCTCACCTTCAATAACCACATCGCCACAACAGTCAGGAAATCCTTCTATGTAACACACCTCATCACTAAGGGCTTTTCATCAAGAAAAAAGGGGGTCATTGTCCCACTATACTCATCCCTCATTAGACCCATTATAGAAGACAACGCCTCATTTGGTATGTACCTCTCAAGAGATCTGCAACAACTGGAAAGGCCACAGAAATACCTCACTAAAAGTATCACAGGCCTAAAGCAGATGTCCTATGCTGACCGCCTTAAAAAACTCCAGCTATACTCTGTCGCATATTGTCTACTCCGAAGCGATTTCTGCTTAACATACAAGGTCATGTCAAACCCAGAGCTGATGGACATGCTACACTTAAAGAAATCCCAATCCCTCAGAGCCACACACTCCAGGAATCTAAACCTTGCCATCACAATAAACAAAACATGCTGGAGGGATAGGTTCCTGACCCAGAGACTCCCCAGACTCTGGAATAGACTGCCCATACATGTCAAGCAGAGCGCCTCTTTGGCCCTCTTCAAAAGGAACCTTGATGACTGGATGGGAGAAAGGAAATTCACCCCAGGGATCACGTCAGTTGCCCTGCTAGATAGGGGCCAGGAAAGTAAATAGTGTGGGAAGAAATAGCCAGGGAATTGTTATGTTATTATTGTTATTATTGTTGTTGTTATGTTATTGTTATTGTTATATATATAATATATATAAATATATATATTCTTTTTCTTTCAGCTGTTCCCATTAGGCATCGCCACAGTGGATCATCGGTTTCCATTTCTTCCTGTCCTCTGCATCTTGCTCTGTCACAACAACCACCTGCATATCCTCTCTCACCACATCCATAAACTTTATCTTAGGCCTTCTTCTTTTCCTCTTACCTGGCAGCTTCATTCTTAGCATCCTTTTCTCAATATACCCAGCATCCCTCCTCAGCACATGTCCAAACCAATGCAATCTCGCCTATTTGGTTTTGTCTCCAAACCATCCAACCTGGGTAGACCCTCTAATATACTTATTCCTAATCCTGTCTACCCTCGTCACACCCATGTATATACACACACACAATTATAATTCTATAAACATGTTCTATCCACATCACATCCACAGCAATTAACCTTGTCATCCTTATTGATGTTGCATCTAGTAGTTTTACTGCTTCTTTACAAAACACATCCAATCCAGAACAATGTTCACCTCCTACATTCCATATTAGATTTCCACCCCATATTTTTCTGTTTGTAGTCTTTCTTCAGTTGTCAGGAATATCATCCTCTAGCATAAAACGTTTGAATCACATTTTGCACACCACCCAGTAATCCTGTTCCTTCTTACAGTGTTAATAATACTGTTCACATTTACTGAAAGTACTTTAAAATCATTGCATTAAGTTTAGGTGAAATATTTTTCAGCTTTCATTTTCTTACATTTGCTCTTCACCCTATTGAAAATTTTTCCTGGGATTATGTATAATCATTGATTTTTCACTGGCTCAAACTTCAAAAAAATCTTAGTGTCAGTCCTTTCTTCTGATCTCTCTTCCTGCATGCAAACTCTCTCCTCCTTTTTCTAGCTCCATTTTTTATTTATCTTTGGTTCACCCTCTCCCTCAGCCTCTTGGTGTGCTTCCATATGCATGCTTTCTTCACTTTCTTCTACTTTTCCATTATTTACTGTTTGCACCATCCAAAAGTGTCCATTTTTTTACACAGCCTGCGGTCAGCCACATACCTTTGTCTGTACATCCTTTCTGTCCACACTGGTTACATTGCATCCTATCACAATTCTAAATTAAATGAGAAAAGTCTTCACAAATGAAACATGATTTAGACTGGCAAGCAAATCTTAATATATTTCTATGTTCATACACAGAAATAACAAAACCACTCCATACAAGCACACTTTGCCATGTTTTTTTCACATTTCAAAACAGCTTCCAGCCTCCATTCCATATGTTTATTTCATCTCTAACTTTTGCAAAATATCAACAGTTACATACAAACCCTGCATGTATTTTTTAACATCTTCTTCCAGTTCCTCAGTTCTAAAAGGCAAAAAATATTTTATTTTAACATTAAAGTTACTACTAGAAAACAAATAATTGTTCCATGGATAAATGTCCTTCTTTTTATCACATTAGTTCCTCGGATTCAAATGTTAAGTCACCAAAAGCCTTTGCCCCAACATGTATAAAAGATCAAATTTCTTGAGCTTTAAATTCCAGAACAGTTACCATATTGGTCCATACATAATATTTGTCTATTACAGTCTCATTTTTTGTTCTTTTTCTCGCAGTTGGCCTTCTCTTCTGTTTGAAAACAGTTTTATTACAGTTTGTTGGTGCACTATTCCCCAGGCTGTGCAAGGAGAGGGTCACAGTCAGTTGTCTATCAACTGCCAGCATTTGCACATCACACAGCCTGTCAAGTCCTTGCACAACATGAACACAAATGTCACAGTCATAGTACACATGGGTATAAATGACTTGAGATGTACCTCCCTGGACTATAAGAGAGACATGATGGAGCTCTTGGAATATGTGTCCGAGGCAGCTGTGAACCTAGCATTGAGCAGCATTTTACCATCACCAAGAATGATTACAGAATATGAACAAAATATTATTCACTAAGCTTTTGGTGTCATTCAAAAGGGGTCCAAAGTATATCAGCCTGAGAAGATATGGTAAATAGTCTTAATTGCTTTGTCAAGGATTGCTTGTACCTATCCCTCCAAGGCTTTTGTATATTGGTTAAAACCCTTGTCTTCTCCACGGTGCCCTTTTTAAGCAACATCAGTCCTTAAAAACTTGCAAATTAACAAAACATAATCAGGATACAATAAAGGTATTTCTCAATGTTAGGACCCTTAACAAAAAACTCCACTCCCTACAAGTACACTTTACCCTGGAAAATATTGATAAATGTATTATCACGGAAAACTGGTTTAAGACTTTGACTTCACCCCATCAGTTTAAAGATTCTGTGCCTACCACACTAGATGGAGACATTAAATGTGTCAGTGCTTCCATATTTGTAAAGAAACTTCACCTCCACATTAGTTAGGATAATGATCTGGAACTCCTCTATGTCCAACTTACCAAAAACAAGACCCCTTATCACATCATGTCTAACTAAAGGACCCCTTTATGTCCCCCACAGCCCCAAACACCTACATAACTAGTATGAAGTCCCTATGCATTAAGCCAAACACCATTCTCCAAGAAGACTTCAGGTACCCCTCCTTTAACTGGGAGATGTATACATCCTCTGACATGAATGTCCAGACATTTCTAGACATCATTAATACAAACTCACTGGGCCAGTTAATTTGCACCTCAACGAGGGGGTAATACAGTTCTGGACTTGGTCCTCTCTGATATGGATAGCTCTGCTCCCTATCAATTGCATCTTCCCCCAGTCAATTTGGACACAAAAGTCTGAAGATTCCAGAAATACCTTGGTATTCAGAGGTTATGCAAAGGCTAATCTAGTGAAATTGACTAATGACCTGACTAAATTCAACATCTCGTTCCAACTCACTAATCCCACTACTGATGCAGAATCCTTTACTGCCAAATTTCATGCATATGCAAATAGATGCATAGATCCATCTGACCCCCTCTGAAGTAAATACAACACCAAATTGAAAAACTTTTGTGGTGTAAACCAAATACAAGCAACCTCTATAAAACAGGGAAAAAACTAATTTTATGTAAGAATAAATATAAGTCACAAGATGCAAAAAAGTTCTTATCAGGGACTCCAGACCCAGATCAAATCAACCAAAGCTAGATATGAGGTAAAAATTGCCTCCCATGCAAAGAACACCACAAAACCTTCTACAACTACATTATATACCTTAGAAACAATGTCCGGACTGCACAGACCTAGTTGTAAATAATATCATCTACTCAAACCCAGAGGAAATACCCAATCTATTAGCTGATAAATTTAGCTCTAACTTCACCCCTTCTGCCCTCCTAAAGTCCCATTTCTCATACCCACATCAACACCCCCTCAAATCTCCCATGAATAAGTTCTCAAGGTACTATGGAAAGCCAAAAACATTGTTTCTATGGGGGCAGATAACATACCATGCTGCTTATTGTTCACCCTAAAACAGTACCTGTCAGATCCCCATACAGAGGCTAGTCAATGGCAGCCTACAGCCATGGAAGGATGGATGAATAGAGGATAGAAACTGGTATCCCCTTCCACAAATGTGGAGTGTCAATGGGCCTGGGAAATCACCCATAAGTCTGATTAGCCTCATCTGCAAGGCTATGGCAAGGATTATTATGAAATTAATAATTAAGGCCACAGGTAACCTACAGACAATTGTCCCAAGTCAGTTTGGATTTAGCAAGGGCAGATTCGACCTATTTAAACTAACTCACTTCTTCAAGAAGATTACTGATTCAGTGGATGAGTGGAAATCAGTACACACAGCATATCTAGATATTGCAAAGTTATTTGACAAAATCCCATACTCAGGTATGGTAGATAAAATTATTCCAGTTGATAACAAGCCGGCTCAAAATAAAACCTAGTAAATTATGATGGGCAGTTCTACCTCTTCCAAAAGACTTGTCAATAGTGGTGTACCCCAGGGTTTGGTGCTTGTGGTACTTATCTTTGACACTCATCTCTCAACAGCCTGTAGGAGACAAAATACAGGGATAGGGCTTTGAGGTGGTCTACACAGGACAAGTTATTTATGTCCTGTAGTCTTTTAGTGAGAAATCTCTGTGGACATTTTAGTTGCTGGATATGCCTGGTTAGGTACATACTAAAGGGGGGCATTGTACTCAATGATAGCTCTGATGAATGCTGAATACAGTGGCGCAATTACCTCCTTGGACCTAGATAGCATGACTTGGTGTATAAACTGTGGAAAACAGAATGGTCTCCTCACTACCACAGACACATGACAATCAAAGGCTAGATTACAGTCTATGTGTATCTGCAAATCTCCAACTACTTGGTCAACTGTTAAGGCATGTGTCGCCAATATGGTAGATATCAAGAGGTGCTAACTTCCCAAAGGATACTATTATGCATTAGTTGGCACTTAGCTTTAATGCATAGCTCTGAGACCAATTATTTGCCCTTCTTGGAGAATATTAGCCTTGGGTGAGGGTTTTTATGACTGCTCTTAATTTGCAGTCATCTGCAGATTTGGTCAGTCAGTGGCCCTTGATATTGTCTAGACTTCAGATATATAGATGCTAAAAGGAGAACTCCCAGGACCAATGCCTGAGGGACTCCACTGGTGTACGGGCCTTTTTTAAGAGATGGAATCCCCAGTTCTAACTTCCTCAGTCCTGCCTGTGAGCCAGCTGGCTAGACACCACGTAATATAAGGGTTTATACCTAACCTCTTAAGTTTGTCAACAATGTCTGAGGGGAGTATTGTGTCAAATGCCTTAGCCATGTCAAGGTAGGCACTGCAAACTGTTTTGTCTTCACACATTGCTGCCCACCTGGTTGAGTAGGCATGACCTGCCCCTGATGAAATCAAACTGGGTTAGGTCCAATGTGTGGAGGTTTCATATGTCTGCTTCTGCACTAAGGGATCAGTAGTTATATTTAAATCATCTTACACGTCTTCAGTTACTTGTGCAGAAGCTTTTTGGGATCTATCTTTTCCCTGATTAAATAAATGGACATTTAACAAATCTGTACCTTCCTTGTAGCATATAATCTGTCATTAGTCTCAGTTTTTTCTAGCACTGAAAAATAGCATATCACATCAACTGAGACCACATTTTCACCTGTAAGCAATGGGTAATGCGCTCTCACAATGCCAAACTATATCTATATGTTTGCATATATATGGGTCTATATCATATGAAACACTGAATTGGCTTGTCATCCAGAATTCATTATGTCTTGGCATTGTTTGTTTGTTCTTTCCCCAAAGTGGAGTGATCTAAGAATTGATATATATAATATCCCCTGCAAAAATATTGTTGTTTGTGTTACTGGCTTTCAGATGACAAGCTAGTTTGATGTTCCAGATGTCTATCTCTTTGTAATTCGCTTATGTTAGTTTGACCATGTGAGATGTGTGTGTGTGTGTGTGTGTGTGTGTGTGTGTGTGTGTGTGTGTGTGTGTGTGTGTGTGTGTGTGTGTGCGTGTGTGAGTATGGGTGCACTGTAAATGACCGAAATTATATAATATCAAATGCATAACACAGACAAATTAGGTTTGATCAGCTACAATACTTAAAACTAAAATATGCATTTTATATATATATATATATATATATATATATATATATATATATATGTATGTTCATAGGTAGGTACTTTCGGCACCCAAGATAAATTATTCTCCTGTGCCCCCTGGAGCCACAGAGGTGATCCCCGTGGTGAATTTCCTATTTCCCATCCAATCATCAAGATTTTTTTTGAAGAGTGCTAATGAGCTTTGTTTGATATAGACAGATAGCTTGTTCCAGAGTATGGGAAGTCTCTGGGACAGGATTCTATCTCTCCAGCATGTTCTGTTTATTGTGGTGACAAGGTTTAGGTCCCTACAGCATGTTCATAGGTTCATACATTCATAGGTTGGTACTAGGCTATCGGTCATAGGGCCTATATAAGCCTAGCCATAACAATTCCCAGCTATTTCTTCCCACACTATTTACTTCCCTGGAACCCTCGAACCCATCGTGTAGCTCGGAGGGATTGGGATTTCTTTAAGTGGAGCATGTCCAACAGCTCTGGGTTTGACATAGCTTTGTATGTTAGGCAGAGATGCCTCTGAGTAGGCGATATGCGACAGAGTAAAGATGGAGTTTTTTGAGACGGCCTGCGTACGACATATGATTGAGGCCAATAATCCTCTTTGTGAGGTAATTCTGTGGCCTTTCCAGTTGTTGTAGATATCTTGAGAGGTACATACCAAAAGGGGCATTGTACTCTATAATGGGTCTAATGAGTGACGAGTAGAGGGGAACAATGACCTCCTTTTTGCTGGATGAAAAACCTTTTGTGATGAGATGTGTCACATAGAAAGATTTCCTGACTACTGTGGTGATGTGATTATCAAAGGAGAGACTACTGTCCACCTGTGTCCCAAAGTTTCTTATCACGCTTTCAGTGTTAAGATGACTACCACCTATGTGGTAACTCATGGGTACAGAGCTTTTACCAAAGGGGATGACAATGCACTTTTTGGCATTGAGCTTGAGGCCATGGCTTTGACACCAGGCATCTGTCTCAGTGAGGCCCTTTTGTAGGAAGTCCACATCGTTAGGAGTTTGATTATGGCACCTAGTTTGCAGTCATCGGTGAACTTCATTAGCCAAAGACCTTCTGTGTTAGCCTGTACTTCAGAAAAGTAGATACCAAACTGGAGAGGACCCAGGACTGAACCCTGTGGTACTCCACTTGTCACTGGTCTGAAGTTGGATTTAGAGTCTGCTATTTTCACAGTGTGGGATCTGTCAGTGAGCCAGTTGGCAACTCATCTTGTGACATAGGGATTTATACCTAGTTTAGTTAGTTTATCTATAATTCCAGAGTGGGGGATGGTGTCAAAAGCCTTGCTGAGATCTAGATAGGCTGTGTGAACCACCTTACCCTCGTCTACGTCTTTGGTGATGGTATATATACACAATAATATCAAGACAGGGAAACTATTTTCTCTCCCATATTAAAACAAAAACACCCCATAACATGGGTCTATATTAGAATCTCAAAAGTTTAATGCTTCGAATCACAAAAGATCGAACTTTAGTGCTCGAACCATTAAACCATCGAAATTCTACTAGACCCTGAAAAAAAAAAACAAGTAAAGGGTGTTTAGGCAAGGGGGGCAAGCCCCCCTGCACCCCCCGCACCCCCTGCTACTTAAGTAAACCAGCACTGAGATCGCACTTTAACGGAGTATGGTGCAGAAAGAGAAGATTTCCCTTTCCTGCACTGTAGCGCAATCTCAGAGTTGATATATTTAAGTAGCATGGGGTGTGATAGGGGTGCAGGGGGGCTTGCCCCCCTGCTAAAACCCAGCACGGTAAGTATTTGTTTAAAATTTTTTTTCCCCCGAAGTTACAGAACTTCGATAATATGGTGTCGACCATATTGTATTCGTTGTTCCATAACTTTGAGATAATAATATAGAGTCCCATAACACTACCCTCTGCCCCCCTGCACCACCTCAGTAATGGGTGCTAACTCTAACCCTAATGCTGCCCCTTCACCAGCCCTTACCTACACCTTACCATCACTAAAACCTTTTCATAATACCGCCACTACAAAAGGCAAGAGTTAAACACACAAGCACTCACAAACACACACAAATAACACTACATCTATCCCCTAACCTAACCTTACCCTAAAATACACAAACTCACATACAAACACACAACCACCATCCTTCACTCATCCCTGACCCTGACCCTAACTCGTACACACACACACACACACACACACCTACAAACACATTCTCACCCCCCCAACCCCACTTACCTGGATCAACATTCAGTATCACCTATATAGTTACCATTCAGTCATCTGTACCATTGACATTAATCACATTAATCAAATACCTGCTTTTGTCAAACAACAGTACGTTCCATGAAATGCAGTGGACCCATATATATATATATATATATATATATATATATATATATATATATATATATATATATATATATATATATATATATATATATATATATTATATATATATATATATATATATATATATATATATATATATATTTATATACATATATATATATATACACATATTATATTTATATACATATATATATATATATATATACATATTATATTTATATACATATATATATATTATATATATATATATATATATATATATATACATACATATATATATATATATATATATATATATATATATATATATATATATATATATATATATATATATATATAGGTGTATCTCAAAAGACTGAATACTTACTTAGTTGAAAGACTGCAGATTTTGTGGATGTAAAAAAAAAGGGAGAAGGCCAAATGAGTGAATACCCATTTTTGTGACTCGTGGTTGAATTTAGTTTTATGTAGTGCAGCAGCCGACAGGAAGATTAATGCTTTTATGACAAAGTAGTGGTTTTGAAGATGTGTAAGACTGTGTTATAGCAGTTAGTGTTCGTGTGAAAGTGTTCGCCGGTTAGGGTTGGAGTAAGGGGAGGCAAGAGGATAAAGTCAGTGCTGTGCATGTTTTGTGTTTTGTGTGCACTGTATCCTTTTGTCTTGTGTAGTGGTACTGTTAGGGTAAGGTTTTTTGTAATGAAATGAGTAGGGTTAGAGTCGGGGGGAGGGTTAAGGTTGAGGGTTAGCACACATGACTAAAGTAAGGCTTTTTGGATTGTGTGGATATTAGTCGCATGCTACTATATGTGAAATACTGTTTGACAGGATATAGCCTCTTTCCTCTTTTCTGACTTTCTGAACAGCATTTTGTTATTTACGGGAGGTTTAAATCCCCAAAGGTCCTGGAAGTGTTTATCATTTCCACTCACTTAGAAAGTTCCATGTAGGAGTCTGTAAGTGGTGGTTCTGGTCTCCAAGCAAAACATTCTGTCAGTGAGCACTCTTTCTTGGCTTAGGATTTACAATTGATTCAGAATTGGGAGTCAGTTGTAATTTGTTCTATAGGTTCATAGGGTTATGGTTGTGCACTAGGCTAATGACCACTGGGGCCTTTTTAAGCCTAGCTATGCATCCCAAACAAACTGTCATAGTCTCTTTGTGAGTATGATAAAGCCAGGTTGGTCTGCAGTAAACCATGGATTATCTCTTACCTGTTGTGAATCTAAGACTTGAAGTTTATAAAGACCTAACTTTATGACAACTTTGGTCCTTCTCTGGTGGCAACTGTGCTCCTGTGATCACTTTTATCCCCTTCAGTAAGACAGGATCAGGCCAGGTGGTGGTAACAATATTTTATCTCTTGCGTCTATAAATATGCCAAGTTTCTGATGGAAAAGCTAATTACTTTAAATGAAGCAAGGGCACAGAAGTTAAGTGTTGGTACCTCCTCATCTAGCATACACCTGGGCATGTGAGGCTATTTCTTCTGGAGTTCACAGATTTCCTTTTCATCTTGACATTGACAAGTTCCAACTGGTTTGTACTGGGTAGTTTGAACATCTGAGTTTACAAGGTGTCCTCCACTCTTGTGAATTAATTAATTTATAGTTTGAACAGATTTGGGTTTGTTCAGTTAATTACCTATGTGACCTACCAACATGGCCGTACGTTGGATCTGGCTTTCCAGATTCCTGAATCTTCTTGTACACTGTTGGTGGAACCAGTCATATGGTCTGACCACATCCTGTTTTTTGTAGTTAAGCTCTTCTAGGTGACATCCTGTCATTACAAGGTTGCAATATGGGAACTTTCACATGATCACTACATAATTATTTGTCCTGTTATGCAGCCTGTCTATCATGACTCCAATACAGAATACATGGATGAACTTGCCGTGGTCAATAATACAGACGGACATCTCTGGTGGCTCTTTCTGGGTAAGATTCAAATGTTTCAAACTACAGAGGAGTGGAGAAAAGCATAACCACGGATGCCACTACAGCTTTCTGCTGGAGGGAACTTTAGACAGGATAAGCAGCTTTCCCAAAATCAGTGCTTATGTGATGGGACATTTGTGTTATAGCTAATATACTAAATCTGAGTTTCACGGTTGTCAGCAGGAAGTGTAGTCCAGATTATCTGATCACTTGTGGGCCTACTTAGCTGAAGAATGCAGCTTGCAACCTTTAACCAGTTCAGGTGAGCCAACATAGTCACTCCAAGGAGATGTCAATGATCAAGCTGAATATGCTGTCTTCTGGAGTTTGAAGGAGGTTGTTTGCCTGATTACACTTTCTTTAGCTTGTTGCCTTTAAATATGCCAAAGATTTATTGTAGCCTCTACCCTACCAAGATGGTTATAGCTTGCTTGGAGCTCTTGGGTTATGTTCCCTAGCACACCACCATTTCCTCTCTTGAGTCAGGAGTATTTACATATGTGATTCAGGAGGACCTGGCCACCTCATTCTTATGAAACTGAGTTTGGTTCCTGATAATCTTTACAACTCTCACTCAACCTCAAATGCTTGCTTGACTATCAAGGTTCTTGAGAAGGTGAAGTATGTACAGTTTTTTTTTCCTCATCTTAGTGAATGTAGCATCTATGACCCATTTCATTCTGGATTTGGGACTTAATGTAGCACTGAAACAGCACAAGCTAGAGTTCCCAATAATGTCTTAATGGTGCAAGATCAGACGAACTGTTATGATCTGGTTCTATATGACCCACCATTGACTTTTTACTTGGTTGATCATGAGATCCTATTGGAAAGGATATGCAACCATGGCTCTTTCTCTGGCATCACACTGGAATAGTTTTCCTCCAACTACTCTGATTTCTAGAAGGCAAGAGTTTCAGAAGTTACTTTCCCTTCTTCTTACACTCTAGACTGTGAAGTTCTACAGGGTTCCATTGTAGACACCATTCTTTCAGGTCTTTATAAGTTGTCCCAGCAGAACTCACTAAAAGCTGAGGCTTAAATTCCCATGCTGAAGGCACGCAGCTCTGTCTGTCCTTTTTTCAGGATACTGTATCATTCATGAAAAATCTTTCAACAAACATCTGTATTGTTCCAAAAGAAACAAAGACAACAAAAGAACATATGCACAAACATATACTGTTTGCTTTTTCCATTAAAATTTAGTTAAACTTTAATTAAATTATGTGATTATGTGTTAAAATATGTGCTAAAACATACATTTAGATTCTATATGAGATTCCCTTTTTTCCAGTAGTATTTTGCCCTTTTCTCAAGACAAAACATGTCTGCATTTACTTTGTAAAATATTGAATTCTATGTTCAATCAGTTTTATAATTTATTATTAATGCTGTACTTGCATTTAAATGTTTATTCCACCCCAAGCAAAACAAAGGTTGGACATGTCACTCATCAAATCAGTCATTAATAAAATGCACATCAATGTTCTTTCTTTAAATATTTTAGTTATCACAGCTAGTAAACTGTTTATCTTAATAATCATCTAGTCATTCAATATGCTCCACTCTTACTTTCCTCAAATGTAGCTAACCAGCTAAAGAGACAAACATTGCCACGTATATTGAACTAAAACAGTATACGCTGTTTGCAACATTTAAACTCACCCAGAATGCTTATCCCAGTCTTTCTCTTCTAAATCACTTTGCATTTTCCTTCCAACTAATAACCTATAACCCTGTCTAGACTCATCATGATTGATCAGTTAGTTTATACCCTCAAATTACCCTTACAACATTATGGCAGTCCATTTACATCCCCTGACTATCCTTACAAACATTATTCCACGTTATCTCTTTTCATTGTTGCCAGGTGTGAGCTCCTATCTGTTGTCTCTTTCCTCTAAGTCCCATCAGTGGTAGCTAATTTACACCTCACTTATTTTGTTTAGAATGACCTATAAATCAACGTTTTCTGTACACTGTCATTCATCACAATAGAATATGTATTGTAAATTTTTCACATTGACAGCCAGTATAGTATGTAATCTCCAGATTCACTGTTAACTTGAACATGTCATTCAATTGTTTTACCTTTTGAGGAACTTCTTTTTGTCTCCCCTCAGCTGATCATCAGCTACCATAAATTCCTCCCCTCATTTACCAGATCTACTGGACCCATCTTAGCCTCCTCCAGGCCTACCCCAACCCATGTCCTGGACCCACCTTAGCCTCCTCCAGGGCTATCCGCAACCCATGTCCTGGGACAGTGAGGAGACTGAGGCCCTTGGTGCAACATAATACCAAAGTCAGGCAAAGTTGTAGTACATTTCCCACCCCCATGAGTATACCCAGTAACATTCCCAAGGGTAGGATGTGTAAAAAGCATTAACACTAAATGGCCTCATACTTTCTCAAGAGACTGACATCAACAGTATGCCCCACTCACCTTCAGTAGCACCTTGAGGATGATTCCCTGGTTTCTGCCAAGGAAATCAATGTGGGATAGTATGCCCCTTAAATGCACCCTCCATCCTCGATAAGCATGTCCATCCACTCCTGCCAATACCTCAGCCTGAGCTGCTAAATATATCCAGGACACAATCATGGATCTATTCCACTAAGCCATACCACTGACAATTATTTTATTTTTCTATTTTTTATATTTTCTTCATTCATTCACTCCTTTGCCATGTACTTTTTCCCCCTTTATAGCCTACTTTATCTTTAACTATTTTGTCCAGCTTCCACTTTTCTCCTGATACTCTACCCCCAATCAGTATTTAATTTATTAACTAAGTAGGATGAACACAGCTTTAGTATATAACACTTTTCATTAACATAAACATTTTCCAACAATTAACATTAACTTGAAATAATCTGTTATGATATGCTTATTTCATACTTCAATGAGACACTACTTTTATTAAGAAAACCTGTTCTTTCAAACACATTATCTAATGCTGATTAACCTGCATAGAACAACAGATGTTTAAAATAAATTGTAAGCAATACCTCCTAACTAGGTTTCATTTGGACCTCTAAATATCCAATATAAGCCAACACATCATGCTCCCAAGATTATACTGTATTATTCCACACATGCACACAGATCAGTTTCCACCGAGTACTGTTATATCTGTCTTTCAAATCAGGAAAAAGGAAATACCCATCCCAGTATCTCAAGTACACATTGAAACATGCTAGTAAGGAACTTAATAGCATTATTAGAAAATGCAAAGGAGGGTACAAACTAAAGAACACTATATACACAAAGGCAACTGCAAATCTTTCTTCAGCTATGTCAGAAAATTACGGAATAATGTTCAACAATACACTAAGCTTTTCCATAATAGTATTACACATTCTGATCCCAAGGATATATCTAATGTATTAGCAGTCATATTTAGTCTTAACTATCCGCATAATTGTCCCCATTATTCCTAAATATTTGTACTGTCTTTAATCTTGTTCAGAATATGAGGAGGAAGTGATCTCAGACACTGCTACTGAATCATCCACATGAAACTGAAGTGTGCCAAATGCAAAAAAATTCTGTATGATAGACAAATATTCATCTCAAATGGATTCCCTACTATACTCAAGAATTATGTGTGATGCACACAGTTCTCACATGTTCAGTACCTGTTGACAACATCCTGATCAAAAGTCCAGTCTAACAGGGTCTGCTGACAATGAAGAACTAGGTAACAACTTGCTGCAGGATGTGTATTAGTTGGTACCAGATATGCTGCCATCAGCATATTTACTTGCATGGATATTTTTGTCATGAACGGAAAAAGAAGTTATGTACTCACCATAACGTTCCATGTGAGTTGTTCATCTCGCCTTCATTCTTACAGATGGTTTCGGAGTCGATCCTCAGCTTCGAGTCAGCCAACTACAAAGCTTGAGGTCTTCAGACAGCTCGAGGCCAAGTCCCTATCCCATGATGCACCTTGGATTACCTCAAATCTTGTTTGCTGCCTCTAATAATACCATATGCCTTTCTGTCACTTTTTAAGGTAAATACCATAGGAAAGACAAAGCAACCATGATAAAACATTAATCTCAGTCCTCGAAAAACCTGGAGGGGGTTGGAGGGTGGGAAGTAAGAATGAAGGCGAGATGAACAACTCTTATGGAAGATTATGGTGAGTACATAACTTCTTTATGTGAAGTTGCTCTATCTCTCCATTCATTCTTACAGATGGGTAGCATCCCAATGGGTTCCTTTTACATATCGAAAATCCCTTTAGGCGAATACGAAGATGTCGAACCATAGTGTGCAAAGTACGTAAACCCCGAACGTTCAAAACCGCAAATTTCAAAATGTTAATTTGTTTTGGATGGCCCATCTGCGGTATAGCTCTGTAAGGTAAGTGTGCAATAGATAGGACGTTAGTGCTAGGATTTGGGTTAAGGTAAGTGCATAGATAGGTAATATATGTCAGAGTTAGTGTAGTGTTAGGTGTAGGGTTTTTTAAAGTGTATGTATGTATGTGTATTATTTATTTTGTTTAGGTGTATGTCTGTAGGGGATGTGTGCAGTAGTTACTGACCTTAGGGTTAGGGAGGGCTTAAGGAGAGTGCATAGATAGTTGTGCTTGTGGGGTTTAGTGTAATGTTGGAGGTAGGGTTTTGGTGCTTTAGTTTAGGTTAGAAGTAGGGTTTGGTTTGTGTATGTATGTGGTTTATTTATTTTGTTCGGGTAGGTAGCATGTAGCGGGTGGTGGGGTTGGCCGACTATGACAGTTCGATATTTTTTTTCGTGGTTTAGTGCGTTCGGGATTTTCGCGGTTCGTGGTATAAGGGTCAATGCTTCGGTATTCGCGCATAGGATTTTTCGCTTTGGTAATATAGACCCCATCCCAAGGACTATCTTTCTCGGGTGGCTCACAGGAGTATGTTACTCAGGACAGTAGTACCAAAGGAGGCTCTGTCGACTTTGTAATGAGTGATAAAGGTATGAGGCATTAACCAAGTGGCTGCTGCACAAATATTGTCTATTGGTAGCCTAGCTGAAAAAGCGGAAGATGTGGATACAGCTCTGGTGGAATGAGCCTTAATTTTGTGTTGTAGAAGTAAATTGGTAGCTGAGTAAGTGAAAGTGATGCAATCAGATAACCATTTTGATAGGGTTGTTTTTGCAATAGGCATACCTTTTCTAGAATCTGAAAAGGAAACAAAAAGCTGTTCGGATCTTCTGAATTCTTTGGTTCTATCTAGGTAAAATCTGAGCTGTCTGTGAAGATCAAGTTTGTGAGGCATATACTCCAAATTATCGGTGTGTTTAGGGAAAAACACTGGTAAATCTATAATCTGGTTAAGGTTAGCTTCAGTACAAGCTTTAGGTAAGAATGAAGGATTTGTTCCCAGTGAAACTCTGTCAGCATGAAAAACTAAATACAGAGAGTTTATGGACAAGGCTTGTAGTTCTGAGACTCTTCGAGCAGACATAATGGCTACTAAAAAGATAGTCTTCCAAGACAAAAATTTCAAATCGCATGAAGAAGCTGGCTCAAAATGTGGGAGAATAATGTGTGAGAGCATAAAATTTAGGTTCCAGCGGGTATGAGGGGATTTAACTGGTGGTCGAAGGTGGAAAGTCCCTTTGAGAAAGGCTTTGGATAGGTTGTGTGACATTATGTTAAAGCCTTCAGGATCAAGATGAAAATTAGAGATGGCAGCAAGCTGCACACGAATTGTAGCCGCCGCCACTCTTTGTTGAAAAGCATAGTCAAAAATTCTAATATAGAGGAAATAGTGGCTTGGTAAGGGTCAATGTTATTCTGAGAAGCCCATATGGAAAATCTCTTCCATTTGCTGAGGTACAACTTCCTAGTAGAGGATTTATGAGAAGATATTAAGATATGTTGCATTTTGTTTGAGAGGTTATGGCACCTGGCTATGTTGGGAACTGGAACAGCCAAGCTGTCAATTTTAGGGACTGAAGGGAGGGATGAAGAGCCCCCTATGAGTGTATGAGAAGGTCCAGAACTGGGTGCAGAATCCAAGGCTCTTCCAACAGATGAGGTAGAAGGAAGGGGAACCAAATCTGATGAGGCCAATGAGGGGCTGTTAGAATGATGGCCCTTCCCATGGCTTTGGCCTTCTATAATACTCTGGGTATCAGGGGAATTGGTGGGAATGTGTAAAGGATTCTCAGAGGCCACTCGTGTACGAGTGCATCCCTTGGGGAATCTCCCGGAGGGGGAATCAGGACAAAGTAGCTTCTGCATTTTGTGTTCATCAGAGATGCAAAAAGACTGCAGCAAGGCTGGCCCCATTTTGGAAGTATTCTTTCCGCTATTTCTTTTTTCAGGGACCACTCATGAAGCAACAAAATTGCCCTGCTCAGTTTGTCTGCAATCACGTTGGATTTCCCTGGGATGTGTGTTGCTATCAGAAAGCGCTGGGTGGATGTAGCCCATTGCCATACTCTTAGGACCTCTTGACAAAGGGGGTAGGACCTGGTTCTTCCTTGTTTATTTAAGTACCAGACCACCAACATGTTGTCCGTCTGAATCCCAACTGTCCCCAGAGGGAGAGAGTTCTGAAAGTACTGCAATGCAAAGAGTACCGCTGTCATCTCCAGGACATTGATATACAGATGTGTCTCTTGTTTGGTCCATGTACCTTGGGCTGTTCTTCCCTGAAAATGATCCCCCCCACATCCGATCAGAGAAGCGTCTGTGGTCACTGTTGCTGATGGTGCGGGTAGGATAAAAGTACGACCTATTGTTACTTGGAGAGAGGTCATCCACCAACAAAGATCCTTTTTGCATGTGTTTGTTAGAATAATGAGATGTGACATTAGGAGCTCTTGATAAGAACATTGTGTGAACAGAAGCCATTGTAGAATCCACATATGCATACGACCCAATGGAATTGCTGTTATTGCAGCTGCCATCATACCTATCAATTTTAGCAATTCTGAGGCTGGCACCTTGTCTCTGGAAATGACATTCAGAATTTCCCAACAAAGTACTGATATCCTTTCCAAATTAAGTTTTAAAGTGGTGGTTGTGGTGGTGGTGTCCAAATCTGCCCCAATAAAAACAATATGTTGCAATGGCGACAAGGCAGATTTTTCTGAGTTTATGGTAATCCCGAGTTGATTGCAAAGAGTAAGTGTGGTGTCCTTAGCTTGTATAAGCTGATGCCTGGTAGCGGCGGAGAGGAGCCAATCGTCTAGGTACGGAAACATCTGGAATCCCAAATGCCTCAGATGAGCCGTGACTACTGCCATACATTTGGTGAACACTCTGGGTGCTGTAGTGAGACCAAAGGGCAAGGCTCGAAACTGGCAGTGATTGGCTCCCAGCCAGAAGAGCAGATGATTCCTGGATGGTCTGGCCATTTTTATGTGGTAGTACGCATCCTGGAGATCTATCAAGCACATCCAATTGTCTTTCCCTAAAAAGGGAAGTATCGACTGCAGCGTGACCATCCAGAACGTATCTTACTTGACAGATCTGTTCAGTCTGCTGAGGTCCAAAATAGGTCTCCAGTCCCCTGTCTTTTTTGGAACTAAAAAGAATCTTGAATAAGTTCTGAATCCTATCTGGTCTGCTGGGACTGGTTGGATGACTCTTTTTTCTAGCAACCTTTGGACCGCTACTGTTGCTTGTTTCCTGTAACTGGGTGGAATGTCTGGGATTTTTGTTATCAGGGGGGAGGAGCTGTGAACGGAATAAAATATCCTCTGGAAATTATGCTTTGTACCCAGTTATCATTTGTTATTTTTAGCCAGGCGCCTGGATACAAAGATAAATGACCCCTGACTGCCTCCAGAGCAGGACAGTCGGGTCTCCTTTCAGGAGCACTGGTAGGGCTTCTCAAAGAACTGATCTCTGTCTTCCTGATTTTGCAGATCCCCCTCTGCTGTGAGGGCAGCATCTTCCATTATTGCCCCCTCCTCTCCCCCTGGAGGGGGGTTCATCACATGTGTCTAGAAAGGCTCATTGGGCTTTTCGGAACCACATCTTTCCTCCCTTTTGATTCTTAGGGTAGGGTCTAGTAAGAGTGGAAAAACAGACTCCGATGGCAGAAAGAGTCTTTCCTTCCTGCTCACACCTGGTGAGAGTTTCTTTAACTTTCGGCCCTAAAAGAGAAGAGCCATCAAAAGGGGTGTTGACAAAGGATGACTTAAAGGCCTCTGCAAAGGAGCATAAGCGCATCCAGGAGTGTCTCCTAAGAGCAATTCCTGTACCCGCTGCCCTACTCATTCCATCAGCTGCATATGAAATCAGACGCATGGAAGATTTCATTATGGAATTAAAGGTAGCAAGCTCGAACGCAACCTTGTTTGTAGCTCCCTCAGCTACCATACCCTGTAGGGTATCTCCAAGCACTTTAAGGAGTTCTCTTTGCAGTCTTGTAAAACATGTGAGGTAGTTCAGTGAACGCATGGCAAAAGTTGCTGAACTAAACATGCGCTTCCCATATCTATCCATGATCCTAGAGTCTCTGTTAGGAGGATGGACAGAGGAAGAAGTTTCTGACATCTCCTTTTTGGTGGCTGCCGCCACCACCATGGCATCAGCAGGCACTCCCCTTGTGAGAAAAGTCTTATTGTGAGGGGCAGAAATAAATTTATTGGGCCTCCTAGGGACAGGCTCCATGGTGTCCAGAGACTCCCATACCCTTTGTGAGACCAGTTCTATAAGCTCATCGAAGGGTGAAGACACCCAAGAGGTGGACGGCTGAGACCCAAAAGCTTTCAGGAGGACTGACTCATCCTTAGAAGGGTTGGTGGGCTTCCAGCCACCCCTCTGCTTTAGGACTTCCAAGATATCTACAAATGAAATATCTTCAAAGGGGAACCGTGGGGACGCTTCTGATTCATCTAAGTCAGTGTCAGATGTGACAGACTCCTGCGGGGAGTCTAAATGCTTCCTCTTGCAAATTCTCTTCCTGGGAATCTCATCAGTGAGAGCATCTGGTGAGGTCTTGGAAGAGCAGTGACCACCCAGTGGGGCTTCCTGAGGCTCAGGGTCTCTCCGCTTCAAAGGGATCTGTGAGGCAGAAGTAGACACAGGCACTTTTAGGGAAGAGGTAGTCACCCCTGAAGTTGTGGATGTCCTGGGGGACATTACTCTCCTCATGGATTCAAAGGCACATCTGCTCTGGTGGGAAGGAACCCCTGGATCCAAAGAAACAGATGATTCCCTCGGCACCAGGACAGCGGGCTTTCCCAGAGGTAGGAGCTGAACTCATCCGAGCCGAGACCCCAAGAGGTAAAGTCAGAACCGAAAGATCGGTGCGACTATCCTCCCCAGACCCGACCGGCGAGTGACGGCTCCTAGACTCCTCGATGGGGTCCGAGGAGGTCCGAGTATTAGGAACCGATGGCACTGAAGCAGGCATCGGTTCTGAAGGCTTCACAGTCATCAGCTCCAACTCCTCTGGCTCCGAAGGACAGGTATGGCTCGGAGGAGGAAAAGAAGAAGATGGAGGAATGGTTTTTGGTTCCAAAATCACTTGGGTGGGAGCTGATAAAAATTTTGCAAACGCCAGTGCCTGTAACAACTTCTGCACTACACAATCCACACTCAAATCAGACAGGCTTATTGAGGATGGAGAAGAGTGGATGAGGGTGCCACTGATTGTAAGACAGGTGACTTAAGTACTTCAGAGACCAGTTTCAGGACTGGGGACCGGCTTCGAAAAGTTAAGACACTCGGCTCCAAAGACTGTGGAGTCGACGTCGATGTTTTTTTAGATGTTGTCGGATCCAAAACTCTATGCTACAATGAAGAAGACTTAGAGGATTTAGAAGATTTCAGGGATTTGTCAGCTTTATCATGGTCACCCAAAGCTTCCTGAAAAGATGATTTTACAAGTTCTCTCTCAATCAGTTTCCTTTTTCTTTCATGCAGGACCCTGCTACTAAAAGAATGGCAGATGGAACAACTTTCTTGTAAGTGCAGGGCATCCAAACAGTAGACACAATTGATGTGACTATCAGTCACAGACATTTTCTGTCCCCACTTTGGACATTTTTTAAAACCAGACTTGGGTGTTTTTTCCTGATCAGCCATAAAAAGATGTTATGTACTTACCATAACGTTCCATGTGAGTTATTTATCTCACCTTTATTCTCCCTGATGGGTTCGGAGCCGATCCTCGGCTCCGACACAGCCGACAGCAAAGTCAAGGTTTGCCAGTAGCTCGAGACCAAGCCCCTTATCCCACAATGCACTGCTGGAATTACCTCAGATCTTGTTTGCTGTGAGTATATATACCATTTTATTTATTTATTTTTCTACAAGGAAGCACTTCCCAAAGGGGAAGAAGAAGTACTGAATAACCAGGATGGTAGCAGCCTCTAAGTCAACTGTCAGCCAGGAGGGGGAAGGAGGGAGGGGCGTGAGAATAAAGGTGAGATAAGCAACTCACATGGAACGTTATGGAAAGTACATAACTTCTTTATGTGAAGTTGTTAAATCTCGCCGTTTATTCTCACTGATGGATAGCGTCCCTAGCACCCTCAATCTTGGGTGGCTCATGGGAGTACATTTTTCAGTACCGTGGAACCAAAGGAAGACCTGTCCCTGGAAGCCTTATCTACTTTGTAATGTGTGATAAAGGTATGAGGCTTAGACCAAGTGGCTGCAGCACAAACATTGTCAAGGGGCAATTTAGCTTGAAAGGCAGAAGACGTAGAAACGGCTCTGGTAGAATGAACCTTAGGTTTATGTGTCAATGGCATGCTTGTATTCGCATAAACAAAGGATATACAATCTAATAACCATTTAGATACGGTTGTTTTAGCCAGTGGATTACCTTTTCTGGCCTCCAAAAAGGATACAAAAAGTTGATCTGATTTTCTAATATCCTTAGTTCTGTCAAGATAAAATCTGAGCTGTATGTGTACATCAAGTTTGTGCAGCATGTATTCCAATTTGTTAGAGTGGTTGGGAAAAAAGACTGGCAACTCAATGACCTGATTGATATTGGATTCAGAACAGACTTTAGGCAAAAAGGAAGGGTTTGTTCTGAGAGATACTCTATCAGCATGGAAAATCATGTAAGGAGGCCTGACAGATAATGCTTTAAGTTCTGACACTCTGTGGGCAGAAGTAATAGCTACTAGAAATATAGTCCTCCAGGACAGATATTTGAGATCACAAGAAGATGCTGGTTCGAAGGGGGGGGGGGGGTAATTTGAGACAGCATAAAATTCAAATTCCAGGGAGAATAAGGGATTTTGACAGGAGGTCTCATGTGAAAAGCACCTTTAAGAAAAGCCTTAGACAACTTATGGCCCACAACATTCAACCCATCGAATCCAAGGTGGAAATTTGATATGGCGGCTAACTGGACTCAAATTGTGGCAGCTGCTGCTCCTTCTTTAAAAATCTTTGTCAAAAATTCTAAAATGGACAATAGAGGAGCTCGGAAAGGGTCACTTTTCTGTATATATGGCCCAAATTGAGAACCTGTTCCACTTACTGCTTTATAGTTTCCTGGTGGATGGCTTGTGAGAAGACAAAAGGATTTGTCTTGTATAATCTGAGAGTGAATGAAGCCTGGTAATTAGGGGAAGTGGATTAGCCAAGCAGTCAGTTTTAGGGACTGCAGTGAAGGATGGAGGTCCCCTGATGGGTGTGTCAGAAGGTCAGGAACTGGGTCTAGAATCCATGGATCCTCCAGTAGATGATGGTGAAGGAAAGGGAACCAAATCTGTCGAGGCCAGTAGGGGGTTATGAGGATAACTATCCTTCCCAGTGACTTTGCTTTCTGGAAAACCTTGGGTATCAATGGAATAGGTGGGAATGCATATAGGAGACCCGGAGGCCAATCATGTACGAGTGCATTTCTCAGGGAATGTCCTGGAGGTGGTACTAGGGCAAAGTAGCTTCTGCATTTGGCACTGATGTGACTGGCAAAGAGGTCGCAGCAAGGCTGGCCCCATTTGCGGAAAATCAAATCCGCAACTCGTTGGTTGAGAGACCACTCGTGAGGCAACAGTATCGCTCTACTTAGCTTGTCCGCTATCCAATTGGATTTCCCCGGGATGTGCGTTGCTATCAGAAAACTGTGGGATGACACAGCCCATTGCCATACCCTGAGGGTTTCTCGACAAAGGGGGTAAGACTTGGTTCAGCCTTGTTTGTTCAAGTACCAGACCACTGACATGTTGTCCGTCTGAATTGCAATTGTCCCTAGAGGAAGAGAGTCCTGAAAGTATTGCAATGCCAGAAGTACCGCTCTCAACTCCAGATCATTGATATGCAGATGTGACTCTTGATCCGTCCATGTGCCTTGGGCAGTCTTTCCCTAAAAATACCCCTACCCACCCTATCAGGGAAGCGTCCGTGGACACAGTGGCTACTTGGGGGGGGGGGACAAAGGGTCTTCCGATTGTAACATGAAGAGACATCAAACACCACCGTAGGTCTCTCTTGCAAGAATCTGTGATGAGAATCATGTGGTGCATCAGTGGCTTTTGGTAAGACCACTGAGCGAAAATAAGCCATTGAAGAGTTCGCATATGTATCTTTGCGAGTGGTACAGCCAGGACTGCTGCCGCCATCAAACCTAGCATCTTCAAGACCTCTGCTGCTATAGCTTTGTTCTTTGACACTAGTGAGATGACGTGTTGGCGAAGAAGTGAGACTCTTTCGATTGGAAGACGTAGATTGGTGGTTGAGGTATCTAACTCTGCTCCTATAAAAACGGTATGCTATGATGGCAATAAGGCAGACTTTTCGAAGTTGATTGTAATGCCTAATTGATGGCAGAGTGTCAGAGTATATTGTGTTGCCTGAATCAATTGATGCCTGGTGGTAGCAGTGAGGAGCCAATTGTCTAGGTATGGAAACACCTGGAATCCTAGACGCCTCAGGTGAGCCGTGACCACTGCCATGCATTTGGTGAACACCCTTGGGGCTGTAGTGAGACCAAAGGGCAGGGCTCAAAACTGGTAATGATTGGCTCCCACATGGAAATGCAGGTGACCCCTGGAGCATCTGTTCATCTTTATGTGACAGTATGCGTCCTTGAGATTTATGGAGCACATCCAATCGCCTTTCCCTAAGAAGGGAAGAATGGACTGAAGCATGACTATTCAGAACTTCTCTTTCTTTACAAATTGGTTGAGTCTGTTGAGGTCCAAGATAGGTCTCCAGTCCCCTGTTTTCTTTGGTACCAAAAAGAATCTTGAGTAAGTTCCGAATCCAACTTGATCTGCTGGGACTGGTTGGATGACTCTTTTTTTCTAGCAATTTTTGGACCTCTACGATTGCTTGTTCCCTGAGACTGGGTGGAACATCTGGCATTCTGTTTACAGGAGTAGGAGGGGAAGAGAACGATATGAAATATCCTCTGGAAATTATGCTTTGTACCCATGTATCTGATGTTATGTTTAGCCAGGCTTCTGTGTACAAAGACAAGTGACCCCTGACTGCCTCCGGAGCCGGACAGCCGGGCCTCCTTTCAGGAGCGCTGGTAGGGCTGACCCTCCTCTGTCTCTAGAGGGGGTTTCTCCATGTGCATCCTGAAAGGCTTCCTGTGCTTTTCAGAACCACATTTTCCTTCCCCTAGGGCCCTTGAGATAGGACTGAGTAGGGGTAGAAAAACGGACTCCAACAGCAGATAGGGTCTTGCCTTCCTGCTCATACCTGGTTAAAGTTTCCTTTACTTTATGCTCAAACAGTGATGAGCCATCAAATGGGGTGTTGATAAAGGAAGACTTAAAGGGCTTCACAAAGGAACAGAGATGCATCCAGGCTTGTCTCCGCACAGCAATGCCTGAACTAGCGACTCTACTCAAACCATCAGCTGCATAAGATGTGAGACACATGGACGAGTTCACAACTGAGTTTAGGGTAGCGAGCCGTGTGTTGACTTTGTTGGCAACCCCTGCAGCTACTGTACCCTGGAGAGTATCTCCTAGCTCTTTCAGGAGATCTCTTTGCAATCTCGTAAAATAGGTTAAATAGTTCAGCGATCGCAGAGAAAAAGTCGCTGAACTAAACATGCGTTTCCCATATCTATCCATGATCCTAGAATCTCTCTTAGGAGGATGGATAAATGCGGATGTTTCAGACACTTCCTTTTTGGTGGCTGCAGCTACCACCATGGCATTAACAGTCACTCCTTGGTCAAAAAGGCTTTGTCCACAGGGGCACAGATGAACTTATTCGGCTTGCGAGGGGCAGGTTCCATGGCCTCTGGTGACTCCCATGCCTTATGAGAGATCAGCTCCATGAGCTCGTCGTAAGGTGGAGACACCCAAGAAGTGAAAGGTTGAGACCCAAAAGCTCTGAAGAGTATTGACTCCTCCTCAGTAGGAGTTTTGGACTGCCAATCTCCTCTCTGACTAAGGATCTCTAATACCTCCTCAAAGGAGATATCCTCAGAGGGGGATCGAGGGGACCCTTCTGACTCATCCAAGTCAGTGTCGGATGTCAAAGACTCCTGTGGGGAGTCTAAGTGCCTCCTCTTGCACAGTCTCTTCCTGGGTACCTCCTCAGTGGGGAGATCTGGGGAGGTCTCGGAAGAGCAGGGGATACCCTGTGGGGCTACTTGAGGCTCAGTGTCTCTACGCTTAGGGGGACCGGCAGATGTAGAAGCGGACACAGGAGCTTGAGGGGAGAAGGAAGCTTGAACTGATGCTGATGATGTCTTAGGAGACAGGACTCTCCTCATGGCATCGAAAGCACCATGGCTCTGACAAGAAGGGGTAGACGGATACAGAGGGACCGTCCGATCCTCCCGCACCAAAACCGTGGGCTCCGAGCCCGAGGTAGGAGCTGAGCTCATCCGAGCTGAAGCCCATAGAGGAAGAGTCAGCACCGACAAATCAGTCCGACTATCCTCCCCAGACCTGACAGGAGAGTGTCGGCTCCTAGCGTCCTCAGTCGGCGCTGAGGACGTCCAAGTAGATGGAACCGATAAGACCGGTGTGGGTCTCGGTTCCATAGGTTCGACAACTATCGATTCGGGCTCCTTCAGCTCCGAGAGTCCAGAATGGCTCGGAGGAGGAGTAGTCAAGTCCGGTTCAATGGTCTTCGACACCGACGAAATTGTCGGGGCCGACAACAGTTTAGCAAGTCCTGGTGCCTGTAGAAGTTTCTGCACTAGCCGATCCATATCCATATCAGAGAGGCTGACTGAAGACTTTGAGGAATGCACCGAAGGTGCTGACTGGAGCAGAGGAGATGAGGGAACCTCAGAGACCAGCTCCAAGACTAGGAGCTGGTTCCGAACCAAAGGGGCACTCTGTTCCGTGGACTGTGGAACCAATGACCCTGTACCCTCTGATTTTTTTGCCTTCTTGGTTAGTTTAAAACTGAAGATTTAGAAGATTGTCAAGAAGTGCTGGCACCTTCCTGGCTACCCAACGCCTCAGAGAAAGTATGCTGCAGCAACACCCTATCAATGAGTTTTCTTCTATGCTGCAGCAACCCCCTATCAATGAGTTTTCTTCTTCTCTCTAAAAGAACCCTAGATGAAAAAGAGTGGAAAATACTGCAAGAGTCTTGGAGGTGTTTAGCCCCCAGACAGTAAACACATTGGACATGGCCGTCTGTGACGGAAATTTTCTGTCCACAATCTGGACATTTCTTAAACCCCGATTTGGGGTGAGACTTTTCCCTTTCATCTGACATGTTATAAACAGACACACCAGAAAATTAACCTGTATAGGTTAAATACAGGGCTAACTAGGCCCACACTAAAAAAAATAATACCAACAAGTCTAAAATTGTTGCAACTAAATTGGGCTAAGAAAGGGCCCAACACTAAGAAAAACTAAGCCAACACAGGGCACTATCTCTACAATCTAACCTACTTAAAACTATATTATTTTAACAAGAAACACACACACAAAATAAGAATAATCTCTCAAAAAAGAGTAGAAGAAAGATTTTTAAAACTTGCGATTTAGCAAAAAATGGTCTGAGCTGACTGGATCACCGAGATCTCTCTTGCCGTGGCAAACTAGATCTGAGGTAATTCCAGCAGTGCATTGTGGGATAAGGGGCTTGGTCTCGAGCTACTAGCAAACCTTGAGCTTTGCTGTCGGCCGTGTCGGAGCCGAGGATCGGCTCCGAACCCATCATTGAGAATAAACGGCAAGATTTAACAACTTCACATTAAGCATTTTTTTAAATGCACACAAGAAACAAGTATTAATAAGATATAAAGTCACACAGACAAGTGTTCAACAAGTCCAACACCCACAAGCAGTTCTTAAAACAACTGCCTCTATGGCACTAAATAGAATCTAACTATTAACAGCAACAACACACTCTTATAAGCTGTAAACTACTAAATACCTACTAAACCACTTTAAACAACTAAACACTGTTATTAATACAGCCCTTAAAAAACAAATGGGCTGTATAATACTAAATAAAGTTGAGCTGTTGTAAAAGTTGTAGAAACACACTCTAATAAGCTATAAATGTGTGCTAACAAACAAAGACCAACAAGGCTATAAAAAGCACTATCAGAAGTTAAGCTACACATTAATACCAATTTTAAAAGTTATTAAATTGCAAAAAACTAATAATAAAGATAAATTTTTTTATATTGGCCAGAGCTGTGAGGAAAACTCCGATCTGTTGCAGCGGCAAACTAGATCTGAGATAACTCAAGGTGCATCATGGGATAGAGACTTGGCCTCGAGCTGTCTGAAGACCTCGAGCTTTGTAGTTGGCCGACTTGGAGCTGAGGATCGGCTCCGAACCCATCTGTAAGAATGAACGGCAAGACAGAACAACTACACATGTATATCTTTTTATTAATGTGCCATAGTCTAACCACATATCCTGCTTAGGAGTGGTTCACAAGTTTAACTTCCTCCTTATATGGGTGGTGCAATAGTCCACATTTTTAATAAATAACAGGTAATCCGTATCTGGTCATAGTATGCCTGCAAATTACTTCAGTAGCATGTTTCACCACCTGTACTTTTTGAAAAGGCATATGTTGTAATGTCATCAACTTTCTGACCTTGTCAACATGTATAGATTATTTTGGAATGCAACCTATTGTGTCAGTGCTTGAAATTTATACTCTGAATATTCTATGGAATTCAGAAAGGCTTAGTGTAATGGGCAAACCTTAGCTTGGAAGGGTTTCACGTTACACAAAGTCTAATTCAGAAACTGCTCTACCACTGAGTTTTTTTCCTTGTAGGGCCCTCAGCATAGTCAATGATCTTGCAAGTGATGCTGTATGCTAATATGGCAGTACTGGGGAGTGGCTAACGCTAACTGGCTATGAGTTTCCAATGGAAATGCTTCCAATTTCCTTGGCTAAATAATTTGAAGAATCTATTAATTCAGTAAAATTTTACTCAGGGAGAAAAAAACAACCTCAGTAGAAACACAGTAGTCATTTATTCATGCCTATGGGGGTATTCAATGTACAGGTGAGTTTAGAGATGATGGGGGTTAGTATGTATTTGTTTGTGCTTGATTGTAGGGCTATGAATTAGGCTGCATGAATGTGCATGCATGTAAGTTTGTGTCTGCTTGGGTGAGCCCACTATGAGGGTTAGGAAGAGAATTTAGTGTGTGTGTGTGTGTGTGTGTGTGTGTGTGTGTGTGTGTGTGTGTGTGTGTGTGTGTGTGTGTGTGTGTGTGTGTGGGTGCAGGCACACAGGAGTTGCTTTTGCCTAGGCAACTCTTAACCTGCTAGTGAGAACACTAGAGGTTAGGTTTGACACTGGAAACATCTGATTAAGAGAAATGGTAATGAACCAATAATTATGTCTTTTTCATTGCAGCCATGCCTGTCTCTCATAGCTCTCAACCTCTTGCACAAAAAATGTGGACAAAGCCAAAAATAATGGGGGGATAAAGACACAAAAATAGAGACAAATTTTAAATATTTTTCTTAAAAACTTAGAAAGTTGATAGAATAAAAGGTATTGTGTTACCATGCATTTTCTGAAGGATATAAAGTCTAAAACTCAAATGCTTGTCATTAGAGAATGAATTCAGTCCTCAGCAATTTGCCACAGAAAACCACAAATTTTATGAGGAACAGACCAAAAATATGAAGCAAAAATCTGGGCATTCGGTGAAAATCTGGAAAGTTGAGAGGCATGCTGTCTCTGAATTCCATTTTCTCACCATTGCACTAATTGACCAATCTGTGCTGGGCAATTTGCACAAAGCAGTAAGCATTTTCCTGAATCCTGGGGACTAATGCTAATTTTTAAACTGATATGGTATGTGAGAGATGTATTTACACAATGTCACTGGAGGCAAAGCTCTCGCATAAAAGTATGCCTAATGAAAATAAGGTTGTCAGTAGTACACACACTGCACCCATCATGCATAATTCAAAGCAGACATATACACTCACATATGCTAAGACACTTACATGTAAGCTTCCTAAACCACAAAGACCTCCTGGATGAAGTACACATAGCAAATACCCTTAGCAGCCCCAAATGCACTCTTTCATAACAACACCCACATCAACTCATAGAGCTATATCTCATGGAGCCTCTAACTCTAACCCCATAAGGCAAGCCACCACACAATCCATAATTCTAATCATTGGAGACTCCATCATGAGACACACTGATGTCCCTGTCACCAGGCTGAGTAAGGAGAAAGTTACAATCAGTTGCTTATCAGGAGCTAGGATCTGCCACATTACACATGCACTCAGGTCACTGGACCACAACTACCAATATGACTCAGTCATAGTCCATGTGGGAATAAATGACCTGAGACATACCTCCCTTGACTATATGAAAACAGACGTCATGGAGCTCTCAGAAAATGTGTCTCTGGCTGGTATGAGCCTAGCACTGAGCAGCATTTTACCTTCTCCAAGGATGATGCCATAATACGAACAAAAGCTGATTGACTTTAATAACTGGTTTAGTTTCTGGTGTCATTCTAATGGGGTGCAATATTTGTCAGCATAGAAGGAGATGGTCAACAGACCACACTGCTTTGTCAGGGATGGGCTGCACCTCTCCCCTCTAGGCTTTTGAATATTAGCTAAAACATTGTCTTCCCCCATAGTGCCTTTTTTACGCAATGCCATACTGAAAGTATTTCTGACATGGCAAATCAAAACCAAGAAAATCTAAAGGTATTACTGCTCAATGTTAGGAGTCTAAACAAAAAACTCCACTCCCTATAAGCTCTCTTTACCCTAGAGAATGCTGATGTCTGTGTGGTCCCTGAGACATGCTTTAATGCCTCGGAGAGCACACCAACAGTGCAAGGTTATAATGCCTTCCACACATTTAGGCCAGCTACTTCACAGGCAGAGACTAAAGTTGGAGTTGTCTCTATTTACATCAAAAATAAATATACTACAAGGCTGGTCAAACAAGACAATGCACTTGAGCTGCTCCATGTTCAGATCACCATAGGTAAAATCCAGTACCACATCCTTGCAAGCTATAGGCCCCCCAAAATGACCCAGGAAACACATACCATGTATTTATACTTATTAGCAACACCATCCAACCCAATACCATATTCATGGGTGACTTTAATTACCCGACTATTAACTGGGAATCCTCTATGACACCAAACGTATATAAAAAGAGAGATTCCTGGATTTTGTAAACACAAACTCCCTGACCACATAGTCAATACACCAACCAGGGGTGCAACCATACTGGATCTGGTCCTTACTAACATGGAAGACTGCTGCATATTCCCTACTGTAATGCCTTCCCTGGTAAGGTCAGACAAAATGGTCTCCTTTGAAGTAAAAATAAAACCTGGACCACCAGCTAAACCTGGAATATTCAGGAACTATTCTAAGGCTAGCCTCCTGCTATTAAGTAAGAACCTGACAATATTTCAAGCCCCCATAAACCCTGAGAACACTTCTGCCTATGCAGAACTGTTTACAGAAACCCTGTACTAGCATGCTAATAGCTGTATAGAGCAGCTGTACTCACCAGGATGAAGTACAGAATTAGCTCAAAAAACAAGCCACCGGGGTGGAATCACAAAAATCAGTCATCTGTATAACAGAAGGAAGATAATCATGGCAAAAATTAGGAGGTACAGCACCCAGCAGGATAAAAGCACTCTCATCAAACTAAACAAACAACTCAGAAGACAAATAAAGTCTACCAAAGCCAAATATGAGGTATGTTTGGCCATTCAGGCCAAGGACAACCACAAAGCATTCTTTAGATATGTCCACAACCTCAAAGGCAATACACAATTGTGTGCAGAGCTTATCGGAAATGTAGCCAGCTATACTGAACCAGAAGATATGGCAACCCTCCTGGCAGATAAATTCAGCTCCAACTTTACTCCTCTCTACCCCTCAACCTTCCTTCAGAAAATATCATCAAATATAACTCCCTCTACTATTACTAGGGAACAGGTCTTTAATGCTCTCTCTCTAAGACCAATAACACTGCATCAATTGGCCCAGACAATATCGTATTGCTCTTGGGTGTATTCCAATTGAGAACTGTAAGTTTAGTAGGAGATTTGAATCTGCTATATCAAAAGCTAAATAGAGCATGTGTTACTTGACCTTTATCCCTATTAATAAGAATATCATCAGTGATGGTATAGAGTGCAGTAAATGTATTTCTATCTGTAGGGAAGCAATGCTGCCAGGGGGAGAGGATTCTGTGTGTTTGCAGGCATTATGGTAAGTTGATTGTAGATGATGTTTTCAAATATTTTGCCTGGGGAGGGTAGAATGGAGATAAGGTGGAAGTCTTTAATGTTGAAAGGTCTGAGTGTATTAGTCAACCAATTCTTTCCTGAATGTTTGAATTGAAGAGATGAGTTTAATTGACATGGTTATTTTTATTTCATAGCCATTGGAGTCCTGGCCACATAACGTTATCATGTTTCAAGGTGCAGTTGATACTTATTTTACTGAGATTGTCTGTTTGTGCTGAGGTCACCAGATTATATTAAACAAAAAAAATTAAATATGAAGAGGTCTTTGATGCTCTAGATTTTATGCATATTTTGTTTCTATAGCAGTCATTGAATCTCACACTGACACAAATGTTCTCCAGGAGAGGCTGACACACAAACAACTGGTGTCAGAGCCATGGACTAAAACTAAATGCCAAGAAATGCATAACAGTATCCTTTGGGAAGTCATCCATCCCTGGTAGCTATCATATTGACAATGCACCCTTTAGAGCTGACCCAGTAGTCAGGGACTTAGGGACACACATAGATAGTAATCTAGCCTTTGATCCTCACGTGTTTACAGTGCTGAGGAAATCATTCTATATTGCGCAACTTATAAACAAAGGTATGACATCTAAGTCCAAGGAAGTCATTGTTCCACTATATCTGACATTCATCAGAACTATCATTGAGTACAATGTCCCATTTGGTATTTACCTAACCAGGCATATCCAACAACTGGAATGTCCACAGAGGTTCCTCACTAAAAGAATACAGGGCAAAAGTAATACGTCCTATGCAGACCGCCTCAAGGCCCTATCCCTGTATTCTGTCTCCTACAGGCTTTTGAGGGGAGATCTATGCCTGGTATACATGGCATTGTCAGAACCCACTCTGATGGACCTCCTGCATATCCCATAACAAACAGTACCAGAATTACCCATTCTAAAGACTTAAACCTTGCCTGTGATATAAATAGGACCTGTTGGAGGGATAGGTATGTATCCCAGAGACTGCCCTGTCTATGGTTAGGCTCCCCATCCATGTGAAGCAGAGTTCCTTCCCAATTCAAGTGCAACTTGGACAATTGGATGGGAAACCGAAAATTCATGCCTGGTTTGTCACCTGTGTCTCTAATGAGCACAGATAACCTGTAAATCTTTCAGCTCCCAGGCCCATGCTTACACTTATCAAGGGTATCAGAACTTGTCAGAGATTTGGGATGCATGGCTAGGCTTAAAAAGGCCCTTGTGGTCATTAGCCTAGTAAACACCTATTAACCTATGAACCTAGAGCAAAGAAGCTGAAGGGTTGGATATTGGAAACTAGATGAACTTTAAATTGTGTGTGTGTGTGTGTGTGTGTGTGTGTGTGTGTGTGTGTGTGTGTGTGTGTGTGTGTGTGTGTGTGTGTGTGTGTGTGTGTGTGTGTGTATGTGTGTGTGTGCCTGTATCTATCTGTCTATCTATCTATCTATCTATCTATCTATCTATCTATCTATCTATCTATCTATACCAACCATCCCTCCTTTCATCATTCTCTCAGCAAATAACACAGTCATCCAACCAGCTGAGCATACAAAGCACCTTAGAGTGACAATCAACAACAAACTCAAATTTGACCAACACATAGCCATCACAATTAAGAAAGTTCACATCAGACTTGGCTCACTGTACAGAAGCAAGCCATTCCTCACTCACAATACCAGACTAGCCATATCCAGAAACTTCCTCCTCTCTATGCTCCTATATGCTTCCCTCCCTTTTTACCAACTTAAAAAAATCAGACTTAACCAAACTGGAAACTTGCTACAAGAAAATAGTTTGCTTTGTAGCAAACCTTCCTTACCAAACCCACAACTGTATTGCTCTACATAAATTAAATTGGCTCTAGCTACCTAACCTTCTCCGTCTCTACCAACTTAAATTCACACACAGTATCATCTTCCATCCTGACAGTTGCCCATCCCTCAAGGAACTTGTTGTTCCCTACTCATGCCCACAAAGTCTAAGATCTGATAGTAAACAAAGCTAACAACACTCACGGTAAAGCCCTATTCTCTAATCAAATAGCCAAATTATGGAACTGTCCACCCCACACCCTCCAAAACACACCTGAATCTACCAGTTTCAAAATACTACTATTTAAACATCTATCTAAGAACTGGCATTGCTCCTGCCCCAAACCTGACTGACAAGATATCTATAACTCTCTCAACATACTGTCCACTCCTTACTTCATTTTCTCCCTCTCCTCAGTGTTTATCACTCCTCAAAAGAATATATATAAAGGAAATCTCATTAGTTCATAACTATTTTTTAATATGCAGACACTACTAACTTTTCTCACAGTGATCTTCACTGAAATGCTTGTGTTTTTCTTTTTGAACCTCTATCTACTAGAAAACCGTATTAAATATTACTTTGTATAGACTAACTAGAAGATATGTATTCTGCATCTCACTGTATGCATACTATTGTACCAATTATTGTATATTGCTTATACTTCTGTGGAGCTTTTCTCCCCGGGCCTCCTCTGAAAATGGGCTTCTGGCTCAGTCAGACTTTCCCGGTAAACAAATGTAAATAAATAAATACAATAAATGCACACACACACACACTATATATATATATATATATATATATATATATATATATATATATATATATATATATATATATATATATGTATATATATATATATATATATATAAATATATACATATATATATATATACACACACACACACACACACACGCATATATATATATATATATATATATATATATATATATATATATATATATATATATATATATATATATATATATATATATATATATACATATATATATATATATATATATATGGGTCTACTTTGTTTGTATGAACTTTCAGTACTTCGAAACCCACTTCGCCGAGACCAGTTGTTCGAAGTACCAAAACTTCGAAAATGAAGTACGGAGATCACAATACAGCGTGGAATGGGAATATTCCCTTTTCCTTGCTGTAATGTGATGTCAGAGTTGGCATACTTAAGTAGGGGGATATGGGGGGCACAGGGGGCTTGCCCCCCTGCAAAACATGTTTTCTGTGTTTTTTTTTTTTTTTAAGTCAGCAGATCCGGTGACTAGGCTTCAGCAAAAGTGCACTTTTATTGAAATGCACTTTTGCTGAAGTGGGCATCTACTTTGTTTGTTCGATGTGATATATTTTCAAACAAACAAAGTAGATCCATAAATACATATATATATGTACACACATGAGGAAGTAATCCAAGCATCGTATTGCTCTTGGGTGTATTCCAATTGAGAACTGTAAGTTTAGTAGGAGATTTGGATCTGCTATATCAAAAGCTAAATAGAGCATGTGTTACTTGACCTTTATCCCTATTAATAAGAATATCATCAGTGATGGTATAGAGTGCAGTAAATGTATTTCTATCTGTAGGGAAGCAATGCTGCCAGGGGGAGAGGATTCTGTGTGTTTGCAGGCATTATGGTAAGTTGATTGTAGATGATGTTTTCAAATATTTTGCCTGGGGAGGGTAGAATGGAGATAAGGTGGAAGTCTTTAATGCTGAAAGGTCTGAGTGTATTTTCCTGAATGTTTGAATTGAAGAGATTAGTTTAATTGACATGGTTATTTTTATTTCATAGCCATTGGAGTCCTGGCCACATAAAGTTATCATGTTTCAAGGTGCAGTTGATACTTATTTTACTGAGATTGTCTGTTTGTGCTGAGGTCACCAGACTATATTAAACAAAAAAAATTAAATATGAAGAGGTCTTTGATGCTCTAGATTTTATGCATATTTTGTTTCTATGAAAATGTTAATGATAGTGAAAAAAAACAAAGAGCTGCTGTAGTCTATCTCTGTAAGACAAGTCTTGCATCTCTCCAATTCTGTTTGTGATAACATTTGTACCTAGTCCAGGTACACCAGATGGTATGTAAGAAGGATAACGAACAGGGTATAGTATTTTGATAAGAGCTGGATAAAGTGGACAATTACATCTCTGGCATGGCTCACAACTATAAGGAAGATCAGTTTGGCAAGTGCTTTACTAATTGTAGTAGCTACATCTGCATCAAAAAAGGCCATCATCTCCAAAGACTCTGTATGGCTTACAAGTTTTCAATGTTAAGTTGTTACTCGTCAATAAAGTAATGAGCTGGCAGTTTTTTTTTTTTTTTTTTTTTTGTGAAATTCCAGAGTACTATATTTTATGTCATTTATGTTGTACTATTCATGTGTAATGTTCAGAGAAGTTTGAAAGTGAAATGTAATCAGTGGGGTCAAGGATCATTGTCTCAAATATTTAGCCATTTACATATGAGAGAAGCCAGAAATTGGGAGTCAGGTTTCATCATCTGAGAAAAGCAGGTAAGGAAAGGACTGGCCCCAGGATAATGCCTTAATGAAAGAAGCAATCCAATGCTAATGGTGGGAAAATGAATAATCCTATTCTTAACTTACTTTTTACATGCACATAATCAATTTTGGACCCAGACTATTACAGGTTCATTTAACTTCATATCCCTGAGTTTATGTATCATTACATCATGGCTTATAGTGTCAAATGCTTTCACCAGGATAAGATAAGCTGTATGGATAGATAAACCTTTATCCAGGGAAGAGGTCTTACTCTCAAAATTGTGATGTTCAGCATAGGTGATCTGCCAGTGACAAAACTATACTGGATCAGGCCATGTTGACGTAGGATTTTCCTGCCTGCCTGAATAAGTTTCATGCTGATTCTCTGCATCACCAGCCCCACTTCTGCACTATGTTTGTGAGGCTAAATTGCCTATAATTCCTCAAGTCTCTGCATGGGCCTTCCTTATGACTTTGTAAAGCAACAGCCTTCTAAACAGCAGGGATTAAACCAGTTTTAATGCACTATTTATAATGTATATAAGGAGGTAAACTAGGCTGTTTGTGATTGCACAAAATAGGTTTACTGGTATCTCATGTGGTATCATGCAAAAAGACGTTATGTACTCACCATAACGTTCCATGTTTGTAGTCCATCTCGCCCTTCATTCTTACATATGGGTTCAGAGCCGATCCTCGACTCCGACTCGGCCGCTTACAAAGCTCAAAGTCTAAGCTGGCTCTTGGCAAGGTAGGTATCCCATAATGCACTACTAACAATCCCCAGATCTTGTTTGCTGCTACCTATAATAGTGATATAAAGGTATTTCCAGAAGAAAAACAATAGCTGAAAGGTCTCCAACTGTAAGGAAGATAGGCACTCTCTTGTCTCCAGATCCTAGGGTAGGTGGGTGGGTTCGTAAGAATGAAGGGTGAGATGGATAACAAACATGGAACATTATGGTGAGTACATAACTTCTTTATGTTCTGTAGTCCTATCTCGCCTTCATTCTTACATATGGGACAGCATCCCTAGCACCTTTTTCTCGGGTGGCTCATGGGAATATACTCCTAAGAACCGTAGAACCAAAGGCGGGTCTACCTCTGGAGGCCAAGTCCAATTTGTAATGAGTAATAAAGGTATGAGGGGTCACTCAAGTTGCTGCTGCACATATACTGTCCATTGGAATTCTAGCTTGAAAAGCGGCAGATGTGAATATAAATCTGGTGGAATGAGCTTTAATTTTAAATGGGAGTTCTTTGCCATTAGAGGAGTAAATAAAAGATATGCAATTTGAAATCCAGTTTGATAACGTTATCTTGGAGACTGGCATTCCTTTTATTGTCTCCGAAAAAGATATAAATAATTGGACTGATTTCCTAAACTCTTTGGTCCTATGAAGACAGAACCTTAACTGTCGGTGTACATCAAGATGATGAAATTAGAAGTTATGTACTCACCATAACGTTCCATCTGAGTAGGTAGCTTCATTTGTCTGCAACCTGTGGGTCTTGGATCCGATATCGGATCCGAGCCGGCAACTTGTTTCAAGCTAATGGATCCAAGCTCCTAGCTCCTCCCTTCACCCATAATCCCCTGCTAACCCTCCATGACCTCAGATCGAATTTGCCCCTCAATATTTACCCAAAAAAATGGGTATCCGACTACAAATAGATCTGCAGAAGGCCAGGGGGAAGGAGGGGGGGATGGTTGCAGACAAATGAAGCTACCTACTCAGATGGAACATTATGGTGAGTACATAACTTCTAAATCGGAAGTAGGGAGTTCATTTGTCAGCAACCTGTGGGACAGAGTCCCCAGCTACCTGCAACTTGGGTGGCCATCATGGAAGGATATTGCGAAGCACTGCAGAGCCAAAGGATGCTCTCCCTCTAGAAATTACGTCCAGTTTGCAGTGGTTAATAAAGGTATGAGATGAAGCCCAAGTGGCTGCCGAACAAATATCATCCAATGGAACTCTAGACTTGAAGGCCGCAGAAGTAGAAATAGAGCGGGTGGAATGAGCATGAACTCCTTCTGGTGCGGGTCTCCCAGAGACTTGGTACGCCAATAGGATACATTGAGAAATCCAGCGTGATAAAGATACTTTTGAAATTGCTTTCCCCAAATTAAATTTGGCAAAGGAAATGAACAGCTGGTCGGATTGCCTATGGCCCGCTGTTCTATGAGTATAAAAATGAAGCTGCCTATGAACATCTAATGAGTGCAGCTTGTACTCTCCCTTATTCTGATATTTAGGGAAGAAAACCGGTAAATTTATGGATTGATTTATGTTGGTTTCTGGTGCTATCTTGGGAAGAAAAGAGGGATTGATCTTGAGGTACACTCTGTCTGGGTGAAAGATCAAATAAGGAGGCTTCACAGAAAGAGCTTGAAGCTCTGAAACTCTCTTTGCTGAAGTGATGGCTACAAGGAATGCTGTTTTCCAAGACAGGAATTTGAGATCTACTGAAGCAGCGGGTTCAAAAGGTGTAGCAGTCAAAGCTTGAAGAACTAGTTCAAGATCCCATGGTGGCACGGCTTCCTTTATAGGGGGTCTAAGTAAGAAGGTGCCCTTGAGAAAGGTTTTACACAACTTGGCGGACATCAAAGGCCTTGTATCATGTCCCACATGGTAATGTGATATGGCTGCCAATTGCACTTTGACAGTTGAACAACTAGCGCCTTCCTGAAAGAGCTCGGTTAGGAAGTCTAATACAGACAGAAGAGGAGCCGTAAAGGGATCTATATCATGATGCTCCACCCAGATGGAAAAACGTTTCCATTTACTGAGGTACACTTTCCTGGTGGAATGCTTATGCGCTGCCACAAGGATGGCTTTGACTGGTGAAGAGACACCGGGAGTTCTAACTAGGAGTGGAACTGAAACAACCAAGCTGTCAGTTTCAGATTGCCCAGGTTTGGGGTTGGTAAGTTCGACGGATGGGAAATGAGATCTGAAGTGGGATCTAGAATCCAAGGAGGATTCACAAGGTGAGACCACAGGTAAGGGAACCAAATTTGCCGAGGCCAGAATGGGGCAATGAGGATCAGGGCTACCGGAGGATATGCATAAAGTAGACCAGGTGGCCAAGCATGCACCAGAGCATCTCTTGGAGTTTCCCCTGGAGGGGGGATTAGAGCGAAGAAATTGTCACATTTGGTGTTTGATGGAGATGCAAAAAGATCACAGCAGGGTTGCCCCCATATTGAGAATATCTGCTTCGCTACTAGTGGATTGAGAGACCACTCGTATGGGGTAAGAAGGGTGCGACTGAGCTTGTCCGCTAGGATGTTGGTCCGTCCCAGAATGTGAGTTGCAATGAGAAAGCGGTTGGTGGAGATCGCCCATTTCCATACTCTCATGGCTTCGCGGCATAGGGAGTAAGATCTGGTTCCCCCCTGTTTGTTGATGTACCAGACAACCGACATGTTGTCCGACTGAATCACAATCGTTCCTATGGGGAGGAGATCCTGAAGTGCTTGCAACATGAACAGCACCGCTCTCATCTCCAGAAGGTTGATATGCAGGGAGGTCTCTGTGTCATTCCACATGCCTTGGACTGTCCTGCCTAAATAATGCCCCCCCCACCCAAGGCGGGAGGCATCCGTGGTCACCGTGGTGAGAGGGGGAGAGGTGCAGAAGGGACGGGCCGTATGGAGGTCCGAGGCTTGGAGCCACCATAATAGAGCCCTCCTGCAAGCCTTGCTGATAGCAATGGGGTGGTGAAGAGGAAGGGATAGAAAGGACCATTGCACTAGAAGTGTCCATTGCAGTACCCGCATGTTCAGATGGGCGCATGGAAGAAGCGTAATCACTGCCGCCATGGAGCCTAGTGCCCTCAAGACCAATTCCGCTGGAGAAGTCTCTGATTGGAGGATAGCCCACACATGGAGTTGCAAATTCCGGATTCTCTCGGAGGTTAGGAAGGCTCGTAGCTCTCTGGTGTTTATTCTGGCACCTATGAATTCTATGACTTGTGTTGGGGCCAGAAGAGATTTGTCGACATTGATGGTAATGCCTAACTGTGGGGCTAGGCAGAGAAAGAAGTCTCTGGCTGAGCAAAGTAGATGCCTTGTTGAGGCGGTCAGGAGCCAGTCGTCCAGGTACGGAAAGACCTGTATTCCCTGGAGTCTCAGGTGGGCCGCAATCACTGCTAATACCTTGGTGAACACCCTGGGGACTGTGCTGAGGCCAAATGGAAGGACCCTGAACTGATAGTGTCTGGCTCCCAGCCGGAAGCGGAGGAACCTCCTGGATTGTCTGTCCATTAGAATGTGGTAGTACCCATCCTTGAGGTCTATACAGCACATCCAATGGTTTTCCCTTAAAAGGGGGAGAATAGATTGAAGAGTGACCATTCAGAATTTTTCCTTGGTTACTGACAGGTTCAAGCGGGAAAGGTCTAGGATCGGTCTCAAGTCCCCCATCTTTTTTGGCACCAAAAAGAACCTGGAGTAGAACCCTAATCTGAGCTGGTCTTGGGGGACGAGCTGGATGGCTCTTTTTCTTAGCAGCTGCTGAATTTCTGCAGCTGCAGCCTCCCTCTGATCGGGTGGTACATCGGGGAGGTTTTTGAGTTTGGGGACATGGAGTAATGGTATTTTCTACCCTCTGGATATGATACGAAGCACCCAGCGGTCTGTAGTGATGGACTCCCATGCTGCTAGGTGCTCCGAGAAGTGCCCCCTGACTGCCTCCAGAGTGGAGCAGCCGGACAACCCTTCAGGGCTGCTGTGCGGGCCACTCAGAGAAAGGTTCTCTGGACCCAAAGTTTCTTAGAGCCCCTCTGCCCCTGTGGCGGTGTCCTCCCTGTCCTCCTCTGCCACGGTAGGACTGGTTGTCCGGAGCAGGTTGGGAATGTTGCAATTTCCGGAACCACATCTTCTTCTGACCCTTTTGGTTCTTCGAAAAGGACCGCTGGGGAGCAGAGAAGCGGACTCCGACAGCAGACAACGTCTTCCCATCCTTTTCGCTCTGGACAAGTGTCTCGCAAACCGTTTTGCCAAACAGGGCAGAACCATCGAAGGGGGTGTTCGCAAAGGACGCTTTAAAAGGCTCCGCAAAATCACAATGACAGAGCCAGGCCTGACGTCTCATGACTAGGCCTGCTCCGCTAGCCCAAGCGGCACCCTCTGTGGCGTGGGACAATAGCCGCATAGAGGTATTAGAAATTGATCTCAGAGTGGCCATTCGGGTGGAGTACAATTGCTTGTCATCCGCCGACATAGACTCGGTGGGGAGGCAGCGTATTCTTTGATAAGATACCGCTGCATCCCGATGACATGTGCCATATAGTTCAGAAACCTTACCGAGAAGGTCGCTGAACTAAAAACACGCTTCCCTAAGCGGTCCATCGAGTGGGACTCCTTGCTCGGTGGATGGACCGAGGGGCTCTCCTGAGCCAATTCCCTCTACGTGGCTGCCGCTGTCAACATGGCATCTACGGGGGGGGCCCTTACTCCAGTGTGATCGGTCTGAGGGGGGGCTAAGTATTTTGTCCGGGCGTTTTGGTATTGGCTCCATGGTGTCCGGATCCTTCCACGCCCTGGTGGTAATGAGGTCCACCAGGGGGTCGGCCGGAGGGGACACCCAAGAGGTAGATAGGCCTGCTTTGAATGCCTCCAGAAACACGGACTCATCGGAGGAAGACTTGGGGGCAGACCACCCACCTCTGATCCTCAGCATCTCCATGATGTCTCCAAAGGAGACATCCTCAGGGGGCGATCTTGGGGAGCCTTCCCCTTCTTCCAAGTCCGTGTCCTCGGTTAAGGACTCAGGGGAGTCCCCGTGCCTCCTCTTGCACTTATGCTTGCGGGGCACTTCCTTGGGGGGGCTGTCTGAGGAGGCCTCGCCAGCAACATCTTGTTCCAATGGAACCATCTGTGACATTGAAGCAGGCTGTCCCTTTGGCCGGGTGATGGAAGCCTGGCCCAGCAGAGAGGAGCCGAAACAAAGACCGGGGGTCCGGATTTTCTCAACAGTGCCCTCTCCACAACATCGAAGGCCGAGGGAGAACCACTCTCTCTTGGATCCGAAAGTTGGCTCCCACTCGGATCCGATGAAGGGATCAGAACCAGCGCCGAGACCATCGGATCCGAAGGACCAGTGCGCTCCGACCTGGACAGAGCCAAAGGCACACTGAATCCCCCGGAGCTGAAGCTCGGGCCATGGCTCTGAGAGGTCGGATCCAACAGGCTCGAGGGCAGGGACGGATCCGAAGTACCGAGTACTGTCAGCGCCGACCCACCCCCGGCTCCAACACTGCTCGGCTCCGAACGCTCTGAACCCGGATAGCGGGTCAGAGAAGGAGCAATAGGGTGGAAAAAAGGTGTCGAGCTCCCCCCCGAAGGGGGGGGAGGCAAGAGCACTCCCATCTGCAGCTGGGCCTGGATGATCCTTCGCATCATCCGGTCCAAGTCTGCATTGGACATACTAAAAGTAGATTTTGAAGAGGTCACCGAGGCAGGCCTGGAATGCCACCTTGATGACCTCGATGGAGATCGGGCCTCCTCCTCCTTGGGCCCCGGGGAGAAACAAGGGGATCGGAGCCGAGGAGGAGGAGATCTAGAAGCAGTGGAGGGAGAAGCCCGCTTAGCTGGCGGGGCCGAAACAGAGGTCTCGGCCCGCCGCTTGTGGTGCTTCTCCCGCCATTTCTCCCTCCTGGCCTCCCTGTCCTCTGATGCTTTAGCGGGAGTTTGAGTCCCGGATGGAGGAAGAGGGGCAGTAATGGCAGCAACCACAGGCTGTGGTGGAGCCACGGGAGCAACGGAGGCCAGAGCCGAGTCCGGGTGTAAAAGTCCTGCCAAGACCAGCTTCGACCTCCGCTCTTTCAGTGCCCTGGGGTTGAACGCTGCACAAATGGTACAGCCTGAGGAGAGGTGTTCAACCCCAAGGCACCGAACGCACCGAGTGTGGCCATCAGCTGGGGAGAGCTTATGGCCACACTCGGTACATTTCGAAAAAAATGGCTTTTGGGGCCTCAGCCATACTTAAAAGTAAAGGTAGAACTACACAAACACACAGGCCCCAAAAACACAACACACACACACACTCGCTAACAACCAAACGAAGGGAGGGAAAAGACTAATTAAAGAAATACTTACACACTTTATATTTTGAAACAAAAAAGGAAAGTTTGACAGAAAATATACACTTATCTGACAATTCACTTGCTGAGCTCAAGGGGATCCAGCTATCCACAAGCACAGCAAACTAGATCTGAGGTCATGGAGGGTTAGCAGGGGATTATGGGTGAAGGGAGGAGCTAGGAGCTCGGATCCATTAGCTTGAAACAAGTTGCCGGCTCGGATCAGATATCGGATCAAAGACCCACAGGTTGCTGACAAATGAACTCCCTACTTCAGATCTTATATTCCACCACTTTGTTTGTATGATTTGGAAAAAATACTGGCAGTTCAATAGTTTGATTAATATTTGATTGTGAACAAATCTTGGGGACGAAAGAATGGTTAGTGCAAAGGGAAACTGTCTCTATGGAATATCAAGTAAGGAGGTTTGACAGAGTGCTTGCAGCTCTGACACATTCCTGGCAGATGTAATGGCTACCAGAAAAATGGTCTTCCATGAAAGGAACTTTAAATCACATGCATGTGAAGGTTCAAAATGCGGTGAGTTAAATTTTGAAAGAACAAAATTTAAATCCCAGGTAGATATAGGTTCTTGAAAAGGAGGTCTTAGTAAGGTAGTGCCTTTTAATAATGATTTACATCATCTGTGAGCCATAAGATTAGGTTCATGTTGCCCCAAATGAAAATTGGAAATAGCTGCTAATTGAACTTTGATTGCAGCGGCAGATGATCCCTGATGAAAAAGTTTGGTTAGAAATTCTAATACTAAGGGAATGGAGGCTGTGTATCGATATATGTTCCTAGCTTGTGCCCAAAGGGAAAATCTTTTCCCTTTGCTAGCATACAATTTTCGTGTAGAAGGTTCATGAGATGAAGTCAGGATATGTGTAACCGCAGGGGAGAAATCATGAAGCCTGACTAGGGATGGAAGTGGAGCAGCCACGCTGTCAAGTTGAGGGTGTGGAGACAGGGATGGAATGTGCCTGACATATGTATCCAAAGGTCTGGTACTGGTCCAGAGTCCATGGATTGTCTAGAAGGTGAGGCCCGAGGAAGGGGAACCAAATCAGACAAGACCAGTAAAGAGAGATGAGAATCATTCTGCTTACCAAAGTCTTTGCTTTCTGGATATGAGAGAGAGATATTAGAGGAAAGGGAGGAAGGGCCAATTGTGAACAAGTGCATCTCTCGGTGTGTGTCCACCCCCCCGGGGGAGGATAAGGGTGAAGTAGTTGCTGCATTTTGTGTTCATTGGGGTGGCAAACAGATCGCATCAAGGCTGTCCCCATTTGCGGAAAATCTGTTCTGCAACTTTCTGATTCAGAGACCACTCGTGAGGCATCAAGATTGCCCTGCTGAGCTTGTCAGCTATCACACTAGTTCTCCCCAGGATGTGGGAAGATATTGCCCACTGCCAAACATGTAGGGCCTCTCAACATAGGCAGTAGGATCGGGTTCCCCCTTGCTTGTTTATATACCATACCACTGACGTATTGTCTGATTGGATTGTTATTGTTCCTAGAGGAAAAAAGTCATGAAGTGCTTGCAATGCTAGTAGCACTGCTCTCATCTCCAGAACATTGCTATGCAAGTGAGCTTCATGTTCTTGCCATGTGCCTTGGACTGTCCTTCCCAGATAATGCCCCCCCACCCTATCTGAGAGGCATCCGTGGTCACAGTAGCAACGAGTTGGCGAGGAATGAATGGTCTCCCTATCGTTAGTTGATTGGACTGGATCTACCAACGAAGGTTCTTTTTGCAAGATTCCATTATTAAAATGGGATGAGACAGAGGCAGTTGTTGAATAGACCACTGGGAAAAAAGTAGCCACTGTAGAATTCTCATATGTAGTCTGGCTTACGGAACTAGAGTTATAGTAGAGGCCATGGTTCCCAGTACCTTGAGCATTGTCTTCGCTTTGACCTTGTGATGGGGAAGCAGGCTGCATATTTGTTGTCTTAGATTTTGCACTCTGTCTGAAGGAAGGCAAGCCATCATTGCGCCTATAAAAGTCACATATTGAGAGGGCAACAAGGCAGACTTTTCCCAATTTAAAGAGATGCCTAGCTGAGTACAGACTTGGATGGTTGAATCCCTGGCATGTAGAAGTAGATGCCTGGTGGTGGCAGTCAGGAGCCAGTCGTCCAGGTACGGAAACACTTGGAATCCAAAGCGTCTCAAGTGAGCCATTACCACTGTCATGCATTTGGTGAACACCCTGGGAGCTGTGGTGAGACCAAAGGGCAGAATACGAAATTGGTAATGACTGGCTCCCAGCCAGAAGCATAAATGACTCCTTGATGCTCTGCCTATTTTTATGTGGTAGTATGCATCTTGGAGGTTTATGAAGCACATCCAATTGTCTTTCCCTAACAGGGGGAGAATAGACTACAGTGTTACCATTCGGAACTTGGACTTCTTCACAGATTCGTTTAACTTGCTGAGTTCTAAGATGGGCCTCCAGTCCCCTGTTCATTTTGGCACTAAAAAGAATCTGGAGTAAGTTCTGAATCCTATCTGGTCTGTGGGAACAGTTTGGATGACTCTTTTGAAGCAACTTTTGGACTTCTATAGTTGCTTGATCTCTGTGATTGGATGCAACATCTGGGATTTTCTTGGTTTGATGAGGTGGGAAAGAGAAGGGTATAGAGTATCCTCTGGAAATTATTCATTGTACCCACTTTCATTGTGTGATGTCATGCCAGGCTTTTGGGTACAAGGATAAACAACCCCCAACTGGCTCCAGAGAAGTGCAGCTGGTCCTCTCTTCAGGAGTGCTGATAGGGACATCCACGAAAAGAATCGGGGTTACCCTGGTTTTGCAGACCCCCCCCCTGCCTCTAGGGTAATGTGTACCACTACTTCCTTCTCCTCTGCCCCTTGTGCATCTGGGAAAAATCTCTGAGATTTCTTGAAGCACACCCCCCCGCCGACTTTTAGGGTATGGTCTAGAAGGGATGGAAAAACATACTCCCACGGCAGAGAGAGTCTTCCCTTCCTGCTCACATCTGGTGAGTGTGTCTTTTACCTTTGGTCCAAACAAAGAGGAACCATCAAAGGTGACATTGGTAAATGTAGATTTGAAGGGCTCCACAAAATTACACAAATGCATCTAGGAGTGTCTCCTAAGGGAAATTCGTGAACCCGCTACCCTGGTCACGCCATCTGCTGGGTAAGATATCAGCCTCATGGAGGAGTTAACAATAGAGTTTAAGGTGGACAACTGAGCAGTAACCTTCTCAGGGACTCCTTCAGTTAAAGTACCTTGGAGAGTATCTCCTAGCTCTTTTAGGAGATCTCTTTGAAGACTAGTAAAATGGGTGAGGTAATTCAGCGATCTGAGTGTAAAAGCCGCTAAAGAAAAAATACGCTTCCCGTATCTGTCCATCGTTTGAGACTCTTTGTTCAGTGGGTGGACAGATGAGGAAGAATATGCTAGTTCCTTCTTTGTGGCTGCTGCCACCACCATGGCATCTACAGGCACACTTTTGGTCAGAAACTCTTTTTCCTTAGGAGCCGGAAGGAATTTTTTCGGCCTTCTAGGGACTGGTTCCACAGTGTCAGGAGTTTCCCACACCTTTTGACTCACCAAATTTAACAGCTCATCACCCAAGAGGCTGAAGGTTGAGACCCGAAAACCTTCTGGTACACTGACTCCTCATCAGAAGGGGTGACAGTGGGCCAGCCACCTCTCTGTTCCAGGATCTCTAGAATATCTACAAAGGAGACATCATTAGAGGATGACCTAGGGGACCCTTCTGACTCCTCGAGGTCAGTGTCAGAGGTGATGGACTCATCAGGGGAGTCTATGTGCTTCCTCTTGCAAGCTCTCTTCCAGGGAGGCTCCTCAGAAGGGTATTCTGGGGAGGTCTCAGAAGACTGGGGGCCATCCAAGGGGGGCTCCTGAGGCTGCAGGTCTCTACTGTCAAGAGAGAGAGAGAGGGTTCTGAGACAGAGGTTGGAGCTTGAGGGTTGAAGAGCATCAGTACCCTTGTGTAGAGTTGAAGATGTAGACAGCACACTCCTCATCATCTCAAAGGCAGATCCCCCCCGGCTCCAAAGATACCACCGGTTCCGAGGAAGAAGAAGTATCCCCCGGCTCCAGAGCAATCAGCTCCAAGACAGATGTAGGTTCCGAGCTCAGCCAAGCTGATGCACTGACTGGTAGGCTCGGAACCGAAGAAGTTCAGGTCCGAGTGTCCACATCAGGGCCGAATGGTGAGCTTCGGCTCCTAGACACCAGGAACGGCACCAAAGGTATCAGAGCGGAACTCAACTCTGAGAAAGCCACTTGGGGTGCTGGAACCAACGTTCCCACAACAAATGGCACCAACAGATCTGGCTCCAAAAGAGTGGCATGGCTCGGAGGAGGAACAGAAGCAGGTAATACGGCCTTAGACGGCTCCGGAACCGATTGGGTCGGAGCCGACAACAAATTTGCTAGCACCGACTTCAAAAGTCTAAACACCTCCCAGACAGGCTTGGGAGGACTACAGACAAGGTCATGATGATCAACTGCGGTTTTCGTTTTGCATTTAAGTTGTGCCATCATCCATCATGTGGCATTCATTAGTTACAGTTTGTCCCCTCCTGGGTTTTGCCAACTCTCGAAGCTTGTCATCTTCCTCCACCTGGCCAAAGGATATAATCCACCACATTAACAAATTAAATACTCCATAGAAGGCTGGACAAAACTTTTACAATGTGGATCAGAGTTATTTGAAGCGTCTGTGTGGTACAATTCTGCATGGTCCAAAATTGCCTTTAAAGACTTCCTATTCTAGAAAAGTGAAGCTTCCTGATAAGTTTGATTCATGAACTCAGTGGCCCAATTGTCCAACAATCCGAGAGATCTAGGATCAGGGATCTTGTGGCTCATGTTGGGGATTTGGTGCTGTAGAGTCCATGTCTGACCGTGTCTCCATCCACTCTGGGGGAAAGCAAAATGTGGAGGTATCTGATGAAAATCTGCTTTCATGCTGTAGCTTTGAGTGTGGAATGGGATGCAATGGTGGCTATCCATCGGGAGCACAGCAGTAATGGACTGAAAATGGCTTGGTGTTGGGGAGGCTGTATGGTTCTGGAATAGGTTGCAGGCCATGTACTATTCCTTCCTGTGAACATCACGTGAATGGCTCATGGCCACCATGTTCTGGAGAAGGAGGTGACACGCCACCCTGTGTGAAAAAGTGTGATGCTGGTTATACTCCTTCATATGAAAAGGACAAGATTTACGGTGGATCTACCTATAGTGTCCCTTCCTCTCCTGAAAGCATAATGGAAGAAATTTATAAGAATGGACCCATGGAGGGGGCCTTCACTGTGTATGAGGACTTCCTGCTGTATAAATCAGGTGTGTACCATCATCACACTGGAGAAGCAGTCGGGGGCCATGCTTTATTAATATCTTGGGCTGGAGCATAGAAAACAACACTACTTACTGGCTGGCTGCTAACTCATGGAATACACTGGGCAGGATCACTGTGGTATTGAGTCTGAGATTCAGGATGGAATTCCAAAAAATGCAGCAGTGCTTTCTAACAGCATCCTCTTTTGAAAAGTACAAGGAGTATTTTGCAGCAACACAGAGAAAAAACATTACTGAAAATCACAGCTTTTATTTTAAATTTAAGGACATACTTTTTAACTGTTATAATGAAAGCCGGTTCCAAATCATGCTTGCCTAAGTGCAATTAGGTTTTACATTTTTAATTGCATTAGTTTTAGCCTTGTGTTTACATGAGACTGCTTATACGAATGATACCTTTTATAACTGACCATAAATTGAGAACCATGTTTTTTTTAAATCAGTACATTCTAATTGGGAGACCATTTTTTGCTCTAATTTGCATGCAAACTGTATTGTGCATTGTAGTCCCAAAGGCGGGGGGAGGGGGTCTGCAGTAACTGACTTTAGTCCTGCTTATGAGAAGTGTCCACTGTCTTACTAGCAGTCTTGCTTGATATCAGAACACTACAGATTCAGGCATTCATAGGACATGGCATCATTTAGTTCAGGAAATGTTTAATGGGTGGCATAATGCCAGGGTAATCCTATGGGCTAGGCTTGTAAAGACGCCAGGGTCATTAGCCTAGTACACACCTATGAACCTATAAACCCTCTCGACATCCTCCTCAGAAAGACTCCTGGAGGATCTGAAAGACAAGGTAGGGGATCAAGATCTCTGCAAAATTGGAGCTCTAAGTGTCGGACCAGCTCCGAGGTATGGCTTCAGTTATAGACTCCAAAAAACTTGGGGCTGAAAGTGGAAAGTCTATATCAATAACCTCAACTGGCTCCAAAGGCAGAGGAGTCAATTTTGGCAACTTTCTCTGGAGGTCCTGATTTGGTAGTCGGTGTAGGAGACTGTCTTTTCACCGACTTAACCTTCTCTTTTTTTGAAGATGGAGACCTGGAGTGAGAAGAGGAAGAACTATCTAAATCCTCCTCAAAGGAAGGTTTAAGGAGACCTTTCAAAATCAATTTGTTCTTCCTTTCCTGGAGAACCCGGGAACTAAAAGAATGGCAAAAAGTACATGTCTCCTGTAGATATATGGCTCCCAAACAATACACACAAATACTATGCCCGTCAGTCAGGGACATTTTTGTGAACATTTTAAACATTTCTTAAAACCCAAAGGTTTATGGTCTTTAGTTTCCTTAGACATAACTACCACAACAACGACAACAGACTATAATAGTAGACAGACAATAAGAAGAGGACAAGGTCCTCTAACTTAAACGGGCCTAGCCCTGCTCAAGAAACAACACACAAGGGAGAAAGGCAATAGAGGACTAGGTCCTCTAACTTAAACAGGCTTAGACCTGCTGAAGAAAAACACACAAGGGAGAAGGCAATAGTGGACTAGGTCCTCTAACTTAAACGGACCTAGCCCTGAACAGAGGAGTAGGCGAGATAGAAAATAACAAGCAACAGACAAGACAAAGTAGATCCTCTAACTAAAAAACTGACCTATGCCTGAGAAAGATTAACAATAAGTAGCACAACAGAAAACAAAGGGATAACACTAAGGAAGGCCTGCAAAAGTGACGGCCAACAATTAGCAACAACAATTAGCAATAAAACTTCAGAAACACACTAACTACTCGTAAGTTAACAACAGTACGTTATTAAGACTAAACTATTACAGTAAAAAAAGAACAGTATAAATTTTGGAAGAAAAAATATTCCACTTAGCCACGGCCAAGAAAAAGAACACTTCTGAACTCGTAGAGTAGCAAACGAGATCTGGGGATTGTTAATAGTGCATTATGGGATACATACTTTGCCATGAGCCAACTTAGAGACTTCGAGTTTTGTAATCGTCCGAGTCGGAGCCGGGGATCAGCTCCGAACCCATATGTAAGAATGAAGGCGAGATAGGACTACAGAACATCTGCTGTTTTCAACCAAGAATGCACAGGTGGCCATTTCAGATGTAATTTCAGGTGGGATCAAATTCCAGGGAAGAAAACTGAAAGGAGTTACCCTTCACAATCTGAGAATTGTGGCAAATCTGTATGCTAATGTGTTAGCTATATCTGCTAACTCTGTTATTGTGATACTATGTTGCTCAAGTACACTACACTATTGCTTCTTCTCCTTCATGTTTTAGATGTGATTGAATGAGGTCTTATTACTGAAAACCACCAAGATGGCTAGAGTTAACTCAATAAAGTGTTTTGCATATTTGGATTGTTTTTAGTGAGCTTTTTTTTGACAATCATTGACCTCAGCCGTCTTATATTGAACTTGATATAGTTTGAAGGTTTTTGTATGCAGTTTTCTTTTGATTTAATAATTCATGAATTTTGTAACTCCAGTAAGTATTTATTTTAGAATTCATTCTACAGAAGAATATAGAATTATGTATGTTTATTTTAGAATTTTTCACTATATTTATGCCTTGTGAATAAAATTATCAATGCAGTCTGTCAAAGCAGCTGAGAGACTGGCCTGTAGTTTAGTTCAGATAGCTAAGCCAGCAAGTTGCTAATGAGCTTTATCTTGTAGTCATCTGTTTAATTCATCAGCCTCTGTCTGTAAATTGCGTGACTATGAGCAAGTTAATTAACTAGACAATGCTCATGGGTGACTCCTAAAGAAGAACATTTGTACCCAGTGGGCTTATCAGTTAACAAAATTTAAAAAAGGCAGTAATTTAACATTTTGCAGAAGGCAATAAAGAGTTTTAACAAAAGGGTGTGTGATAACAAGGTTATATTGACTAACACATGTTGTTTGTTCAGGACATCATATTTATTATTTGAAAAAATATATATAATTGTTATTAGATTTAGTTTGGTGTATGCAAGAAATGAACATAAAGTGAAACACTTTTGTTTTATTTATTCCTGTAAAATAACTTCTTGCTTAATGGTGTTTACTTGATAAATCAAAAATAATTAGGTAAGTAAACAGATAAATAATTTGCCAAAAGTGCCATTTTGTTTAAATTGTTACACCTACAGGGGCCACTTTCATCTCATTGGTTTTCCACTTGTTTTTTTCTGCTGATGAAAATTGCTAGAGATACATTCTAAAGCAATGAATGTTGTTCTTTCTTCACGACTCAATGTATATAAAGGACTACATGTACAAATCATGCTAGGAGTGTATATCTATTGTTATTTTATTCATTTATTAACTGGGAAAGCCTACTGGACACAAACGTCCCTTTTCAGGGGCGACCTGGAAGCACTGTCTAGTTAAGCGACTTGCTTGGAGTCACACATTAGACAAACGGATGCAGACACAATCAAACCCTGTACCTTGAAATATGGGAATCTGTTTTTTAATAGCAATGAGTCATAATTCTTAAATTCTCAATGGAGTGCAAATACTAGGTGCTTAAAGAAGAGCATGTTGTAACTGCTTAACTAGCATTTAGGACTTCTATTAAATGCTGACTTCAACATCAAAACATATTTTGCAATACTCAAAAGTGTAGATTGCAAACAGTTAAATATAGGGAACAGTTTCCCTCAACTGAAGTAACAATATTTTGCTATTTAAATACTCCAGCAGGTATGGCATACTCTAAATTGGAAAATAAAAGTTTTTATAGGGCAGCATTGCAAAATATTATGTAGCAAACTTTGTTTCAAATTAGATGTGCTTTTGTGAATGTTTTCTTTTCCCAAGTCTGTTTAACTTTGGAATGCTAATTTTTTAAATGTGCAAGTTATACTACACATTCTGTCTTTTGCTTATTTGCTTAGGTGTTTGTAGTTTAGCATAAATATAGAAAGAGAGATTAACTTCTATCCCCTGCTATTTTTCTTCCATTTGATTGACTTATCTTTATTTCAAGTCAACCTTTTTACCAGGTTTTCTTTGTTTTATTATTTATTCCATAGTTCTTTGTTGTCTGTCTTTGAATCCTTGAAGTATTTCCATATGTATTGCTTGAATTACACAGATATACAATTGTTACTTCTTCATAGGTTCTTGAGTGCCAAAACAGATGATCAAAAAACTCTCCCAAATCACCCAGTATTGCTAAGAAACTAGCAGTGCCCCCATTAAGTAAACTTTCTCCACATATTCATGGTGAAAATTTGTGATTTCCCATCAAGTCATCCAAACTGGTTTTAAAGGTTGCTAATGAAGTACTCTGCATGATAGGTTAGGAAAGCCTATTTCAGAAATGGACGGTATACGTTGTTAGGTATTTGTCACTCCATCTGGTCTTGTTGATGTGATAGTGCGGGTTTAGATTACTAGAATGTGTCTTTGCTTTACCACTTGTTCTGTTTAGATGAAGGAGTTCAAAGAAGGTCATTCATAGCAAATAAAGCTAAGCAGAGATGACCCCTCAGGAGTCTGTATGATACAGGGTAGGGCAACAAAGCTTTTAGTCTATTAAAGTAAATAAGGGTACTAAGACCTGAGATCATTTTGCTGAAGAAAAAAGAAGTTATGTACTTACCATAACGTTCCATGTTTGTAGTCCTTCTCACCTGCATTCTTGCTGGATGGGTTCGGAGCTGATATTCAGCTCCGACTCGGCCGATACTAAAGCTCGAGAACTTTTACTGGCTCAAGTCTAACCCCTATCCCATGGTGCCTCACAGCAATTCCCCAGATCTTGTTTGCAAGAAAGCAATAAGTACCTAACAGGTATGAAATATCAGAGCTGTATACAGGTATTAGAAATTGATCTCAGAGTGGCCATTCAGGTGGAGTACAATTGCTTGTCATCCGCCGACATGGACTCGGGGGGAGGCAGCGTATTCTTTGATAAGATACCGCTGCATCCTGATGACATGTGCCATATAGTTCAGAGACCTTACCGAGAAGGTCACTGAACTAAAAACCCGCTTCCCTAAGTGGTCCATCGAGTGGGACTCCTTGCTCGGTGGATGGACTGAGGGGCTCTCCTGAGCCAATTCCCTCTTCGTGGCTGCCGCTGTCAACATGGCATCTAGGGGGGGCCCTTACTCCAGTGTGATCGGTCTGAGGGGGGGCTAAGTATTTTGTCCGGGCATTTTGGTATTGGCTCCATGGTGTCCGGATCCTTCCACGCCCTGGTGGTAATGAGGTCCACCAGGGGGTCGGCCGGAGGGGACACCCAAGAGGTAGACGGGCCTGCTTCGAATGCCTCCAGAAACATGGACTCGTCGGAGGAAGACTTGGGGGCAGACCACCCACCTCTGATCCTCAGCATCTCCATGATGTCTCCAAAGGAGACATCCTCAGGGGGCAATCTTGGGGAGCCTTCCCCTTCTTCCAAGTCCGTGTCCTCGGTTAAGGACTCAGGGGAGTCCACGTGCCTCCTCTTGCACTTATGCTTGCGGGGCACTTCCTTGGGGGGCTGTCTGAGGAGGCCTCGCTAGCAACATCTTGTTCCAATGGAACCATCTCTGACATTGAAGCAGTCTGTCCCTTTTGCCGGGTGATGGAAGCCTGGCCCAGCAGAGAGGGAGTACAGGGAGGAGCCGAAACAAGGACCGGGGGTCCGGATGCTCTCAACAGAGCCCTCTCCACAACATCGAAGGCCGAGGGAGAACCACTCTCTCTTGGATCCGATGAAGGGATCAGAACCAGCGCCGAGACCATCGGATCCGAAGGACCAGTGTGCTCCGACCTGGACAGAGCCGAAGGCACACTGAATCCCCCGGATCCAAAGCTCGGGCCACGGCTCCAAGAGGTCGGATCCGACAGGCTCGAGGGCAGGGACGGATCCGAAGTACCGAGTACTGTCGGCGCCGACCCACCCCCGGCTCCAACACTGCTCGGCTCCGAATGCTCCGAACCCAGATAGCGGGTCGGAGAAGGAGCAATAGGGTGGAAAAAAGGTGTCGAGCTCCCCCCCGAAGGGGGGGGAGGCAAGAGCACTCCCATCTGCAGCTGGGCCTGGATGAACCTTCGCATCATCCGGTCCAAGTCTGCATCAGACATACTAAAAGTAGATTTTGAAGAGGTCACCGAGGCAGGCCTGGAATGCCGCCTCGATGACCTCAATGGAGATCGGGCCTCCTCCTCCTCGGGCCCCGGGGAGAAACAAGGGGATCGGAGCCAAGGAGGAGGAGACCTAGAAGCAGTGGAGGGAGAAGCCTGCTTAGCTGGCGCGGCCGAAACGGAGGTCTCGGCCCGCCGCTTGTGGTGCTTCTCCCACCGTTTCTCCCTCCTGGCCTCCCTGTCCTCCAACGCTTTATCGGGAGTTTGAGTCCCGGACAGAGGAAGGGGGGCAGGAATGGCAGCAACCACAGGCTGTGGTGGAGCCACGGGAGCAGCGGAGGCTGGAGCCGAGTCCGGGTGTAAAAGTCCTGCCAAGACCAGCTTCGACCTCCGCTCTTTCAGTGCCCTGGGGTTGAATGCTGCACAAATGGTACAGCCTGAGGAGAGGTGTTCAACCCCAAGGCACCGAATGCACCGAGTGTGGCCATCACCCGGGGAGAGCTTATGGCCACACTCGGTACATTTCGAAAAAATGGCTTTTGGGGCCTCAGCCATACTTAAAAGTAAAGGTAGAACTACACAAACACACAGGTCCCAAAAACACAACACACACACACACACTCGCTAATGACCAAACGAAGGGAGGGAAAAGACTAATTAAAGAAATACTTACACACTTTATATTTTGAAACAAAAAAGGAAAGTTTGACAGAAAATATACGCTTATCTGACAATTCACTTGCTGAGCTCAAGGGGATCCAGCTATCCACAAGCGAGGCAAACTAGATCTGAGGTCATGGAGGGTTAGCAGGGGATTATGGGTGAAGGGAGGAGCTAGGAGCTCGGATCCATTAGCTTGAAACAAGTTGCCGGCTCGGATCCGATATCAGATCCAAGACCCACAGGTTGCTGACAAATGAACTCCCTTCTTCAGATCTTATATTCCACCACTTTGTTTGTATGATTTGGAAAAAATACTGGCAGTTCAATAGTTTGATTAATATTTGATTGTGAACAAATCTTGGGGACGAAAGAATGGTTAGTGCGAAGGGAAACTGTCTCTATGGAATATCAAGTAAGGAGGTTTGACAGAGTGCGTGCAGCTCTGACACATTCCTGGCAGATGTAATCGCTACCAGAAAAATGGTCTTCCATGAAAGGAACTTTAAATCACATGCATGTGAAGGTTCAAAATGCGGTGAGTTAAGTTTTGAAAGAACAAAATTTAAATCCCAGGTAGATATAGGTTCTTGAAAAGGAGGTCTTAGTAAGGTAGTGCCTTTTAAAAATGATTTACATCATCTGTGAGCCATAAGATTAGGTTCATGTTGCCCCAAATGAAAATTGGAAATAGCTGCTAATTGAACTTTGATTGCAGTGGCAGATGATCCCTGATGAAAGAGTTCGGTTAGAAATTCTAATACTAAGGGAATGGAGGCTGTGTATCGATCTATGTTCCTAGCTTGTGCCGAAAGGGAAAATCTTTTCCATTTGCTAGCATACAATTTTCGTGTAGAAGGTTCATGAGATGAAGTCAGGATATGTGTAATCACAGGGGAGAAATCATGAAGCCTGACTAGGGATGGAAGTGGAGCAGCCACGCTGTCAAGTTGAGGGTGTGGAGACAGGGATGGAATGTGCCTGACATATGTATCCGAAGATCTGGTACTGGTCCAGAGTCCTCGGATTGTCTAGAAGGTGAGGCCCGAGGAAGGGGAACCAAATCAGACAAGGCCAGCAAAGAGTGATGAGAATCATTCTGCTTACCAAAGTCTTTGCTTTCTGGATAACGTTTGATATTAGAGGAAAGGGAGGAAGGGCCAATTGTGAACAAGTGCATCTCTCGGTGTGTCCCCCCCCCCCCCCCCCCCCCAGGGAGGATAAGGGTGAAGTAGTTGCTGCATTTTGTGTTCATTGGGGTGGCAAACAGATCACATCAAGGCTGTCCCCATTTGCAGAAAATCTGTTCCGCAACTTTCTGATTCAGAGACCACACATGAGGCATCAAGATTGCCCTGCTGAGCTTGTCAGCTATCACACTGGTTCTCCCTTGGATGTGGGAAGATATCACCCACTGCCAAACACGTAGGGCCTCTCAACATAGGCAGTAGGATTGGGTTCCCCCTTGCTTGTTTATATACCATACCACTGACGTATTGTCTGATTGGATTGCTACTGTTCCTAGAGGAAAAAAGTCATGAAGTGCTTGCAATGCTAGTAGCACTGCTCTCATCTCCAGAACATTGCTATGCAAGTGAGCTTCGTGTTCTTGCCATATGCCTTGGACTGTCCTTCCTAGATAATGCCCCCCACCCTATCTGAGAGGCATCCGTGGTCACAGTAGCAACGAGTTGGCGAGGAATGAATGGTCTCCCTATCGTTAGTTGATTGGACTGGATCTACCAACGAAGGTTCTTTTTGCAAGATTCCATTATTAAAATGGGATGAGACAGAGGCAGTTGTTGAATAGACCACTGGGAAAAAAGTAGCCACTGTAGAATTCTCATATGTAGTCTGGCTTACGGAACTAGAGTTATAGTAGAGGCCATGGTTCCAAGTACCTTGAGCAGTGTCTTCGCTTTGACCTTGTGATGGGGAAGCAGGCTGCATATTTGTTGTCTTAGATTTTGCACTCTGTCTGAAGGAAGGCAAGCCATCATTGCACCTATAAAAGTCACATATTGAGAGGGCAACAAGGCAGACTTTTCCCAATTTAAAGAGATGCCTAGCTGAGTACAGACTTGGATGGTTGAATCCCTGGCATGTAGAAGTAGATGCCTGGTGGTGGCAGTCAGGAGCCAGTCGTCCAGGTACGGAAACACTTTGAATCCAAGGCGTCTCAAGTGAGCCGTTACTACTGTCATGCATTTGGTGAACACCTTGGGGGCTGTGGTGAGACCAAAGGGCGGAATACGAAATTGGTAATGACTGTCTCCCAGCCAGAAGCATAAATGACTCCTTGATGCTCTGCCTATTTTTATGTGGTAGTATGCATCTTGGAGGTCTATGAAGCACATCCAATTGTCTTTCCCTAACAGGGGGAGAATAGACTACAGTGTTACCATTCGGAACTTGGACTTCTTCACAGATTCCTTCAACTTGCTGAGTTCTAAGATGGGCCTCCAGTCCCCTGTTCATTTTGGCACTAAAAAGAATCTGGAGTAAGTTCTGAATCCTATCTGGTCTGTGGGGACAGTTTGGATGACTCTTTTGAAGCAACTTTTGGACTTCTATAGTTGCTTGATCTCTGTGATTGGATGCAACATCTGGGATTTTCTTGGTTTGATGAGGTGGGAAAGAGAAGGGTATAGAGTATCCTCTGGAAATTATCCATTGTACCCACTTTCATTGTGTGATGTCATGCCAGGCTTTTGGGTACAAGGATAAACAACCCCCAACTGGCTCCAGAGAAGTGCAGCTGGTCGTCTCTTCAGGAGTGCTGATAGGGACATCCACAAAAAGAATCGGGGTTACCCTGGTTTTGCGGACCCCCCCCTGCCTCTAGGGTGATGTCTACCACTACTTCCTTCTCCTCTGCCCCTTGTGCATCTGGGAAAAATCTCTGAGATTTCTTGAAGCACACCCCCCCCCCCGCCGACTTTTAGGGTATGGTCTAGAAGGGATGGAAAAACATACTCCCACGGCAGAGAGAGTCTTCCCTTCCTGCTCACATCTGGTGAGTGTGTCTTTTACCTTTGGTCCAAACAAAGAGGAACCATCAAAGGTGACATTGGTAAATGTAGATTTGAAGGGCTCCACAAAATTACACAAACGCATCTAGGAGTGTCTCCTAAGGGAAATTCCTGAACCCGCTACCCTGGTCACGCCATCTGCTGGGTAAGATATCAGCCTCATGGAGGAGTTAACAATAGAGTTTAAGGTGGACAACTGAGCAGTAACCTTCTCAGGGACTCCTTCAGTTAAAGTACCTTGGAGAGTATCTCCTAGCTCTTTTAGGAGATCTCTTTGAAGACTAGTAAAATGGGTGAGGTAATTCAGCGATCTGAGTGTAAAAGCCGCTGAAGAAAAAATACGCTTCCCGTATCTGTCCATCGTTTGAGACTCTTTATTCAGTGGGTGGACAGATGAGGAAGTTTCTGCTAGTTCCTTCTTTGTGGCTGCTGCCACCACCATGGCATCTACAGGCACACTTTTGGTCAGAAACTCTTTTTCCTTAGGAGCCGAAAGGAATTTGTTCGGCCTTCTAGGGACTGGTTCCACAGTGTCAGGAGTTTCCCTCACCTTTTGACTCACCAAATTTAACAGCTCATCACCCAAGAGGCTGAAGGTTGAGACCCGAAAACCTTCTGGTACACTGACTCCTCATCAGAAGGGGTGACAGTGGGCCAGCCACCTCTCTGTTCCAGGATCTCTAGAATATCTACAAAGGAGACATCATTAGAGGATGACCTAGGGGACCCTTCTGACTCCTCGAGGTCAGTGTCAGAGGTGATGGACTCATCAGGGGAGTCTACGTGCTTCCTCTTGCAAGTTCTCTTCCGAGGAGGTTCCTCAGAAGGGTATTCTGGGGAGGTCTCAGAAGACTGGGGGCCATCCAAGGGGGGCTCCTGAGGCTGCGGGTCTCTATTGTCAAGAGAGAGAGAGAGGGTTCTGAGACAGAGGTTGGAGCTTGAGGGTTGAAGAGCATCAGTACCCTTGTGTAGAGTTGAAGATCTAGACAGCACACTCCTCATCATCTCAAAGGCAGATCCCCCCGGCTCCAAAGACACCACCGGTTCCGAGGAAGAAGAAGTATCCCCCGGCTCCAGAGTGATCAGCTCCAAGACAGATGTAGGATCCGAGCTCAGCCAAGCTGATGCACTGACTGGTAGGCTCGGAACCGAAGAAGTTCAGGTCCGAGCGTCCACATCAGGGCCGAATGGTGAGCTTCGGCTCCTAGACACCAGGGACGGCACCGAAGGTGTCAGAGCAGAACTCAGCTCTGAGAAAGCCACTTAGGGTGCTGGAACCAACATTCCCACAACAAATGGCACCAACAGATCTGGCTCCAAAAGAGTGGCATGGCTCGGAGGAGGAACAGAAGCAGGTAATACGGCCTTAGACGGCTCCGGAACCGATTGGGTCGGAGCCGACAACAAATTTGCTAGCAACGACTTCAAAAGTCTAAACACCTCCCAGACAGGCTTGGGAGGACTACAGACAAGGTCGTGATGATCAGCTGCGGTTTTTGTTTTGCATTTAAGTTGTGCCATCATCCATCATGTGGCATTCATTAGTTACAGTTTGTCCCCTCCTGGGTTTTGCCAACTCTCGAAGCTTGTCATCTTCCTCCACCTGGCCAAAGGATATAATCCACCACATTAATAAATTAAATACTACATGGAAGGCTGGACAAAACTTTTACAATGTGGATCAGAGTTATTTGAAGCGTCTGTGTGGTACAATTCTGCATGGTCCAAAATTGCCTTTAAAGACTTCCTATTCTGGAAAAAGTGAAGCTTCCTGATAAGTTTGATTCATGAACTCAGTGGCCCAATTGTCCAACAATCCGAGAGATCTAGGATCAGGGATCTTGTGGCTCATGTTGGGGATTTGGTGCTGTAGAGTCCATGTCTGACCGTGTCTCCATCCACTCTGGGGGAAAGCAAAATGTGGAGGTATCTGCTGAAGATCTGCTTTCATGCTGTAGCTTTGAGTGTGGAATGGGATGCAATGGTGGCTATCCATCGGAAGCATGGCAGTAATGGACTGAAAATGGCTTGGTGTCGGGGAGGCTGTATGGTTCTGGAATAGGTTGCAGGCCATGTACTATTCCTTCCTGTGAACATCACATGAATGGCTCACGGCCACCATGTTCTGGAGAAGGAGGTGACACGCCACCCTGTGTGAAAAAGTGTGATGCTGGTTATACTCCTTCATATGAAAAGGACAAGATTTACGGTGGATCTACCTATAGTGTCCCTTCCTCTCCTGAAAACATAATGGAAGAAATTTATAAGACTGGACCCGTGGAGGGGGCCTTCACTGTGTATGAGGACTTCATGCTGTATAAATCAGGTGTGTACCAGCATCACACTGGAGAAGCAGTCGGGGCCATGCTTTATTAAGATCTTGGGCTGGGGCATAGAAAACAACACTACTTACTGGCTGGCTGCTAACTCATAGAATACACTGGGCAGGATCACTGTGGTATTGAGTCTGAGATTCAGGATGGAATTCCAAAAAATGCAGCAGTGCTTTCTAACAGCATCCTCTTTTGAAAAGTACAAGGAGTATTTTGCAGCAACACAGGGAAAAAACATTACTGAAAATCATAGCTTTTATTTTAAATTTAAGGACATACTTTTTAACTGTTATAATGAAAGCCAGTTCCAAATCATGCTTGCCTAAGTGCAATTAGGTTTTACATTTTTAATTGCATTAGTTTTAGCCATGTGTTTACATGAGACTGCTTATACGAATGATACCTTTTATAACTGACCATAAATTGAGAACCATGTTTTTTTTAAATCAGTACATTCTAATTGGGAGAATTTTTTTTGCTCTAATTTGCATGCAAAGTGTATTGTGTATTGTAGTCCCAAAGGCGGGGGGGGTCTGCAGTAACTGACTTTAGTCCTGCTTATGAGAAGTGTCCACTGTCTTACTAGCAGTCTTGCTTGATATCAGAACACTACAGATTCAGGCATTCATAGGACATGGCATCATTTAGTTCAGGAAATGTATAATGGGTGGCATAATGCCAGGGTAATCCTATGGGCTAGGCTTGTAAAGACTCCAGGGCCATTAGGCTAGTACACAGAAACTATAAACCATCTCGACATCCTCCTCAGAAAGACTCCTGGAGGATCTGAAAGACAAGGTAGGGGATCAAGATCTCTGCAAAATCGGAGCTCTAAGTGTCGGACCAGCTCCGAGGTATGGCTTCAGCTATAGACTCCAAAAAACTTGGGGCTGAAACTGGAAAGGAGACCTTTCAAAATCAGTTTGTTCTTCCTTTACTGGAGAACCCGGGAACTAAAAGAATGGCAAAAAGTACATGTCTCCTGTAGATATATGGCTCTCAAACAATACACACAAATACTATGCCCGTCAGTCAGGGACATTTTTGTGAACATTTTAAACATTTCTTAAAACCCAAAGGTTTATGGTCTTTAGTTTCCTTAGACATAACTACCACAACAACGACAACAGACTATAATAGTAGACAGACAATAAGAAGAGGACAAGGTCCTCTAACTTAAACGGGCCTAGCCCTGCTCAAGAAACAACACACAAGGGAGAAAGGCAATAGAGGACTAGGTCCTCTAACTTAAACAGGCTTAGACCTGCTGAAGAAAAGCACACAAGGGAGAAGGCAATAGTTGACTAGGTCCTCTAACTTAAACAGACCTAGCCCTGAACAGAGGAGTAGGTGAGATAGAAAATAACAAGCAACAGACAAGACAAAGTAGATCCTCTAACTAAAAAACTGACCTATGCCTGAGAAAGATTAACAATATGTAGCACAACAGAAAACAAAGGGATAACACTAAGGAAGGCCTGCAGAAGTGACGGCCAACAATTAGCAACAACAATTAGCAATAAAACTTCAGAAACACACTAACTACTCGTAAGTTAACAACAGTAAATTATTAAGACTAAACTAACTATTACAGTAAAAAAAGAACAGTATAAATTTTGGAAGAAAAAATATTCCACTTAGCCACGGCCAAGAAAGAGAACACTTCTGAACTCGTAGAGTAGCAAACGAGATCTGGGGATTGTTAATAGTGCATTATGGGATACATACTTTGCCATGAGCCAACTTAGAGACTTCGAGTTTTGTAATCATCCGAGTCGGAGCCGGGGATCAGCTCCGAACCCATATGTAAGAATGAAGGCGAGATAGGACTACAGAACATCTGCTGTTTTCAACCAAGAACGCACAGGTGGCCATTTCAGATGTAATTTCAGGTGGGATCAAATTCCAGGGAAGAAAACTGAAAGGAGTTACCCTTCACAATCTGAGAATTGTGGCAAATCTGTATGCTAATGTGTTAGCTATATCTGCTAACTCTGTTATTGTGATACTATGTTGCTCAAGTACACTACACTATTGCTTCTTCTCCTTCATGTTTTAGATGTGTTTGAATGAGGTCTTATTACTGAAAACCAAAAAGATGGCTAGAGTTAACTCAAATAAAGTGTTTTGCATATTTGGATTGTTTTTAGTGAGCTTTTTTTTTGACAATCATTGACCTCAGCCGTCTTATATTGAACTTGATATAGTTTGAAGGTTTTTGTATGCAGTTTTCTTTTGATTTAATAATTCATGAATTTTGTAACTCCAGTAAGTATTTATTTTAGAATTCATTCTACAGAAGAATATAGAATTATGTATGTTTATTTTAGATTTTTTCACTATATTTATGCCTTGTGAATAAAATTATCAATGCAGTCTGTCAAAGTAGCTGAGAGACTGGCCTGTAGTTTGGTTCAGATAGCTAAGCCAGCAAGTAGCTAATGAGCTTTATCTTGTAGTCATCTGTTTAATTCATCAGCCTCTGCCTGTAAATTGCGTGACTATGAGCAAGTTAATTAACTAGACAATGCTCATGGGTGACTCCTAAAGAAGAACATTTGTACCCAGTGGGCTTACCAGTTAACAAAATTTAAAAACGGCAGTAATTTAACATTTTGCAGAAGGCAATAAAGAGTTTTAACAATAGGGTGTGTGATAACAAGGTTATATTGACTAACACATGTTGTTTGTTCAGGACATCATATTTATTATTTGAAAAAATATATATAATTGTTATTAGATTTAGTTTGGTGTATGCAAGAAATGAACATAAAGTGCAACACTTTTGTTTTATTTATTCCTGTAAAATAACTTCTTGCTTAATGGTGTTTACTTGAAAAATCAAAAATAATTAGGTAAGTAAACAGATAAATAATTTGCCAAAAGTGCCATTTTGTTTAAATTGTTACACCTACAGTGGCCACTTTCATCTCATTGGTTTTCCACTTGTTTTTTTCTGCTGATGAAAATTGCTAGAGATACATTCTAAAGCAATGAATGTTGTTCTTTCTTCACGTCTCAATGTATATAAAGGACTACATGTACAAATCATGCTAGGAGTGTATATCTCTTGTTATTTTATTCATTTATTAACTGGGAAAGCCTACTGGACACAAACATCCCTTTTCAGGGGCGACCTGGAAGCACTGTCTAGTTAAGCGACTTGCTTGGCGTCACACATTAGACAAACGGATGCAGACACAATCAAACCCTGTACCTTGAAATATGGGAATCTGTTTCTTAATAGCAATGAGTCATAATTCTTAAATTCTCAATGGAGTGCAAATACTAGGTGCTTAAAGAAGAGCATGTTGTAACTGCTTAACTAGCATTTAGGACTTCTATTAAATGCTGACTTCAACATCAAAACATGTTTTGCAATACTCAAAAGTGTAGATTGCAAACATTTAAATATAGGGAACAGTTTCCCTCAACTGAAGTAACAATATTTTGCTATGTAAATACTCCAGTAGGTATGGCATACTCTAAATTGGAAAATAAAAGTTTTTATAGGGCAGCATTGCAAAATATTATGTAGCAAACTTTGTTTCAAATTAGATGTGCTTTTGTGAATGTTTTCTTTTCCCAAGTCTGTTTAACTTTGGAATGCAAATTTTTTACATGTGCAAGTTATACTACACATTCTGTCTTTTGCTTATTTGCTTAGGTGTTTGTAGTTTATCATAAATATAGAAAGAGAGATTAACTTCTATCCCCTGCTATTTTTCTTCCATATCTTTATTTCAAGCCAACCTTTTTACCAGGTTTTCTTTGTTTTATTATTTATTCCATAGTTCTTTGTTGTCTGTCCTTGAATCCTTGAAGTATTTCCATATTTATTGCTTGAATTACACAGATATACAATTGTTACTTCTACATAGGTTCTTGAGTGCCAAAACAGATGATCAAAAAACTCTCCCAAATCACCCAGTATTGCTAAGAAACTAGCAGTGTCCCCATTAAGTAAACTTTCTCCACATATTCATGGTGAAAATTTGTGATTTCCCATCAAGTCATCCAAACTGGTTTTAAAGGTTGCTAATGAAGTACTCTGCATGATAGGTTAGGAAAGCCTATTTCAGAAATGGACGGTATACGTTGTTAGGTATTTGTCGCTCCATCTGGTCTTGTTGATGTGATAGTGTGGGTTTAGGTCACTAGAATGTGTCTTTGCTTTACCACTTGTTCTGTTTAGATGAAGGAGTTCAAAGAAGGTCATTCATAGCAAATAAAGCTAAGCAGAGATGACCCCTCAGGAGTCTGTATGATACAGGGTAGAGCAACAAAGCTTTTAGTCTATTAAAGTAAATAAGGGTACTGAGACCTGAGATCATTTTGCTGAAGAAAAAAGAAGTTATGTACTTACCATGTTTGTAGTCCTTCTCACCTGCATTCTTGCTGGATGGGTTCGGAGCTGATATTCTGCTCTGACTCGGCCGATACTAAAGCTCGAGAACTTTTACTGGCTCAAGTCTAACCCCTATCCCATGGTGCCTCACAGCAATTCCCCAGATCATGTTTGCAAGAAAGCAATAAGTACCTAACAGGTATGAAATATCAGAGCTGTATACATACAGACAAAACATTTTGTAATACAATCCATGCCAGGTGGACAACAACTAAAAACCAGGTCAGACAGCACCAGAATAGTCCACCAGATCCTCCAGAAACAGGAAGGGGGTTAGAGGGAGGGACGCAAGAATGTAGGCAAGATGGACTACAAACATGGAACATTATTTTTTATCTGTCTTTGGCCTAGCACTCTTGTGTGGGGTCATTTACTGCACTGTTATAACTTGTTGATACTTGTGAACCTCTGCTATCTCTGAAAAAAACAAAAAAAAACAAAAAAAAATCTTGCTTTTTTCCCACTTTTCTGAGATTTAAAAAAGTTCAGTGACAGGCTTGCTGTTCTTGAACTGCTTGTAAGTTTCTTGGAGGCCATTTTTTGCTTGGGCTAAAGGGAAGTCTCTCTGTTGATCAGTGGCAGTGAAAAACATTGAGCAGCCTGCCTGCCCCTGTGGGAGTGGTTACTGACTTGAAACTGTAGTTTTATTGGCCATTTTGGGTCAATTCCTAACTCCTTCATCTTCCTCTCTTAAAACCTGGTTGCCTCGTGGTTTTGGCGTCTTTTCAGGCTTGTTGGCTGTTGGTGAAGCACCCACCAAGAGGAAAAAATGCTGAGAGAAGAAAGGAGCCACTTTTGAGATTTTAAGTATTTTTCCTCTGTTTATTTGCTAAGTTTTTCTGCATAGCCGCCTATTTTGAGCATTTTCTGGCTTGTTAAACTTGATTTCTGCATTAGTAACTGTATTTAGAGCACAACCTAGAGCTGTTTACTGAATTTCCTGTTTGCACTTATTTTTAAAATCGTTTTTTTCTCAAAACTTGCATTTTATCTTTCTTTGGCCTAGCACTCTTGTGTGGGGTCATTTACTGCACTGTTATAACTTGTTGATACTTGTGAACCTCTGCTATCTCTGAAAAAAACAAAGAACAAAAAAAAAAATCTTGCTTTTTTCCCACTTTTCTGAGATTTAAAAAAGTTCAGTTACAGGCTTGCTGTTCTTGAACTGTTTGTAAGTTTCTTGGAGGCTATTTTTTGCTTGGGCTAAAGGGAAGACTCTCTGTTGATCAGTGGCAGTGAAAAACATTGAGCAGCCTGCCTGCCCCTGTGGGAGTGGTTACTGACTTGAAACTGTAGTTTTATTGGCCATTTTGGGTCAATTCCTAACGCCTTAATCTTCCTCTCTTAAAACCCTCTTTTGTGCGGTTTTGCGCATTTTTGTGCATAGCGCAACAGCGGGCAGCGCCGCCTAATTGGGTTTAAAGTATTCCTGGCTCCACAAAGTCTGCTCTTCACTTTTTCCCTTAGAACAGCTCTATCTCTCAATTTAAACACCATATTCTCATTCTAAGGCCCTTCACTGGTCCAATTAAGTAATCCTACAAGTTAGCACTATTAAACCATAAGCACTACTTACTCTTATACTCTCTACGATTACCCTGTCCTCTATTGGTCTGTCTTAAACTCAGTTTCCCTATATTACTCTAGCATGTCCAAAGGTCAGTCAATGGTTTATTCTCCAGTCCAGCTGGTGAATCTGGGAATTTTGAGGCAATGTTACAACTGACTCATGTACACAGACAACCCTCTCCTCCTCCAAACAGGTTCAAATATGTGTGAGAGATGCAACTATTTAGCCAAACTGGAGGCTGAGCTCTCTCATCTCAAAACTGGTGTAACCAGTCAGGAGGAGACGGTAACCTCACACAACACAATTCCAGTATCACATAGTCCCACCACATCAGAGAACCAAACACATAAATACACAAAAACATACTCGGAGGCTCTAAATAAAAATCCACCTAAGCAACAGAGAACTCCAAAGCAGACATCCATGCAAACGCTACCTCAAAACAAAACACGCACAACACATAGTCCACAAAGTCAGTGTGCCAAGCAGCCACAGCCCTTAAGGCTGAATAACACACCTGATACTCTTGTAATAGGTGACTCTATTGTCAGACACACTGACGTCCTGCTCACCAGGCTGAATAAAGAGAAGGTCATGGTGAGCTGCCTGTCGGGTGCTAGGATCCGCCACATAATGCAAGCACTCAGGTCACTCCAAAGCAAATACAAATATGACTCAGTCATTGTACATGCTGGTGTGAATGACCTGAGAAGTACCTCCCTGGAGTACATGAAAAGAGACATAGAGGAGCTCTCTGATCATGTACCCAGGCTGGTATGACCCTGACCTTGACCAGCATTTTACCCTCACCTAGAATGATGCCACAGTACAAAGACAAAATGATCGATTTTAACAATTGGCTAAAATTTTGGTGTCATTCAAAGGGGATCCAGTGTTTGTCAGCCTGGGATGACATGCTCGACAAGCCACGTTGCTTCGCTAGGGACGGCTTGCACCTGTCACCACTGGGCTTTCGGATATTGGCAAAGGCTCTTGCCACCCCCATAGTGCCTTTTTTAGGCAAGGCTCAAAAGTCAAACCCACCCCCATAGACAGCACAAGGAACAAGAAACTAAGGGTAATGCTGCTTAACGCCAGAAGTCTTAACCTCAAGATGCACACACTCGAAGCTCTCCTCAGTATGAAGAACATCGATATCTGTGCAGTGACAGAAACCTGGTTACAGGCTCCAGAGAGCACCCCAGCACTACCAGGCTATACCTAATATCATGCTTTTCGACCCCAAAACCCGGACCGAACCACAAAAGGAGGGGGAGTTTCCATATTTATCAAGGATATCCAGACCTCCAGGTTAGTGGCATTGCATGAAGTATCGGAGACCATCCATGTGCAACTAACAGTGGGCAAGACTGCTTTTCAGTTTATAGCATCCAACAGACCACCCTCTCAAAGTCAGGAATACCACTCGGCTTTCCTGAAAACATTGGAGAACATGAAGATCTCTCCGAACACCATTATACTGGGTGACTTCAACTACCCAAACATTGACTGGGAGCACTACTCAAGCCCCAGTACCTTAGCCCAAAGGTTCCTGGAAATTATAAACTCAAATGCTATGGAACAACTATTCACCACTCCCACAAGAGGGGACAACATACTAGACCTGATCATTACCAACATGGGGACTCTATGCTCCACACCAGAAGTATATCCCTCATTGGTAAGATCAGACCATAAATTAATTTCACTGGATGTCCACATCCCGACCCCACCCCCAGCCCAGAAAACCACAGTGAAAAACTTCTCAAAAGCAAACTTCTCACTTCTCAAAACCGAAGTGGAATCCTTCAAGGCCCCAGGGCCAGTGGAAACTACGGCCCAAACTGCAGAATCCTATATAAAGACATTCTACGGACATCTCCAGGAATGCATGGATCATGCTATCCCAAACCAAACCAAGACCCAATCATCCAAAGGCAGGCGTCCAGTCTGGTGGACCCCTGCCATAAATAAACTGTACAACAGAATGAGGAGGCTACTACATGATAGAGCAAAATCCCTAAAAGGGAAGGCATCTCTGATCAGTACTAGCAAAAAATTACGATCCCTCATAAAATCCTCCAAGGCCAGCTTCGAGAAAAATTGCACAGGACACCAAAGACAATCATAAGGCTTTTTTCAGTTATGTCAGGAACCTGGGATGCAACTCCCAGACTTGTTCTGAGTTGATTCTAAACGACAAAAAATACGCTGAACCCACAGACATCGCCAATATCCTGGCAGACAGGATCAGTGCAAACTTCTCCACCCCCTCCTCCCCAAAAGAGCAAGTATCTATCCCAGCAGAGGGCTGCCTCCCAAACATCTCTGATGCTCAGGTGAAGGCTGCCCTCTCCAAAGCAAAAAAACACTGCTTCCATGGGACCAGATGGCGTCCCAGGTTGCGTCCTACATGAACTCCAAGAGGAACTAATCCCTCAAATAAAGCAGCTATACAATCTCAGCCTCACTACAGGATATGTGCCCACAGAATGGTGTACAGCAACAGTGGTCCCACTCCACAAAGGTGGAGCCTCTACGGACACTGGAAACTATCGCCCCATAAGCCTGACTAGCTTAGTCTGCAAGCCTATGGAGAGGATCATCATGGAGCTCATAAACAAAGACATTGGGGACCTACAGACACTAGATCCTACCCAGTTCGGCTTTGTCAAGAGCAGATCCTGCCTTTTGAACCTGGTTGACTTCTTCAAAACAGTCACCAAAGCCATAGATGAAGGGAAGGTAGTCCACACAGCCTATCTGGACCTTGCAAAGGCATTTGACACAATACCCCACTCAGGCATCATAGATAAGCTATCCAGCTTAAATATAAACCCCTATGTCACAAGATGGGTCACAAACTGGCTCAAAGACAGAACCCACAGAGTGAGAGTTGCTGGAGCCATGTCAGATTCGAAACTGGTCACAAGTGGCATCCCACAGGGTTCTGTCCTGGGACCACTCTTGTTCAGTATATACTTTTCCGAGGTACAGGCAAACGTGGGAGGACTATGGCTCACCAAGTTTGCAGATGACTGCAAACTGGGCGCCATAATCAACTCTCCAGCTGACACAAACATCCTTCAAAAAGGTCTCACAGAGACAAATAACTGGTGCCAGTGCCATGGTTTAAAGCTAAATGCCAAAACATGTATAGTCATACCCTTTGGCAAAAACAATGTGCCCACAAATCACCACATAGGCGGAAACCCATTAAGTACAGAGAAAGTTATAAGGGACCTGGGGACCCAAGTTGATAGCAATCTCTCCTTTGAAAACCACATTGCCAAAGTGGTTAGAAAGACTTTCTACATAGCCCACCTCATCACGAAGGGTTTCACATCTAGATCAAGAGAGGTAATCGTGCCCCTTTATTCATCCCTCATCAGGCCCATCATAGAATACAATGCCCCTTTTGGGATGTACCTTACCCGACATCTGCAGCAATTAGAGAGACCCCAAAAGTATCTCACCAGGAGGATCAAGGGTCTCAAACAGATGCCATATGCTGCTCGGTTAAAAAAACTCCAGCTCTACTCTGTTGCATACCACCTACTTCGAGGCGATCTATGCCTGACATACAAAGCTATGTCAAATCCAGAATTAATGGACATGCTCCACCTCAGTAAATCTAAATCCCTTAGAGCCACATGCTCGAGGGACTTGAACCTCAGCACAGAAATAAATAGAACTTGCTGGAGGGACAGGTTCATAACCCAGAGGCTCCCTTCGCTCTGGAATAGAATTCCAGTTCATGTGAGGCAGAGCACCTCACTGAATCTCTTCAAGAAGAATCTCGATAGGTGGATGGGGGATCGTAGGTTTGTCCCAGGGATTACTCCGGTGTCACTATTAGACAGAGGCACAGTAAACTAAACCTTAAAAAGGGCACAGTATACTCAAATCAAGGGGTGGCGTAAGCCATACAGAATCGGGCTAGGCTTATAATTGCCCCAGGGCAGATAGCCTAGTATGAACCTATGAATCTATGAATTATGGTAAGTACATAACTTCTTTATGTTATGTAGTCCTATCATGCTGTAATTCTTGCTGGATGGGACAGCGTCCCTAGCACAGTTATCCTGGGTGGCTCAATTGAAGAGACAGCACAGTGGATGGCCTGTCCTGGGAAGCCAAATCCAATTTGTAATGATTGACAAAAGTATGTGGTCTTGCCCAAGTAGCTGCTGTGCAAATAGTATCAATTGGGAACCTAGATCTAAAAGCACATGAAGCAGACACAGCTCTAGTAGAATGGCCTTTGACTTTGATGGGTAACTGTTTGCCAGCAATTTGATAAGCAAAGGAAATGCAATCTGAAAGCCATTTTGAAAGAGTAACCTTGGAAACAGGCAAACCCTTATTCTTGTCAGAAAAGGAAACAAATAATTGATCTGATTTTCTGAATTCTTTAGACCTGTGTAAATAAAACCTGAGAATTCTGTGAATGTCTAACTGGTGTAGTCTGTACTCAGATTTATTACAGTGGTTCGGAAAAAACACTGGTAGCTCAATAGTAGTGTTCAGATTGTGCTCTGAGCATACCTTGGGAAGAAAGGTAGGGTTTGTCCTGAGTGAGACTCTATCTTTGTGAAAAATAATGTAAGGAGGTCGAATAGTAAGAGCTTGCAGTTCTGAGACTCTCCTAGCAGATGTTATGGCTGTGAAGAATAGTGTTTTCCACGACAGCACTTTCATGTTTGATGTGAAGGAGGGCTCAAAGGGTGCAGACATTAAAGATGAGAGGACTAAGTTTAAGTCCCAGGGTTATAATGGCTGTTTGATTGGAGGCCTGAGAAGAAGAACTTCTTTTAAGAAGGTTTTGCACAAGGAGTGTGACATGATTGGATTTCCCATGAAGCCAGAACAGAAATTGGAAATGGCAACTAACTGAACTCTGACTGTAGCGGCTGCAGCTCCTTCATGAAAAATTGATGCTAGAAAAGATAGAATAGATTCTATAGGAGCTATATATGGATCTAAGCCTTGGTTTGTAGCCCATATAGAAAACCTTTTCCATTTGCTGGAGTATAGCTTCTGAGTGGAAGGTTTATGGGACGAGATCAGAATGTGTTTGACAGAAGGAGACAGGGGAATACACCTGGCTATTCGTGGAAAAGGAGCAGCCATGCTATCAATTTGAGGGTGTTGATGGTGGGATGGAACTTCCCTGATTGATGAATCAGGAGGTCTGGAGATGGGTCCAGGATCCATGGTTCCTCCAAAAGGTAGGGCTACAGGAAAGGAAACCATACTTGTCGAGGCCAGTAAGGAGCAATGAGGATCAGGGAACTCCTCAACTGTTTTGCTTTCTGTATTACCTTTGGGATGAGAGGAAAAGGTGGAAAGGCATAAAGAAGTCCCTGGGGCCAACTGTGGACTAGAACATCCCTGGGTGACATGCCCAGATGGGAAATGAGGGCAAAGTAGCTGCTGCATTTGGTGCTCAGATGAGTGGTGAATAGGTTGCAGCAAGACTGTTCCCATCTGTGAAAGATCTCTTTTGCAACTTTTGGATTCAAAGACCACTCATGAGGCATCAGAATTGCTCGGGTGAGTTTGTCTGCTATTACGTTGGATTTCCCCGGGATATGCATTGCTACCAGGAAGCGTTGAGTGTCCATCGCCCATTTCCAAACTCTTAAGGCCTCTCGGCAAAGCAGGTAAGATTTGGTTCCCCCTTGCTTGTTTATGTACCACACGACAGACATGTTGTCTGACTGAATCACAATTGTCCCGGTGGGAAGGGAGCTGTGAAGTGGTTGCAACACATACAGCACCGCTCTCATGTCCAGAACATTATTTATTTATTTATTTATTTATTTAAATTTGTTGACCGGGAGTGTCCGACTGGACGTAGGTCCATTTTCAGTGGAGGTCCAGGGAGAAAAGCTCCACAGTTAAAATAAACAGACAGTATATACATTGGATTACATAGTGAATAACAATTTACATAGCAATTACTTACAACATATTTACAGATGAAGAACATAGTACATCAGTAGACAACTAAAATCTTTATCTGTGAAGTGCATACCAGATGTCAACAAATGTTACAAGAAGAAGAAGTTCATGCTGTATAATAAGTACTGGCTTATGAGCATCTGAGCTTGCTATAATCAAGGTAGTTAGTGGAGTGGAAAGAAAGGTAGTGGTTGGATGGGGTGGATGATATTAGAGTGGGAGTTGCAAGGGCATAGCCAGCATGTTTTTAGTTGCGCTTTTAGTAAAGTTTTGAAGTGGGTGCATGATGGTATGGAGGTAATTGTGGGTAACATTGATGTGCAAGTGGTTCTCGTGGTTCTGCCAAGTACCTTGGACTGTCATTCCCAGATTATGCCCCCCCACCCTATCTGGGAAGCGTACATGGTCAAAACTGCTTTCTCTTGGGGAGGAATAAGTGGGCGACCTACGAGAAGTTGCTCTGTGTGCAACTACCATGTCAGATCCTTCTTGCAGGTGTTTGTTTTAAAAATATGATGAGATAATGGAGGGTCTTGCATCGACCATTGGGCAAATAACAGCAACTGAAGTATCCTCACGTGTAGATGGGCTAAGGGAACTAATAGGATGGAGGAAGCCATAGTCCCTAGAACTTGAAGGACTACCCTGGCCTGAACCTTTTGCTTGTTTAGCAAGGATCTGACTTGACTGATAGAGAATCTACTCTTTCTGGTGTTAGTCTTGCTGCCATGGTGGTTGTGTCTATTTCTGAGCCTAAGAATACAATGTGCTGTGAAGGAGATAAGGCTAACTTTTTTTTAGGTTAACTGTGATGCCTACACTGGCACACAAGGATAGAGTCTCATCCCTGGTTCTGATGAGTTGATGTTTGGTGGTAGCAGTGAGGACCCAGTCGTCCAGGTACGGAAACACCTGGAATCCTTGACATCTCAGGTGAGCCATAATCACTGCCATGCGTTTGGTGAACACTCTGGGGGCTGTAGTGAGACCAAAGGGCAGTGTTCTGAACTGAAAATGACTGGCTCCAAATCGGAAGCGTAACTGTCTCCTGGAGCACCTGTCCACTTTGATGTGGTAGTACGCATTCTGTAGATCTACTGAGCACATCCAATTGTCTTTCCCGATAAAGGGAAATAACGACTGCAGAGGGATCATTCAGAACTTCAATTTCTTTACAGACTTTTATTGTAGAAAGAACAGAGTTCTCAAAATCTCTCAAAGGTTAAAAAAATACAATTTATCTTCACATAAATACGTAAGTGTATACAATTGGGTCGGATTTTTGATTCTTTACAGACTTGTTGAGCCTGCTGAGATCTAGAATTGATCTCCAGTCACCTGTCTTTTTTGGAACTAAAATGAATCGAGAGTAAGTCCCGGATCCTATTTGCTCTGCGGGGACTTCTTGGATGACACTTTTTTGCAGAACGAGATGACCTCTGATGTAGTACGGTCTAGCTGGATGGGTGGTATGTCTGGTAGAGAACAGTTTGTTGGGGGTTCAGAAACAAAGGGGATCGGTTAACCTCTGGATATTACGGTGTGTACCCAACGATCTTGTGAAATGGTTAGCCAGGAGCTTGGGTACAGCGATAGATGACACCCCCCCGACTGCCTCCAGAGATAGACAGTCGGGCAACCCCTCAGGGGCAATGGAAGGAATGATCAGAGAAGGTTTCTCTGTCTCCCTAATGTTGCGGACCTCCTCTGTCACAAGGGCGGCATCTTCTATTATATCCTCTCCCTCTGCCTCTAGGGGAGGGTTGACCTTGTGCCTGAAGGAAACCTTTTTGGGATTTACGGAACCACATTTTCTCTCCTGTATTACCCTTGGGATAGGGTCTAGACAGGAGGGAGAAATGGACTCCGACAGCAGATAAGGTTTTCCCTTCCTGCTCGCACCTGGTCAAAGTCTCTTTCACATGGGGTCCAAAAAGAGAGGAACCATCAAAGAGGATGTTAGTGAAGAAAGCCTTTAAGGATTCCGTGAAATTACAAAGATGCATCCAAGAATGTCTCCTGAGGGATATGTCTGCTGCGGCTGCCCTACTCACTCCATCCGCCACGTATGATAGCCTCATGGAGGAGTTCGCTATCGATGTAAGGGTGGAGAGCTGTGCAGAAACCTAATCCATAGAACCTGGAGCTACTGAACCCTGGAGGGTATCTCCTAACTCCTTCAGGAGATCCCTCTGAAGAAGAGTAAAATGGGTAAGGTAATTCATCGATCTTAATGTAAATGCTGCTGAAGAGAAGGTATGCTTTCCATACCTATCCATCATCCTGGACTCCTTGTTAGGAGGATGGATATTAGAAGATGCTTTGGATAGCTCCTTCTTGGTGGCCACTGCTACCACCATAGCATCAACGGGAACTCCTTTCCTAAGGAAAGTCTTATCCTCAGGTGCTGTCATAAATTTATCTGGCCTCCTCAAGATGGGATCCACTGAGTCTGGGGAGGTCCAGATTCATCCTCAGTAGGGTTACAGGTCTTCCAATCACTCCTCTGTCTAAGGATTTCCAGGATGTCAGAAAAGGAGATATCCTCAGAGGGGGATCAAGGGGACCCTTCTGATTCCTCTAAATCAATGTCAGAAGTGACAGATTCAGGTGAGTCAACAGGTTTCCTCTTACACAGTCTCTTCCTAGGGAGGTCTCCAGTGGGATAATCTGAGGATGTCTCGGAAGAGGGGGCACATGAACTACAAGAGGAACTAATCCCTCAAATAAAACAGCTATACAATCTCAGCCTCACTACAGGATATGTGCCCACAGAATGGCGTACAGCAACAGTGGTCCCACTCCACAAAGGTGGAGCCTCTACGATCCCTGGAAACTATCACCCCATAATCCTGACTAGCTTAGTCTGCAAGGCTATGGAGAGGATCATCATGGAGCTCATAAACAAAGACATTGGGGACCTACAGACACTAGATCCTACCCAGTTCAGCTTTGTCAAGGGCATATCCTGCCTTTTGAACCTGGTTGACTTCTTTGAAACAGTCACCAAAGCCATAGATGAAGGGAAGGTAGTCCACACAGCCTATCTGGACCTTGCAAAGGCATTTGACACAATACCCCACTCGGGCATCATAGATAAGCTATCCAGCTTAAATATAAACCCCTATGTCACAAGATGGGTAACTGGCTCAAAGACAGAACCCACAGAGTGAGAGTTGCTGGAGCCATGTCAGACTCAAAACCGGTCTAAGTGGCGTCCCACAGGGTTCTGTCCTGGGACCACTCTTGTTCGGTATATACTTTTCTGAGGTACAGGCAAACGTGGGAGGACTATGGCTCACCAAGTTAGAGCGACTGCAAACTGGGCGCCATAATCAACTCTCCAGCTGACACAAACATCCTTCAAAAAGGTCTCACAGAGACAGATAACTGGTGCCAGCACCATGGTTTAAAGCTAAATGCCAAAAAATGTATAGTCATACCCTTTGACAAAAACAATGTGCCCACAAATTACCACATAGGCGGAAACCCATTAAGTACAGAGAACGTTATTAGGGACCTGGGGACCCAAGTTGATAGCAATCTCTCCTTTGAAAACCACATTGCCAAAGTGGTTAGAAAGACCTTCTACATAGCCCACCTCATCACGAAGGGTTTCGCATCTAGATCAAGAGAGGTAATTGTGCCCCTTTATTCATCCCTCATCAGACCCATCATAGAATACAATGCCCCTTTTGGGATGTACCTTACCCGACACCTGCAGCAATTAGAAAGACCCCAAAAGTATCTCACCAAGAGGATCAAGGGTCTCAAACAGATGCCATATGCTGCTCGGTTAAAAAAACTCCAGCTCTACTCAGCTGCATACCGCCTACTTCGAGGCGATCTATGCCTGACATACAAAGCTATGTCAAATCCAGAATTAATGGACATGCTCCACCTCAGTAAATCTAAATCCCTTAGAGCCACACGCTCGAGGGACTTGAACCTCAGCACAGAAATAAATAGAACTTGCTGGAGGGACAGGTTCATAACCCAGAAGCTCCCTTCGCTCTGGAATAGAATTCCAGTTCATGTGAGGCAGAGCACCTCACTGAATCTCTTCAAGAAGAATCTCGATAGGTGGATGGGGGATTGTAGGTTTGTCCCAGGGATTACTCCCGTGTCATTATTAGACAGAGGCACAGGAAACTAAACCTTAAAAAGGGCACAGTATACTCAAATCAAGGGGTGGCGTAAGCCATAAGAATCGGGCTAGGCTTATAATTGCCCCAGGGCAGATAGCCTAGTATGAACCTATGAACCTCCAATGGGAGCTGCTTGGGCCTCTGGTTCCCTATGCTGTGGGGGTGGATGGGGGGAAGAGGTTGCTGCCTGCTGCTGGTGGGACATAGGTTCTAAAGGTATGGCTTTAGCAGAAGACAAAGCCTTCTCTATAGCTTCCAAAGCCTTTCTTCACGGCTCCAAAAAAGACCTCTGCTCCAAGGAGATGGATGATCGGCTCCTAGCAAAGGGGAATGGCTCCGAAGCAGAAGTGGGAGCTGAGCTCAGTCGAACCGAGGCACCGAGAGGGAGGGTTGGTTCTGAAGAAAAGTCAGGGTGACTGTCCCCCTCGGAGTCACCTCAAGAGCGTTGGCTCCCAGATCCCTTGGCTCCAGACTGAGCCACCGAGGATAGAGTAATCAGTTCCAAGGAAGCGGGTTGGATCCCCGGAACAGATGGGTCCAAAACAGAAGAACCTGAAGTAATAGACTCCTAGAGCGAAGCAGTCAGAGGAGGAATAGTGGCAGGTAAGGGAGTCGGCTCCAAAGCCTTTGGGTCCGGAGGGGCCAATTTCCTTGCCAGAGTTGGATCTGAAAGCAACCTCTTCACCACCCACTCAATGTCCTCATCTGACAGTGTCCTGGAGGATCTGGTGGAGACAGAAGGAGATCTCCTCCTCTCCAAAATAGGAGATCTCCTCCTCTCCAAAATAGGAGATCTCAAGGTGGGTGACACAACATCAATATCTGGTAAAATTTTTGGTACTGAAGGTCGCCTCTGCACCGAGGAGACTGATGGCACCGATGTGGAAGAAGATGAATCAGAGCCAGAACTCCTTGGCTCTGACGCTTTGGTCTTTTTTGACAGCTAAGATGCTGGGGCCAAAGATTTTCTCTTTGAAGAATAAGGAACTGCCTGACCGAATTCCAGCTGTTCCTAGAAGGAACTGGTCATAAGACCCCTATCAATTAGTTTTCATTTCCTCTCATTCAAGACCCTGGTGCTAAATGCATGGCAAAAGGTACAGGGCTCTTGCAAATGAATTTCACCTAAACAGTACACGCAACTTGTGCGACTGTCTGTCAGAGACATTTTCTGTGAGCATCTATCACACTTTTTAAACCCTGAAGGGCAATGATCCTTATGCTCTCTATCCTTTTCTTTAGGCATACTGACTACAACTATTAACTAGCTAGACAGTAACAAAAACAATAACAACTAAGTACTAACAAAAGATAGTAGGAAGAGAGGAGTTATATAACTTTTTTTTTTATATGACGCACACTCAGGGAGGAAAGGCCCTCTAACTTAAATGGGCACTAAGGCCCTCTAACTTAAATGAGCCGTACAATCCTAGGGGAAGAATAGGGTCAGAAACTCTCAATAACAGTCACACACTAGATAAAGAATTAAGACTGTAAAAAGGATAATGAAAGTCAAGAAAAACAGGACTAAATTTAGTAAATAAACTGTTACTTAGTCAATGAGCCAGTAAGACACAACCTCGAAGCTTTCCCAGCAAACGAGATCTGGGCAATTGCCGTGAGGCACCATGGGATAGGGGTTAGCCTCAAGCCAGTAAAAGCTCTCGCGCTTTAGTATCGGCCAAGTCAGAGCTGAATATCGGCTCTGAACCCATCCAGCAAGAATTACGGCGAGATAGGACTACATAACATCATTGACTTCAATTTGGTTTAGGTGTTTGGAGAGGGGTGAATTATCTTCAGTGATGAGCCTAACAAGGGATGAATACATTGGGATTATAACTTCTTTGGGCCATGAGAAGATATCAAAAAGGATAAGCTGTGCAAGGTAGAAGGCTTTTTCTAACTACAAGAGAGACATGGTGGTCAAAAGAAAGTCTATTATCAACATACATACCTAAGTCCCTGATGACTGTGTCAAATGTAAGCAGGACATTATCTACACAGTAAGAAGTAATGCTGCTAGAGTTACAAAGGAAACTATGCTGCATTTCTTGACTTTAAAGGTAAGCACATGATCACTACATCAAGCATTTTTTGGTACAGCCCTTGCTGGAGAATTTTGGTATCAGAATGGGATTTGATAACTGTCCCCAGTTTGCAATCATCAGCAAACTTGGCTAGCCAAAGTCTCTTGATATCAGCTTTTATGTTGCAGAAGTATATACCAAACAGGACAGGAGTGGACCCAGGACAAAGACTTGTGGTATGCCGCTAGTTAATTTTTTTCTATCTGGAGGAAATACCCCTGATTGTAACGTTATGGGTTCTACCAGAAAGTCAATCATCAATCCAGCAAACTATGCATGAGTTAATGTCAATGATTCTGGCATGGGAGATAGTGTATGAGGCCTTAGCAAGGTCTAGATAAGCTCTATGCCCCTTATCCAGGGCCTCATTAACCCTTTCAAAGAACTCAACCAAGTTGAACAGGTACAATCTGCCTTTTTCAAAGCCGGACTGATGTGTATCAAGGAATATAAGGTCACCTGTATCACTGTTTATTTGTTCAGCTATACTATATTCCAAAGCCTTACAAATAATACTAGTGAAATTAATAGATCTATAATTCCTATACAGATAGACAGAAAGATGGGTATATGCATACAAATCCATACACATGACTGTACAATAATCAAATTATTGTCAACTTTGTTGGTAGCCAATGTAGCAAAAAACAGACATCAACTCCTGATCCATCAAAATTATAGGGTTGGGGGCTGGTATAATGGTTAAGCTGTTTACCTAACATACAAAAGGTTCAGGGCTCAAGTCTCACCTTTGAAGGGAAAATGGCTAGACTTAAAATGGTCTAAAAGTCTAGTACTTACTTATGAACCTATAATGAATCAGGATATAAAGCAATTTTATTTCGACAGACCACAGAGGTTTCTCACCAAGAAATGACAATGTATACAAAAAAAGTCTTACATGGAAAGACCGAAAGGCCTGTCATTGTATTCTGTTTCCTACAGGTTGCTAAGGGCTGACTTGTGCCTGGCTTACAGGGAAGACTCTGACCTAGCCCTGATGGAAATGCTATACATTCGTACATGAAACTGCATGAGGGTCACTCACTCCAGGGATCTTAACCTAGCCTCTGACATGTACAGATCATGCCAGAGAGATACATACATCTCCCAGAGACTGCCACTTCTCTGGAACAAGCTTCTAATTAATGTGAAACCGAACTCCTCCCTGACACTCTTCAAATGCAGCCTAGATTAATGGATGGATGAATGCAAATTCACTCCTAGGGTGGCAAACGTGTCCCTTCTGGAGAGAGAGGAACTTGGTATTAACTACCATAGTCCCTTACCTCTGCGGACTTCACTCACTTTACCATCAGCAATTGGGACAACTCAGGATAAATATGGCTAGGCTTATAAGGGCTTTAGAGCCATTAGCCTAGTAACTTTCTATGAACCTAGGACCCAATAAAATACATTTTGCAATAGGTAATCCACACATCCTCTTGCACATCACTTACCTGCAACTAAAAATATCACTCAATAGTGCAGCTTAGGAGAATTCACTCTTATCACACACTGTCCTGTAACTGTGAACACCTAAAATCACCAAAAAAGTAATAAAAAGCACCCCACCAACACAAATCCCAAACTATGTGAGCAAATACACCTAAACTCTCCATCACAAAAACTGTAGCTTTGCCACAGCTAACATTGCTACAGGCAAACCCATGTAAAAAAACACAGTTGATAAAAAGGAAAGTCAACCATCTTAAAATGCTTCTGTTTCATTCCACAAAATGTACTAGTAGAAATCCAGATACATACACACATGCGTGCATGCACTCTCACACACACACGCACACACACTATATATATATATATATATATATATATATATATATATATATATATATATATATATACACACACACACACATATATATATATATATATATATATATATATATATATATATATATATATATATATATATATTTACTATCAAAACGTAGAATTGTAGTTTGGCCGAAATTGTGTTGGCTGATTCCCGTGGTGTCGAACTGCAATTCAGCAACTGTCCTTTAGCGAATGATACTGTGCATTTGCTAATATGAGGTTGGCTTTATAAATAGAGATTATGGTACAATACAGATCAGTAAATTTACCCTTTTCCTCAGTGTAGTGCAATCTCAGAGTTGGAATATATAATTTGCAGAGGTGGAAGGGTACAGGGGGGCTTGCCCTCTGCAAAAACGTTAATTACAGCGGTGATAAAGTACTAAACTGTGTACGTTCATACTGCTGGAAAGCAGACAGGTAAGTGGCAGCAGGGAAAAATCCAGGACTTTGAAAATGCCAAATTCAATATCGTTGGTATCTACTCTCGACCTCCAAGTAATTAACATGCAGACTGTCAGCATTTAACCTCGATATTTTGACCAAATTTCTTTATGATGTTCGGGATTTTGATAGTAAACCATTTATATATATATATATATATATATATATATATATATATATATATATATATATATATATATATATATATATCATGAGTATATGATACTTTGTTGTGTACTCTTATATACAAAACTGAAATGATCGACCGAGAACTCCTCGATCTTTACTTGTTTGGAAAAAAATAAACAGTACGTTTTGCAGGGGGGCAAAAGTCACTGCCCCCCACAACCTAATTATATACACTAACTCACTCCATGATTACTCTGCAGTGGGGAAAAGGAAAACTCCCTGATCCTCCCCATTTACAATCTTGCATAGTAAAAAAGCTGACAATCATCAATAAGCTGTGTAGCTTTTTACTGTGCAATGATCGCACATTTCAACCATCCAAATGGATAGATATATAGATGGATGCTACATTTCACAAAATTATTATATAGCCACTTGTTTTTATAACAGTAAAATTTTCACAAGAAAAGCACAAACGGTTAGACGAAACACGGCTAAAAACTGCATAAAATTTTACATAAATCGGCTAGAAACTGCATAAACCTTTTAATAACAGGTAAGCGCTTTCACCACTCGTATAGTGGCTTCATCAGACCATAAATCACACAAAAGCATAACATTTAAATACTCACTTTTCAGATGCTAATAGGCCATTAACAAGCTTCAGGTGTATCAAACAACCCCACCTTTACACTAAGACACATTCTGCATAAGCTCGTAAGCATGTTCCATCTATCTTAAAGAAACAATCAAAATTTGAACCTTAAAACTAGACTATAAAATATATAACAGCCACTATCCATCCATAACAAATAAATTTTAAACACACATATTCCCCTTAAATAAAGATGCTTAAAGATATACGCTAAAATCAATAGCGTACATTTAAAACTAAAGATGTATATCTCTATACATCAAACTTGTCACCTCAGATAAACATATAAAATATTGTATAATGGCAAGGTGACATCAAGCACTCCTGATCTATACATATTATCCCTCTATTGCATAAATAAATAAATATAAACATAAAACATGAACATTTTATCATGCGCTCCTAACATTCACACATAAATCTCCAGAGTGCATCTATGAATTCATATAAAGTCAAAAAAAACAGATTAAAATAAAGCATAAACTTTTCAAATTCTATCAAAGAATGGAAACAGCGCTATGGCAGGGTCGGAATCCCACAGTCAAATTAAAAACTATGATCTGCAAAAAACACACATATCCCCACACTATAAACTATAAAGATAAAAACTGCAAAACTCCAAGGACAGAACTAACATGAGACAAAACAAAACAAATACATCACTAACCTTAGGCCTAACAGTTACAGGTGGCCGCATGTACTCCTAATCATATAAAACAAGCTATCCATGGAAGATCTACATTTAATTATAACCCCATTAAAGGCAGAGGCTCTATCCATTATGTAACAGCCTCCATTTATAACCTCCATAATTTAGAAAGCACAAATAACCTTTATGCATTTGTTAACCGAAATACATTACCTCTTGGGCAACCCCCTAGCTACAAGCACTGGTTTAATGGAGACTCTGCCATTCAATCCATACTTCCTATCTGCCCTAAATTTCAATATCCATCTAAGTTCGCTACTCTCAACTTTATTACTATTATTGCCCAACCTATCATCCACATAGACCTGCTCAATGGCCATAAATAAGAAACTATGGCAAATGCCAGTCTCTTGTATGTATTTGAATAGTGCACTCACAGAATCCTTATTCTTAACACTAAAAACATGATCTTTAATCCTTTCCCTAAACATACGAGTGGTCATCCCAACGTAAAAATGTAGACAGCAATCACATTGCGTTAAATACACTAAATTCCTTGTAGTACAGTCAACCTCCACTTTAAACTTATAAACCTTCCCAGTAACCATATGTTTAAACATATTACCCTGTCTCACATATCTACAGAAATACATTGGACGCATGGATGCGTGCCCCATTTAACATCCCTAATAGGCCTGTCAATCTCCTTGGGATAAAGCATTCTTTTCAGACATTTACAGTTCTTAAACCGGAAACGTGGATCATCACCCACCACGTTCCTTATCTTATCATCTGACATAAACAAAGGCCAATGTTTCTCAAATACCATCTTAACCCTATTAACATTACTGGTATATGACATAGGTATATTTGTTTATTTGTTGCGTGCTATGCTATGCTATCGTAATTTGAACAATAAAATTTTATTTAATAATTTATTTGTTTGCCCTGGACCAAATGCACAAAATCTTTTACAATGATTTTTATGGATATATACTCACATATAAAAATAAATGTATAATAACTTACCGCTTTCGATGGATTCGTAAACTGGAAAATATAATTGGGTTAGTAATACAACAAAAACCTTAACATGAAATAAGTTAATTTTAAGCAGAAAATCATATCATAAAATTTGTATTATAAAAACAATAGAGTATCAGCATATTCTCTCTCTCTGTATACATATATATAAATATATACATATATAATATAGTCTATATGAGGATATATTGAAACATTGAACACTGAATACACTGAAAACAGTATAAGCAAATTAAAAAAGAAATGGACAAATGCACACTCCATCACAGATGTGGCAAACTAGATTGACTAACATTCACTCCATCACAAATACTGCGAATTACTAAGCCGCCCCCGCACACACCCAGATATTGCCTTCACTCATACCAGGAAACATTACACTGCACACACATACCAGCATACATTTACTTTTATATAACATCTTTTGCAGAGGTGAAGCCACCAACCATCCCTGACTTGCATATACCATCTCCATATTTACACAGCTTCAGGCTAAAGGAAATTGTTACTATACAGTACCCACTTACACCAAGAAACATACAAGCACATTCACACTCATCTGTACCTATAGCTATATATAGATAGATAGACCTTCCACATACTGTCCATCCACACGGATATGTCCAATATCGCATACATACCATACACAAATGCTGCCACCCAAACATACTGTATACCCATGATCACATACCGTCCAAACACTAGAAAACATAGTTTCACACTTAATACCTTTCACACTTGATTACATTTGCTCACATTTCTTTATGTTTGTTTATATATATATATATATATATATATATATATATATATCTACATGGGTTCACTTCAAAATCTCGAAAGCTCAAAATCCTGAATCTCAAAATACTGAACTCAAAATCTCGAAAGTTCAAAATACTGAAAACTCATAATGCTGAATCTCAAAATATCGAAAAACATACTTGACACCAACACTGACTATAGTAGGCTCCGACCTGAATCGCTGTCTTACCCAATGTTAGCTGCACCTGAAGTATTTCAGATGAGTTATGTTGGGCTACTAGTTTGGAGGTGTGCGCATCCTTTATGAATATGGAAACACCACTGCCTTTGGAGATTTGGTCCAAGTTCTGGGGCCGAAAGGTGTGGAATGAGTTACAGCCTGGTAGTGCAGGGATACTTTCTGTGCCTTGAACCAGGTTTCTGTTACGGCACAAATGTCGATGTTCTCCATTTTAAGGAGTGCTGTGTGCAAGTACATTTTGAGATTTAGACTTCTAGCGTTGAGCAGCATGACCCGCAGATTACATTTGTTTGTAGCTGTAACGGTGGTAATTTGATCTTTGGAACACCACCTAAAAAGGCACTATACGGGTGGCTACATAATCCAATAGCTCCTCCATGTCTCTTTTCATGTAGTCCAGGGAGGTGTGTATATATATATATATATATATATATATATATATATATATATATATCTATTAGGGAAGATATTAAGAGACTTGAAGGTGTAGTAAACATACAACTAATTTTACCACATACTACTTGGGTTATGATGGAATTTTTATTACCTTGGAAAGAAATATCCAAATCATTATCCATAGAAAACAGAAGAAAATTCAGCATGTCAAATTAGCTTATTAAAATGGGAGTGTATTTCCAGTTTCCAATACTTCAAGTCATTTAGATCATCTTATTGCACAACAAGAACAACAACTATATGATGATGGGGAAGCAACCTTTTTACATCAGGAAGCGCAAGCCGCACATCTACTATTTAAGAGGTCACAGACACTTGCACAGAGCAACAACAGGAATACAGTCATGCAAGCCACCTCAATGTGGGTTTTATGTACCACCAAAAACAATGTAGCCAGAGTTCTAGGGGCAGAACGAGAGGCAGGGAGAATTTATGACAGAAAATTAAGCTTAAAATATATTCTACATGATCTGGCATTATATAAGAATATTCTAATGAAACTTAGTAGTCAAAAAATGCACTGATTTCCACACCTAAAAAAGGTCAATAACCTGATTAGTGATGAAAGAAAAGCGTGTGAACTTAACAGTATAAATAATTTGTTTTACAAATGCAATTAAAGGTTAAGGTATGGTGGTCATCTCTTATTCCAGTTATAGCAATGCATTCGAAAATATATTAGTCAGCACTAATGACCAAGATATACTGCTTTGTATTTATTTATTTAATTTTACAATTTGCTAAACCGGTAGGTGAAATGATTCACAGACTATTTTCAGTAATTGTCCAGGTATAAAAGGTATGGAGTAAAGAGCATGCAATAATTATTTATAAAAAAATTGCAATACGTAATAATTACACATGTGGGGCAGCCACGATGGTGCAATGATTAGCATTATCACCTCACAGCAAGAGGTTCTCCGGTTCAATCCTTGGCTGGGGTGCCTTCTGTGTGGAGTCTGCATGTCCTCCCTGTGGTCACGTGGGTTTCCTCTGGGTGCTTTGATTTCCTCCTAAATCCCAAAAACAAGCTGTAGGTGGATTGGACACTCTAAATTGGTCCTAGGCATGAATACATGTGTGTGTGTGCTTTCTGTAGAAGGCTGGGTACCGGGCTGGCAACTCAACACTGTAAAACTCCACTGCCGGTCATGGGCGGACAGGTGATCCACTGTGGCAACCCCTAACTGGGAAAAGTCGGAAGAAGAAGAAGAATTACACATGTATGACTGTGATATATATATATATATATATATATATATATATATATATATATATATATATATATATATATATATATATATATATATATATATATATATATATATATATATATATATATGTCATAAGAAAAAATGATTCCTTAACAGATTTGTTACTCCATAACTATACTGATTTTAACATATATAGTTTTTTTTTTATACTTCCAAATAAAAATTAGTATTCTTTTTGGCATGCCAAAAATTCACAAAAAGCAAAAAAAAAACAAAAAACTAATTGACCTATAGTTTTGGCATGGGACAGTGTGACTAAATGTGTTTCTATTTATATAAGTAGTTTGTTGAACCCTTTGGTCCAAAATATAGACACTTAAATCAAGGACTTCTGGGATTTTTCAGATCAGCTCAGAAATTACCATACTGGAGACTATGAAACTTTCATGTTCTCTGTATATCAACCTTCTGTTTAATTCCATACTACAAGAGAACAGACTTGATTACATCTAATTATTTCTAGCCCATTTTCTAAATTGGTATAAGAGAAAAGTCAATATCATGCGCATCTTGATTTAAATTCTTTTGGAAAACATTCATGGGGATTTCTGAAAAGACAAAGCATAAGCTGCTAAAAAGGCACTGCTCTTACGGCAAGCTAATTTGTAATTAAGAGACATGCTAGCCACAACAACATAAGACCTCTTTATCAGCTAATTTGCATGTCTATGAATCATAGTTACATTGTAGTCACAGTACTAACACTATTTCCTCGATACAATAAATAGAGCAACCTTAGTCTCAGCAGTCTTCCTGGATTTCTCAAAGGCTTTCAACACTATTATCCACTCCCTCCTGCTTACTAAATTATCTCTCCATACTCTACAATGGTTTACTAACTATCTCATTAATAGGTAGCAATCTACTAAATGGCAGCACTCTTCATCTCCTTTCTTAACTACCAACACAGGTGTCTCCCAAGGCTCAATACTGGGACCCCTCTTATTCAGCATATTTGTCAATAACTTTCATTCTTCTCTCACCAACAGTACTGTCATCCAATATGCAGATGACTCAGCTATTATCTGTTCTGCTAAATCTGCCCCTATACTATAGCATCTTATCCAAGAAGTGTTTGTCCACCAAAACCTGAATGTCCCAAAACCACCTCATTCTCAACCACAATAAAACAAAACCTTTAATATTTACCAACACAAAATCCAACACTGTTGAAATGTCAGTGTTCTCCATTCATTCCCAAAATAACACCATGACTGAAGTTGTCCCCAGTACCAAATTGCTAGGTGTCACCATTGATGAGAGGTTATCTTTCAACCTTTACATATATAGAAACATAAAAAAAAACATCAAAAACTAGGTGCCCTATATAGGCACAACTATTTCCTTAGCCTCTCCGCAAAAAAGGCTCTGACCTCATCTTTCCTCCTTCCAACACTCCTATATGGCACACCCATTCTAACTAATTTACAGTCCTCCTTGAGGACAAAACTATAGACATATGCTACAATAAAATTGCTAAATTCGCTACAAATGCAAAAGTTTCCACCCATCACTGTTCCTCTCTGCATCAACTAAATTGGCTACAATCCCCTCACTATCTCACATTCTTATAATTAAGTACAGCCCTAAAGCTCATCTACCACCCAGAATATTGCCCTACCAGCCTAATTGACACCTCAGGCCGAAAACAAAATGTTACTATCTGTAGAGAAACCTAAGCTTACAGCCAGTCAAATGTTGTATTCCTATACTGTCTCTAAAGCATGGAACAATCTCCCCCATTTACTCAGAACTATCAGCAACCCAGCCTCTTTTAAAAAGTCCCTCAAACTACATCTCTCCTGTACTCCAAAACACAACCCCAACACCTGATTTCCCTCCCCAGTGTTATACCTCTGTCACTTCCTTCCCTTTCACTCTATCCATTCACTGCTTCCCTGTCAAATTACACTGTCCTTTCCCTCCCTAGCCCTTCTATTTCCTACTATTCTTACACTGAACTCAACTCCCCTTAGCAACTAGCCTTGCAACTTTATTACATTCATGCATTATTTGAATGCACACTAGGAACTGTGTAGGTTTATTTCATTCATGTGTTATTTTAACATGCCATCTTCTACTTCTATTTCTATTTTCTAATTTCTACATTTTTTACTAGTTTTTCATTCAATGTAATAGTACCGGTTTATGTCCTCTGTTGTGCAAATTATCACATTCTTTGTATGCATTCTTGTGAACTTGTTTTCTGATGTTGTATTAATATTTACCTTTGTATTTTATCTTGTGGTGCTTTTCTACGCTGGCCTCCACTGAAAATGGTCTCATTTCAGGCCCAGTGGACTTTCCCAGTTATCAAATGCAATAAATAAAAAAATAAATAAATAGTAAACTGTTGTTTATGTAGGCATTTGCATTCCACCCATAGTCACTCTCTCATGCATACAAGTGCACATTCACACACATGAGCACATACAAACAAACACGCACACACACAAACACCACAGTCCCCATACCTGTACCCCTAACTCATCTTACCTCCTGTGATTCCCCCCATACCGCAAAATTTTATGAGCCATTATGGCACATTTGTAGAATTTCTGTCTAGTGAGTCACCATACCACCAAATCCCCATAGTGATGTCTGTGCTATAAAGGAAATTTAGTTACATGTATCCCTGCTGACTACTGTTTCCACACACCCCTGATCCCTGTCTGTACTGATGCTGGAGCAGTGAAGGCACTTCATATATACATTATCACTGGTGTTTAGTGGATCTGCCTACCCCGGTCATGGCAGGCATCTAAACACAGATTTTTAACTGTGTTCCAAACCATAAAGTGGTGGGGCAGACTATGCTGATCTACATGGCTGAGCAATTTATTGAATTACTTGATGTGTAGATGCTATCCTGGAAGTGCTTATAGGGGAGAGAGTATATAGCTAATTAGCATTTACCTCTCCTCTGAACTCATTAGCACTCATCATGGCTGTGGAGCCAGTCCTACGTGATAGTGTAGATCTTTGTGTTAAAGCTTAGTACAGCACCCTGTTAGGGTGTTTGCTGAATACAAAAAGCTACCACAATGTGTACACAGAGGTGTACATGTTGCAATATCTTCAGAAATCCCCACTCATTTTTTTTTCATTTTAATGGCAATTTTTATCAGCAAATTTAAAGTGTTACCATGGTTACAACAACAGCAGTAACCTTTACCATCCTGATATTGGGACTATGATTTTGCCTGACATAATTTTTCACTACATCTGACAAAATATTTGTGGGTAACCTCTTCTTTGCAAGGGTCCAAAGTCTAAATTAGAAAGTTTTATCATATGCTTGATCCTGGGTAAATCTTTTCTGAAATTTAATCTAGAGGAGGTAGGTCCAATTGTAAACTTTTTAGATTTATATGTCAAACTGAACTTGGAAATTAAAAGGTTTTACAGTAGTATTTTTAGAAAAATACTTTTACAAACATTTATTTATAATAAACTAGCAAAATTACTTCATTCATGAAAAATGCCATACCACATTGTTGTTTTACAAAAGAGTTAGATTTTATTACTAAGTTATTTACTGAGTGAGATTATGCATCCAATTGGCTGCAGAGTTTAGCAAATGAGATTGTCAGTAAACATTCTGTACAGGTCCTATCAATATTAGAGGCTGGTGCACTAGAAAGAAAAAAACTTTTATCATTAAAAGAATGTTTTGCTTAGACATGAATGTTGAAAGCAGTGTTATTAGAAAAGTTATTAACAATAATTAGTAAGATTTTATTTTTTTTTATTTTATCTTACATTTGTTGACCGGGCTAGTCCAACTGGATATATGTCCATTTTCAGTGGAGGCCCGGGAAGAAAAGCTCCAAGAAACAAAATAAACACACTATCATATATAATATAAGACATTTAGAGATACAGTTGTATGTGCAGATAATCATCATATACATTGCATTTTGTTACATTTCTGCAAGCAGAATCATGATACAGTCCAGCTATGGTTAGCCATGCAAATATTTTCCTAACAATATAGTATAAGAGAAATACGTTTGTTTTATTTGACTTAATAAAGTAACTAGGTTATACACTCTCTTAGAAGTTAACAGACAAGTAACTAGTTTGTACAGTAATGGCAATACTGCCTTGAAAAATTAGGGGTAGTTAGTCTGGGTGAGAACAAGGGCATAACCACTGTGATTTAAGGTATGGCTTCAATTTGGTTTTAAATAATGCTATAGAGGTAATGGTGGACACGTCTTTTGGAAGGGAGTTCCAGATTTTTCCAACTGTGTTGGAAAACAAGGAGTCGCCTGCCAAGTTGTTAGCTTTGCCTAATTGTACAAGTGATTTATTTGCTGAGCGTAGGGTCTTGAGGTTGTTATAGGGGGTGATTAAGTTAGTAAGTATAGGTATGTTAGTAGGTTGGTAGAGAATCTTGTGGGCAACTGTTAATTGATTAAGTAGTATGATATCTGGCAGTTTTAGCCATCCTAGCTGTTTAAGATTATCACAATGGTGGGCTCTAAAGGCAGATCCAGTTGCAAATCTAGCAATGTTATTATAGGATATTGCTAGTTTGTTGATGTTGTTTTTACATACTTTTCTATATAGGTGAGGCATAGAGGAGGGTAAATATTAAGAGGGTACGGGCAATGGTGGTCCTGGCTAGTGGTGATAAAAAGGATTTAATCCTATATAGTGATCCTAGCTTTTTGTTGACAGTTTTTATAGTACTATTAATATGAGAATCAAAGGTGAGATTGTTGTCAATAAGAACCCCAAGAAGTTTAGTAGTACAATCAGGAGATATATTAATGGCATTGCTTGATGTGACAGTAAAAGTAAGTGGGGAGACCCGAAGTGTGGGAGTGAATAGTAGCAATTTTGTTTTTTTGGGATTCAGAATGAGGCATCGATGTAAAAGCCATTTTTCAACTATGTTAAACACATTTTGGGTTATGGGCAGATGGTGAGGTGGCAGAGCATATTAGCGTGGAATCGTCTGCATATTGGATACAAGTAACTTGAGGTATAACAGAGTATAGATCGTTTATAAAAATAGAGAATAGGAGAGGACCTAATATGGAGCCTTGAGGGACCCCAAGGGAAATTGGAAGGTGGGAGGATAGGTTGTTTTCCCATAGGACAGCCTGCTGCCTATTATCTAAGTATGATTGGAACCATTGAATAGCCAGTGTGTCTAGAGATAGGGTTTTGAGTATATTAATGAGTAGGTGGTGGTTAACCATATCAAAGGCTTTTGAAAGGTCAATGAAGAGGGCTGAGGATAACGTATCTTTGCTACGATTCTTATTAATACAATCTGTGAATGACAAAAGAGCAGAGGTGGTGCTATGAAATGGTCTAAAACCATGTTGGGAGTTGGCTAGTAAATTGTTTTCTGTTAGGTGGTTTAACAGCTGTTTATGAATGCATTTCTCTATGATCTTAGCCAGTGGAGATAAAATGGCTATAGGTCTATAATTTGATAATTTATTCAAGTTGCCTCCCTTATGCAAGGGGATAATGTGAGAGATTTTCCAAATTGATGGGATAGTTCCTTCTGTAGTAGTTCTGTTTATCAGGATGGATACTGGGAAGGCTATGGCTTTTGCTGCTTTTTGCAGGTATTCTGCAGGTAAGAGATCTGCAGAGAGGGTGGTAGGTTTAAGCTTATGTAAGAGTGTACAGACAAGGGATGTAGGAACAGGCTGAAAGTGAAATGAAGGGGGTTCAAAGGTGATGGAGGTGCTTGATGATGATGTATCAGGGAATAGCTGATTAGCAAGAGATTGAATACTCTCTGTAAAGAAAGTGTTAAAGGTATTGGCTATTTGAGTAGGGTTATTGTGATCTGAGCCTAAAGGGATAGGTGTGACTGAATGCCCGGGGTGTAAGAATTTATTAATACCAGACCAAAATCTTTGTGGTTTATTTCGGTTTGTTTGTTGGAGCTCAAAGTAAAAATTCTTTTTGTCTAACAATATGGATTTTTTTGTCTAAGCTTTAATTGATCAACAAGGTTTTTTAGTTGATCGCCAATTTGCCCATAATTTGTTTCTAAGGAGGATTTTTTGTTTGGTAGTTTTTGAGAGCCATGGGGCTGGTTTAGTCTTGACTCTAATTGGACGTTTTGGGGCGTGGTAGTCTAAAATAGTTAAGAATTTTAAATTAAAGTATTGTAACTGCTTCATCTAGAGGTAGGGTTTTTAGGGGTGACCAATCACATGCCAAGAGTTCATTTTGAAAGCTATCAGTGTTAAAATTCTTTTTGGTCCTTATTGTCCTGTAGGTTGTTGTGTTTGGAATATCACTTTTATATCTGATTATAAAGGTCAGTGAATGGTCACTCACATATTCGTCGAGAGTCCCTACTTTGTAAGTTTGGTGGTAACTGTTTATAAGAATCCAGTCTAAGGTGTTTTCCTTACCATTAAGTTTATTGGTCCTAGTAAGGGATGTAATGGTTTGGGTAAAACATATAGGTTAATATGAGCAGGTGGTTGTTCAGAGGAACAGCTCTTCCAATTAATATTGAAGTCACCAAGCATTCTGGTTTCTTGCGGGGTAAGTATTAGATAGCCAACTGAGAATATTCTCTAGGGTGCTGGAGTTATTGCCAGGGGGAAGATAAACACAGATGATGTATATGGATTTATGTTTATTAAGTTGTAATTTGGAAGTAAGGATTTCAGCCTTATTTATAGGTGGAGGTTGAGAATCTATAGGTGTTTCCTGGGAATTTATGATCCTTCATATTCCCCAGACAATTAGACAAATCAAAAAGAGGATCATAATTATATATATTTTTATATTAATGACTTTACTTAGCATCGAGAATCTATAGGTGTCACCTGTAATTCACTTTTGTATAAAATAGCTACTCCCCCACCCTTCTTAGCTTTACAGTCTAGCCTCAGGATATTATAGCCAGGTGGAATAATCTCATTATCTTGTGTTGAGTTCTTGAGCCATGTTTCTGTAAGACATAGAATGTCAAATGAATTTACATCCATGAGTGCATGTAGGTGGGCAACTTTGTTCTTTATGCTACGTATGTTAACATGAGCTATCAAGAGTGAGTTAGAGGGTCTGTCTAGCAATTGCGAATTAACAGGAATTGGGGTGTGGGGCAGTAAAGTAGTGGTAGAGGTTGGTCCAGGGTTTAGGTGGATATCACCATCAATTAAGGGGTGAAATTGTACTCTTATCAAAAGTTTTAAGAACCTACTTGAGTACTCCTGGAATTTCCTGGTTCTTGGACTATAGAATGTAATGTGGGTCAGTCTGTGATACTTAGATGGGAGCTAGGTAGCTGTGCTGGGTGTAAATGTATTGGTATAGAGGTTTGCCTTATGGAGTTATAAAATCCTAGGCAGTAACGGTATTCAGAGAATGTAAGTAAGTAAAGTATAGAAAGGAAAGATAAGAGTAGTATTAAGAGAATCACCTTTGGGAATGGTGAGCTTGATGAAGGTCCTCCTATATAAATAATGGGCAACCAGGACCTTATAAATGGTATTGGTAGAAAGTCATACTTTGCTTACAAAAAGACTGAACATTTAAGAAGTTAATTAAAAAGTCAAGCATGTGTGCTCCAACCTTTACAATGGAGCATACAAATGAGCTAACTGCTGGAGGACCCCAAATATCACGGCAGTTATAAGTCAGTTTAAGTTGTTTATGTTGCTACCTGTTCTGTCTCCAATTTATTTATTTTTTTTGGTGAGGTTGTGCATGGGAGAGTGTTCTTCCAAATAATTATGGATCACAGCCGTGCTATTAAAATTACAGATACAAACAATGCTCTATGTAAATACACTTTTACATAAAATCAAACATTTGAGGAATGGTGAATTTTTCAATACACTGGAAATGAGAGAAACTAGATGGCAGTTACATCAAAATGCTGACAAATTGTCTGAATTGAATGGAAACATTAGTGCTTTTTAAAGCAATATACGTGTACAACTAGTAGATTTGTATATATTCATACATACTTTTGTCTTTCTGTGGTTATACGTGTCTTTACATTTGCTTCATGGATCTTTTGTCTGCATCACTGATCTGTAAGGCCATGGAATGCATCATTATGGACCTGATAAACAGGGATATAGGGAACCTTCAACCCTGGACCCCTCACAGTTTGGGTTTGTGAAGGGCAGTTCATGCCTGCTCAACCTGATAGATTTCTTCAAATCTGTCACCAGAGAGGTCTATGAAGGCAAGGCAGTCCATACAGCCTGCCTCGATCTAGCCAAGGCCTTCAACACCATCCCCCACTCAGGGATCATTGACAGGCTCACTAGCCTAGGCACTAACCCCTACATCATAAGATGGGCTGCCAACTGGCTCACAGACAGAACCAACGTGATGAAAGTAGCAGACTCCAAGTCTGACTTCCAGGCAGTTACAAGTGGAGTCCCACTGTGATTTGTCCTGGGTCCTCTCCTGTTTGGTATCTACTTCTCTGAAGTTCAGGCCAACACCAAGGGACTGTGGTTAACTAAATTTACAGATGACTGCAAACTGGGAGCTACTACTGGCTCTCAAGCTAATGTAGACATCCTACAAAAAGGCCTCACAGATACTAACGACTGGTGCCAGAACCATGGTCTTAAGCTCAATGCTAAAAAGTGCATTGTCATCCCTTTTGGTAGAAACACAGTGTCCACGAACTACCACATTGATGATAGACCTCTCAACTCCCAAACTGTGATAAGAGATCTGGGAACAAAGGTAGATAGCAACCTCTCCTTCGACAACCATGTTGGCACAGTAGTTAGGAAGTCCTTCTATGTGGCACACCTCATTACAAAAGGCTTCTCATCCAGGAAGAAAGAAGTCATAATCCCCTTCTACTCATCCCTCATTAGACCCATTATAGAGTACAATGCCCATTTGGCATGTACCTCACTAGACACAACTGGAGAGGCCACAAAAATTCCTCACAAAGAGGATCCTAGGACTCAAACACATGCCCTATACAGACAGACTTAAAAAAACTCCAGCTATGCTCTGTCTCATATCGCCTACTTAGAGGTGATCTCTGCTTGACCTACAAAGCCATATTTGACCCAGTGCTGCTAGACATGCTTCATCTGAAAAAGTTTCAATCCCTCCGCACCACACACTCCGAAGACCTCAACCTCATCACCACAATAAACAGAACCTGCTGGAGGGAAGGTTCCTAACCCAGAGACTTTCCGTACTCTAGAATAAACTCCCCATTCATGTCAAGCAGACCACTTCGCTAGCCCTCTTCAAGAAAAATCTTGACGAGTGGATGGGCAACAGGAAATTTACCCAGGGGATCACTTCAGCAGCCTTGCTCAAAAGGAGCACAAGGAACTAACGTCAGGCAATAGAATGACTGGGAATATTCTTGGGCTAGGCTTGGGTTGGCTCCAGGGCCATTAGCCTAGTACTCACCTATGAATCACAAGATTGGTTACCATTTAACCTGTCTTCATGTCTTTCTAGCATGTATCTTTTTAGCAACTGACTTTTTGTTTATTAAAACTGCTATGTTTGCTTGATTCTCTGTTCTGAAGAAGTCTGGATTGTAATTAGATGAAAACACTCAACTATTAAATTTACCTTATTTGACATCCTTCTAAGATTTTTTTTATCAAATGCAAGCTTGTATATATATATATATATATATATATATATATATATATATATATATATATATATATATATATATATATATATAAGCGCTACAGAATCCCGAAAGCTCAAAATCCTGAAGTCCAAAATCCTGAAATTCAAAATCCTGAAAACTCAAAATACTGAAAATTCAAAATCCTGAAAATACACAGGATACCAACACTTACTATATCCAGCACAAGTACATACAGAAAGAAATAAAGCACAAACTATATTACTGTTCTAAAAGTATAAGCAGGGGGAAACCCCCTGCACCCCCCCATACCCCCTGCTACTTAAATATATCAACTCCGAGTTGAAGGGTAATATGTTTCTGTATGTACTTGTACTGGAATATAGTAAGTGTTGGTATCCTGTGTGTTTTCAGGATTTTGAGTTTTCAGGATTTTGAACTTTCAGGATTCTGTAGCGCTCCTATATATACATATATATATATATATATATATATATATATATATATATATATATATATATATATATATATATATATATATATATATATATATATATATATATATATCTATAGTGATTTCTCTGAGTATGCTAGTGATAAAGCAAAAAGTGTCACTATCATTTCTAATCCTCAATACTACAAATGCTTAGCAAGATTCACTGGAGTACTTTTGCATTTTTTTATACCGCTGACTTTCAACTAACTGTGATAAAAGCATAAACAAGTCTATGCAGCCCTTCAACTATGTGCATAAAGTGGTCTGTGATCCTTTTGTAGATATTATTATTAGTAAATGCACTAGCCTCAGAATTCCTCCCCCAAGCTATGCCTGTCTAAAGGCTGACAGACCCCATAAAAAAGGAGGAGGGATTGCAATACTCTTTCCTAATACCTTCACCGTTGAACCATATTCCAACCCCATTCCTCAGTTCTCTACAACCGAGATACTTGTATCACTTCTTAAACTGAACAATTCTAAGCATCTCTGCATCATAGCCATATACATCCCACAGGTAACAATAATCACCTGCTAGAGGACATTCTTGTCTGGATATCAACCAAGATAAATAACAAAACAGTTTTCCAAGGTGATATAAATATAAATTGGATAGATTTCTCAGGTCACTCTCCACCTTCAAATGTACACAGCTAATAACAAATACAAGTAGACCTAACAGAAATAAAGACAGTGGCTCAGTTATTGACTGGATACTAGTCTCTGATCCAAACAAAATTTCAGCAGCAGACACACTTCCTTGCAACATTAGTGATCATCTACCAGCCTATATGCTATGTAAGAGCACACCCACACCTTCCCAACACCAATATAAACAAACAAGAGACCTAATCAAAGCTCTAAATGAAACCCTGAGAAACATCAGTTGGCATATACTAAAAGTCCTGCCCCTTGATGAAGCTGTAGGGCTCTTTAATTGCATACATTCCTCAACACCTTAAACAAACTAGCCCCATTAGGGCAAAAAAGAGTAAAAACTAAGTACGCCATATGGCTCTTCAGAGCTACCAAGCACATCATCACTGCCAGGGACAAAATATGGAAAAATGGCAAACGTACAAGAATCCCACTAATCTCCTAAAATTTAGGCAACTCCGTAATCAAGCAAAGTGCCTAGTCATCAATGACAGAAAATATTATTTAAGCCTCCAAAAAAAATTTCAAACAAAAGCCAAAGAAATTTTGGAACTCTTATCGCATCTCTAATTAACCCTGGTACCGAAAGCAACCTCTGCCCATTCCCCAGGAAAGCACCCAGTGAAATAGCCACCATCTTCAACACACATTTCATCGACTGGCTGAATGGACAAATTGCTAAACATACCACTACCTTTCCCCAAACTAAGTTTGACACTAACTTCCACTCATGAACACTTCCTTCACAGAATACTACTACTCCGTCCCTACCCAACTTTTCATTCTCTCCCATACCAATAGCTATTATAATAAAACTACTCCTTAAACTGAAACCTGGCTGCAGTGCCCCTGGCAACTTACCCCCAGAATACCTCCAAATGTCCACTAGATCAGTTGCTTATCCCATCAGCATACTTCTCAATAGATACCTCCAATATTTCTATGTGCCTACTGTCTCGAAAAAAGTATACATTCTTTTGCTCCATGAAGGTGGTAATAACACAGATATCTCTAATTTTCAACCCACTGCTATTCTCTCCCCCTCTCTAAAGTTCTGGAGAAACTTATTCATAATCAACTTTTAAACTATCTACCCCTAAACCAACTCCTCTCCCCAACCCAAGAGGGGTATAGGCCAGGTCACAGCACAACTACTGCTCTCATTTCCTTCATGGACACAGTCAATCAGGTTAGAAACACTTGTAAATTTCTATCATCACTCTTTCTCCACCACTCAAAAGCTTTTGATACAGTCTCCCACCATTTACTCCTCATTAAACTCTACAGTCTAGGTCTCCCCCCATGTCTATCCCCCCATGTCTAAACTGGTTCACTATCTAAAAAACAAACAACAGTCTACTAGATGGTTCAGCTCTTTCTCTCCATTTCTTGAGTCTTCCACAGGTGTTCCCCAGACCTCTTCTGTTCAGTATTTTCATAAATGACTTTCACTCCACTCTTAAAAATGGATCAGTAGCACAATATGCAGATGATTCAACCATTATTTGCCTTGCCAAATCAACAACAAAACTCTGTAAATAACCCAGAATGCCTTTACTGTTAATGAAATGTGAATGACCAATAATCATCTAGCCCTAAACCCCAATAAAATCAAATTGCTATTATTTGCTCCCAGAAAAACTTCTCTGTAAACAAGACAGATTGCACCATTCATTCTCAAAATAACACCACTATAGAGGTTGTCCCCAAACTAAATTACTAGGAGTTATTCTGCATGAAAGCCTGACATATAACCTCTACATCCACAATAATATCAAAAAACAGACAAAAAACTAGGCCCCATCTATAGACATAAACACTTTCTTAACTGCTCTACAAAGCAAACTCTTGCCTTAACCTTTCTCCTACCTTCTCTCCTGTGTGGTGCTCCTCTTCTTACCAATATCCAGTCCTCTCTTAAAAACAAGCTTGAGTCCTGCTACAATAAGGTTTCCAAGTTTGCAACCAATGCAGAATACTCTTTCCATCACTGAATCTGCCTACAATTACTTAACTGGCTCAAACTTCCACATTATTTAACCTACCTATAACTAATCACAGCATACAAAATAATTTACAAACCATCAGACTGCCCAGCCATTTCTTCCATTTTGACCCACTATTACCCAAACAGGCCACTCAGATCTGAAAATCAACTGGCCCTGCAGGTAGACAAACCAAAACTCCCAGCTGGCCACATTCTCTACTCTTTCTCTGTTGTCAAACTATGGAATCAGAACCTCCAGTAATATCTACTCCTTCAAAAAATCTCTGTGGCAATACCTCTCCACTCTACGGCAATGCAGATGCCTCAGTTCATATCCCTCCATATCCCGATTCCCCGCACCTTAAGTCATATTTACCCTTATTCACATGTTCACCTCTTCAACTCTTCCTTTACCACTATTTAAGACATCTATAAGTTATCTATCTATGCCTTACTATCAGGTAATAATTTAATTACATGTCACCTGGCACTATTGTTCTGACTGATACTCTTAGAGCACCTTGAAAACCAAATCTACAGGACTGTTTTTATCATTACATTTTCTTAAATGTATAGTAATAAGATTGCCTAAGTTATTATATATCTCTAAAGTGTATTAATCTGTACATACAGTATGCTGACATGCATCCTACTGTTTTTGTATAATACTGTTTGTTTTCGTGTAACACTATTTGTATCTACTAACTGCTTTGAATATTATGTACTATTTTACTAACTGCCTTGTGGAGCTTTTCTCCCTGGGCCTCAACTAAAAATGGGCTCTTTTGGCCTAGTGGACTCTCCCGGTAAACAAATGCCAATAAATAAATAAATACATTTTAATGATCTTTCAAATTCAGAAACGTTCTAAACTAAAATTGTTACTGGGATGCTTGAAATCATTAGAAAGCAGAATTCATACACTCATTGACATGTACATAAGTGGCTCCTCTTTACAAATTCTTCAGCAAAGAAGTTGATAAAATTAAAGGTGATTCATGAAAAACTGAACTAAAGTAAAGCAGTGCTTGGTATATGAGCTTTCACCTGACCTGGAGGAGACATACCTTTGTCCTTACAGACCTGAAAGATGCATGAGGAAATCCACCTAGCTAAAGTGACCTTGGAGATAGATTTACCCAAAAAGGGTTTATAGAAGGACACAAACAGTTGGTCAGATTTATGAAAGTTTTTGGTCCTGTATAAATAAAATCGTAACTGTCTATGAACATTCAACAAGTGGAGTTTGTATTCCATTTTGTTAGGAAATTAGGAAAGAAGACAGGTAAATTAATGGTTTGATTGATATTAACTTGTGATGCCACCTTAGGAAGAAAGGACGGATTGGTCCAAAGGGAAACCCCATCTTTATGGAAAATCATATATGGAACTCTGATGGACAAAGCTTGCAGTTCTGACACCCTTTTAGCAGAAGTGATAGACACCAGGAATGCTGTTTTCCAAGATAAGAATTTTAGATCTGTGGTTGCAGCAGATTCAAAAGGCGGAGTGACCATAGTAAGGTCCCATGGGGGAACAGGATTCTTGACCAGGGGGTGTAACAGAAAGGTCCCTTTGATAAAGGGCTTTATACAGTCTGGAGAAGGCCAGTGAGGCAGAATTCTCACCCACATGAAAATGAGAAATAGGTTCATAGGTAGGTACTAGGCTATCTACCCGAAGTCATTTATAAGCCTAGCCAGAATGTGTAGGCTTATGTCGCCCCCTTAGATTAGTTCCCTGTGCCTCTGTCCAGCAGAGTCACTGAAGTGATCCATGGGGTAAACCTTCTGTTTCCCATCCACTCGTCAAGGTTTCTCTTGAAGAGTGTTAGCGAGGAGCTCTGCCTAATGTAGACTGGAATCTTGTTCCAAAGCATGGGAAGTCTCTGGGACAGGAATCTATCCCTCCAGCATGTCCTATTTATTGTTGTGGTGAGGTTTAGATACCTAGAGCGTGTGGCTCGAGGGAATATGGTTTTCTTTAGGTGGAGCATGTCCATCAATTCTGGGCTGGACATGGCCTTGTATGTCAGACAGAGATCACCTCTGAGTAGGTGGTATGCAACAGAGTACAGCTGGAGTTTCTTTAGTCAAGTTGCACAGGGCATCTTTTTGAGGCCAGTGATCCTCTTGATGAGGTACTTCTGTGGTCTTTCCAACTGTTGTAGGTGTCTTGTAAGGTACATCCCAAATGGGGCATTGTACTCTATGATGGGTCTGATGAGTGATGAGTACAGGGGCACAATGACCTCTTTTGATCTGGATGCAAACCCTTTTGTGATTAGGTGGGCCACATAGAAGGATTTTCTAACCACTTTGGCAAAGTGATTATCAAAGGAGAGATTACTATCTACTTGGGTCCCCAGATCCCTTATTATGTCTTCCATATTTAGGGGACTACCACCTATGTGGTAGTTTGTGGGTACTTTGTTTTTTCCAAAGGGGATGACTATGCACTTTTTAGCATTTAGCTTGAGGCCATGATTTTGACACCAGGTATCCGTTTCAGTGAGACCCTTCTGGAGGATGTCTGTGTCAGCCAGAGAGTCAATTATAGCCCTTAGTTTGCAGTCATCTGCGAACTTGGTAAGCCATAGTCCTCATGTGCTTGCCTGTACCTCTGAGAAGTATTTGCCGAACAGGAGGGGTCCTAGGACTGAGCCCTGAGGAATGCCATTTATAACCGGTTTAGAGTCAGGCCTACCTCCTGCAACTCTCACCATGTGGGTTCCATCTGTGAGCCAGTTGGCAACCCATCTTGTGACGTAGGGGTTTATGTTCAGGCTGGTGAGCTTGTCTATAATACCAGAATGGGGTATGGTGTTGAAGGTCTTTGCGAGGTCTAGGTAGGCTATGTGTACCACCTTTCCCTCATCTATAGCCTTGGTAACTGTCTCAAAGAAGTCCGCTAGGTTTAGAAGTCATGATCTGCCCTTAACAAAGCTGACCTTTGTAGAATTCAGTGTTTGGAGGTTCCCAATGTCTCTGTTAATGAGTTCCATGATGATGCACTCCACAGCATTGCAGACCAAGCTAGTCAGGCTTATAGGGTGATAGTTCTCAGGGTCTGTTGTGGCTCCACCTTTGTGAAGCAGAATAACCATTGTTGTGTGCCACTCTATGGGTATGTAGCATGTGGAGAGGCTGAGTTTGGACAGTATGTTTAGGTGAGGGGTTAGTTCGTATTTGAGCTCATGTAAGACACAGCCTGGGACACCTTCGGTCCCACTGATGCTGTGTTTTTGGCTTTGGAGAGGGCTGTTTTAACCTGTCTGTGATTTCAGGGGCTCTACATTCTTCTGGTATGGTTATGGGTCATTTTGGGGGTGAGAGGGGGGTGAAGTTTGCACTGAACCTGTCTGCCAGGATGTTGGCAATATCGGTCGGTTCAGTACATTTTGTGCCATTCTGCACTAACTCCGAGCAGATCTGAGCATTGCCACTTAGATTCTTGACATAGCTAAAGAATACTTCGTGGTTATCTTAGGAGTCTTTGGCAATTTTTCTTTCGAAGCTCACCTTGGATGATTTTATGACTGATTGTCGTTTCTTGCTGATACTGATCAAGGATGTCTTCCCTTCTTGGGATTTTACTCTTTTCTGTACTAGTTTCCTCCTTCTATTGTATACCTTGTTTATGGCAGGGGTCCACCAGTCTGGTTTCCTTTTCTTAGAGGAGCGAGTCTTGGTTTTGCTTAGGATAGCATGATCCATGCATTCTTGAAGGTGTCCGTAGAATGTATTAGTAAAGGATTTTGCAGCTTGGACAGCATTATCCTTTAGCATGGGGGCTTTGAAACTTTCCACCTCAGTCTTAAGTAATGTGAAGTTTGCTTTTGAAAAGTTTTTCACTGTGGTTTCCTTCACCGGGGGTGGGGGCAGAATGTGGACATCCAGAGTGATTTGTTTATGGTCAGATCTAACCAGCGAGGGGTTGACCTCCGGTGTGGAACACCGGTTGCCCATGCTGGTGATGACCAGGTCCAATATGTTGTCACCTCTGGTGGGAGTGTTGACCAGTTGATCCAGGGCATTTGCGTTTATAAATTCTAGGAAATGTTGGGTAAGGGAGCTAGTACTTGAGTAGTTCTCCCAGTTAATGTTTTGGTAATTGAAATCACCCAGTATTAGGGTGTTTGGTAGGACCTTTATGTTTACCAATGTTTCCAGAAATGTGGAATGGGGATCCTGGGACATGGTGGGTGATCTGTCGCAAGCTACAATTTGAATTGCAGTTTTTCCCATTGTTAGTTGCATGTGGATGATCTCTGAAGCATCGTGCTGTGCCACTAACCTGGAGGTGTGGGTATCCTTGATGAATATGGATACGCCCCTGCCTTTTGTTTTTCGGTCTGGGTTCTGTGGCTAAAATGTATGGTATGATTTGTAGCCTGGTAGTGCTGGGGTGCTCTCTGGAGCCTTAAACCAGGTTTCTGTTACTGCACATATATTGATTTTCTCCATAATGAGAAGTAGCTTGAGTGTGTGCATTTTGAGTTTTAGACTTCTGGCATTGAGTAGCATTACCCTCAGTTTTTTGTTACTTGTTCTATTTATGGCAGTGAGTTTATCTTTTGAGCCTTGCCTAAAAAAGGCACTATGGGGGTGGCAAGAGCCTTGGCCAGTATTCAAAAGCCTAAGGGTGACAGGTGCAAGCCGTCTCTAGTGAAGCAGCGTGGCTTGTCGAGCATGTCATCCCAGGTGGACAGACATTGGATCCCCTTTGAATGACACCAGAAGCTTAGCCAGTTGTTGAAATTGATATTTTTTTCTTTATACCGTGGTATCATTCTTGGTGAGGGCAGGATGCTAGTCAGGGTCAGGGACATACCAGCCTGGGCTATGTGATCAGAGAGCTCTTCCATGTCTTTTTTCATGTATTCCAGGGAGGTACGGCTTATGTATTCACATCAACATGGACAATGACAGAGCCGTATTTGTACTTGTTCTGGAGTGACCTGAGTGCTTGTGTTATTTGGTGGATCCTGGCACCTGACAGGCAGCCAATTGAACTTTGATAGTAGAAGAACAAGCTCCCTGTTGAAAAATATTGGCTAAGAAATTAAGAATGCCAGAAATAGGAGCCGTGAAGGAGTCTAAACTCCTTTGAGCAGCCCAAAACGAAAAATGTTTCAATTTGCTGTGGTAAATCTTCCTGGTTGAAGACTTATGAGCAGCCATTAGAACAGACCTAACTGAACAGGCTAATCCAGGAGTCCTAGCGATCATGGGAACTGGGTCAGCCAAGCTGTGAGCTTCAAACTGTCCAGGTTCGGATGAGGAACCCCCGATGGGTGTGAAATCAGATCCCAAATGGGATCCAAGATCCAGGGTGGAGCCAGAAGGTGAGACCAAAGGAAGGGAAAGCATACCTGGTGAGGCCAAAACTGGGCAATGAGCATCACTTTGCTCCCCAGTCAATGACCTTTCTGTAGAAACCTCGGAATAAGAGGTACTGGAGGGTAAGCATACAGAAGACCAGGAGGCCAAGCATGGACTAGAGCATCTCTGGGGTACTCCCCTAGCAGGGGTTCAGAGCGAAAAACTCGCTGCACTTCAGGTTGGAAGGAGATGCAAAGAGATCACAGCAAGGCTGATCCCACTCCAGGAAGATCCACTCCACTACTGAAAGATTTAGAGACCACTCGTAAGGCATCACAATAGTCAGACTTAACCTGTCTGCTAGAATGTTGGACCATCCCAGAATGTGCATTGCTATGAGAAAATGACTGGTGGAGATCACCCATTCCCACACTTTCATGGCCTCGTGACAAAGGGGGTAAGATCTGGTCCCTCCTGGTTTGTTGATGTACCAGACCACTGACATGTTGTCTGATTGAATTGCAATGGTTCCCAGAAGAAGAAAGGTATGAAGGGCCTGCAACACCAAAAGGACTGCCCTCATCTCTAGAACATTTATGTGCAAGCTGGTCTCTACACAGAACCACAGGTCTTGGACTGTCCTGTCCAAACAATGCCCGCCCCACCCAAGTTGGGAGGTGTTGTGGTCACTGTGGCTTGGACTGAGGCTGAAACAAAGGATCGTCCCTCCAAGAGCTCCGGAGAGCACATCCACCACAGAAGGGATGATCGGCAGACTCAACTTAGTTGTATTGGATACGATAATGGAAGTTCCAACAGGGACCATTGTACAGCTAGTGTCCACTGTAGAATTTACATATGTAACCGGGTACACAGAAGAAGCATTATGGTCGCTGCCATTGAACCTAAGGCCCTCAACACTGATTTTGCCCGATGGAAGATGAGAACGGTAGATAAGAGAGACATGCATCCTCAGGTTTTGTACTCTCTCCGAAGTCAGGAAGATTTTACATTGTAAAGTGTCCATCCTTGCCCCAATGTAGTCTATCATCTGGACAGGGTTTAGAAGTGATTTTGATGCGTTGACTGTGATCCCCAAATGCAGGGCAAGCTTTAAGAAATCATCCCTGGTTTGAGAAAGTAGATGCCTGGTGGGAGCAGTGAGGAGCCAATCATCTAGGTATGGATAGACCTGAATCCCCTGAAGCCTCGGGTGAGCCCCGCTACTACTGCCATCACTTTGGTGAACACCCTGGGGGCTGTGGTGAGACCAAAGGGCTCGAAATTGGTAATGATTGACTCCTAGCCAGAAGTGGATGAACCTCCTGGAGCTTCTGTGCATCTTTATGTGATAGTAGGCATCCTGGAGGTCTAACAAGCACATCCAGTCACTCTTGCAGGTACGGCATGATGGACTGTAGTGTGACCATCTGAAATTTTTCTTTGGCAACTGACAGGTTCAGGTAGATAGGTCCAGAATGGGCCTTAAGTCCCTGTTTTCTTTGGCACCAAAAAGAACCTGGAGTAGAAGCCCAATCTGGACTGATCTGGGGGGGATGGGTGTGATGGCTTGTTTTTCTAGCAGCCTGGAAATTTTCTGTGCTGCTGCCTCCCTTTGCATGGGTGGTACTTCCGGGGGTGAATTGAAGGTTTGGGAGGAACTATAAAGGAGATAGAGTATCCCCTGAATATGATTTGAAGCACTCAGTGGTCTGATGTAACGGACTCCCATGCCACCAGGTGCAATGACAATCATTCCCCGACTGCCTCCAGAGTAGAGCAGTCGGGCAACCCCTCAGGGTTGCTCTCCAGGCCTGTCCGAGAAAGGTTGTCAAGACCCAAAATTCCTCGGACCCTCTCTGCCTCTGGGCTGGCATCCATTCTGTCCCCCTCTGCCTCTGGGGGGAAGAAGAGCCCTGAGTGTCCTGGGAATACTGTGAATTCCGGAACCACATCTTTTTTTGCCCTCTCTGATTCTGGGAAAAGGATTTTTGAGGGTTCAAGAAGCAGATTCTGACAGCAGACAGTGTCTTCCCATCCTTCTCACTCTGGATTAAATTCTCTTTAATGGTCTTGCCACAGAGAGTAGAGCCGTCATAAGGGGCATTGGCAAAAGACACCTTGAAAGGTTCCGAAAACTGACATAGTCTAAGCCAGGCATTGCGCCTCATGGACATGCCAGACCCAGCCACCCTAGCCGCTCCTTCAGTAGAATGTGAGGGGAGTCGCATGGATGTGTTGGAGACTGCTTTCAAAGTGGCCATCCTTGTGGAGGACGAGTCCCTGTCCTTCTGTGACATGTACTTAGGGGAAGACTCAGCTAGTTCCTTGACCAGGTTGCGCTGGAGTCTTGTGATGTGGGCCAGGTAGTTTAGTGCCCTAATGGAAAAGGTTGCTGATACATAAACCCATTTCCCTAAATGGTCCGTCATCTGTGACACTCGGTCAGGAGGATGAACCAAGGAACCGTCTTGGGCTAGTTTCTTCTTTGTGGCTGCTGCTACCACCACAGCATGTACAGGGGAGCTCTTGTTCCACGGTGGCCTCTCTGATGGTGGAGTTAAGATCTTATCAGGATGTTTAGGGATTGGTTCCATGGTGTCTATTTTTTTCAGGCCCACGAGACGACCAGGTCCACCTGGGGATCTGAGGGAGGGGACACCCAGGAAGTAGATGGGCCCATGCCAAAAGCCTCCAGGAACACGGACACATCAGAAGAAGGTTTGGGGGTGGACCAACCTCCCCATTGGTGGAGGATTTCCATGATGTCTCCAAAGGAGACATCCTCGGGAGGTGACCTGGGGGAACCTTCCCCATCATCCAAATCCGTGTCCTTGGTGAGGGACTTGGATGAGTCCAAGTGCCTCCTCTTACACGTATGCTTGCGAGGCATGTTTCCGGTGGAGGTCTCCGTAGGGAACTCACAATCCACTTTTTCCTCAGGGGGAATCATCTGGGGTTCCTTGAGCATGGGCTGTCCTTCTGGTGAAATGATGGGATTCATAGATACAGCTGAGGGGGTCAGGGTGGAGTCCGAGGGGATAGTCAAGAGTCTCAATCCGGTGGAGACAACCCTTATTACCACATCGAATGCTGAGGGAGAATGAACCTCCTGAAAAACCAATAAGGAAGCTGGTCTCCCAGGATCCAACATGAGAATTGGAGCCGGGAAAAAGTGGATGGAGCTCTGAGGGAGGGAACCTTGGCCTGACAAAGCCGGAGCCAATGAAAAAAGTTCCACTCCCTCAGATCCGACACCCAAGCTCCAGCACCGAGAGCCACTTGGATCCGAACTGGTCAGATCCGACATGCTCCAGGCAGCTGTCGGCATCAAGGAAGCAGGTATCATTGGCATCGGCCCCCTGACTAAGGCCATCCTCAGATCAGAGTACTCCGAACCCAGTGGATGGATCAGAGAAGGAGAAATTGGCATGAAAAAAGGAAGTGAGCTCCCCTCTCCAGAAGGAGAGGGGGCTGGCAAGACCCCCATCTGGATCTGAGTATGAATGAACCTCCTCATCATTTTATCCATGTCAACTTCTGATAAGCTTCGCATGGACCGAGATGAGGACACAGACTCCGACCTTGCGAGTTGAAGAACTGAGGCCCTAGATATAGAACATGTCTCAACCAGCTTTGGGGAAAAACTTGGAGATCAGAGGCGATGGGAGTCACGGATCCTAGCCTGACTTTTGGCGGGAGTAGAAGGAAGGTCCGGAGACCTCTTGCATTTCTCTGGCTTAGAATGCTTGTCCTTGTGCTCTTTCTCCTTCTCTCTGCCCCTTTTCTGCTCCACTTCCACAGACTTAGAAGCATCAGGTTGAGTCTTAGCCTGGGAGGGAGGAGAAACAAGGGCAAACCAAGAAGGAGAGGGGGCCACAGCAGCCACTCTGACTGAAGCCTTGGATGAGGCAGCTGCCTCAGAAGTGGAAAAAAGTCTTTTATGGGCCAAACTAGCCCTCCTGTCCTTAATAGCGCATGGGTTAAAACCGGTGCAGATAGTACACTCTGTACTCAAGTGGGCAATTCCCAAGCACATCACACAATGAGTGTGGCCATCTGCAGGAGACAATTTATGGCCACACTCATTGCACCTTTTAAATACAGGCTTGGGGTCAGCCATAACTTTACAAGAAAACACACTAGAGAAGGAAAAAGGAGAAGAAAAATAACCTATTTCCCACTCACCACACACTCAAGTCACACAAAATACTGAGGGGGGAGAGGAAGCAATACGGGCTAACGAACTAACACTAAAAATACTTAAGAAACTTAGAAACGCACGACGCACTAGTGAGGGGAGGAGGAGAGAGAACCTACACTAAAGACCTACACTGAAAATTTTTAGAAAAAGGTTGCTTAAAAAGCAAAAAAAAAAACCCCATTCACTAAGGCAAGCTGCGGCAAACGAGATCTGGGGGTTGGAAGGTAGTGGAGGTGTATTATGGGTAAGGGGAGTAGCTTGGAGCTCAGAGCAGATGCTAGTGAAATTGCCAGTTCAGATCCGATACGGATCCGGTATCCCACAGGTTGAAGACCAAATGAAGTAAACTACTTCAAATTTAATTTTAACTCTATTGCTATTATCTGTTGGAATTCTGAATCTCCTTAAGAAATAGAAATGCATCATACACATCATATATAATTTAAACCAAACTGTGTTCATCAAAATTATACCTTCACTCAAAATTCTTTCAGTCCTGAAAAACACATCTTTCAAACTTGATAAAATATGTATTCAGTTGTCAAAAAGAGTATTAATGACATTCCTGTGATATTTTATGGAACTCTATCAAAGGAAGAATAATGCAACATTTGGGAGATAATTTATTTGTGAGACCTATAAGAGGTTCCACTCAAATCTAAGCATATATACTATAGACAGATACAGTACAACAACTTGAAATTAAGTTTTTCACCTTCTTCACATGCATCTGAACAATTCAGCAACCACTTTAACTTCTGATAGTCTTTTTACACTAGTGTATTGTCCATTCGTTGTAACAATTCACTATCTACATCTGCCAAAACTGCAGTATAAAAAGTAACAAATACAGAAATACATTCTATGGATAACATAACTGTAACAATTCACTACCTATGTATGTCAAACCAGTAGTATAAAAAGCAATATATACAGACATGAATTTTATGGATAACATACCTGGCCAGTTAAAGCAGTTGACATCAAAGCAGCAGCAAAATAGATGAAAATTATCATACTCATCTGTAATATAGAAATACAGCTATATTAATCTTATGTGTTTAATCAACTTAATTATAGCAAATATATTAATTGTTTCATACTGTTTTACCTCATAACAAAATAATAATGCACTTCTTTGTTGGACTAAACATCTCAATACTGTCGAAAATAACATAGCTAAATATGCTCTCCCCCCTCTCTCTCTCTCTCTCCTTATCAGGTAACCTTTGAAACTAACTAAAATCATGCAGTGTAGTATCTATCAAATAATGCGTAGTGAATGGTATTTTTTTTTATTTCAGATTTAAGATACAGAAAGATAATGTGCACCAGCAATACTAATTTGCAGATGAACACAAAACATTTTTGAAAACAATGTAGAACTATTTTTTAAATCAGCTGTAGTTGACTATAGTGAGAAAAGCATGCACAGTCAAATTCCAAAAACTACTTTACATGCATGTACTTCCAATTTAGTTTTCTATTTATTATTATTATTATTGTATAACAGCAATGATGATTATTAATACTGTGCAAGAGAATTTGAAATAAAGTAGAGCTCTTCAAGGTAGCCTTACTTTTTATGTTGCAGCTCACTGATTTATTTTTTTAACCCATATGTTTTTATAATATATATGCCAATGATGTCAAGATAAGCATAATCATTACTTTTAATGTGATGTTAGTGCTTTTCAGAATGAACTTAATAATGTTAGCACATGGGCAAATACAAATTATATGATAATAAATGTAAATAAAACCACATTCATATCCTTTAGTACATCTAAAATACATAGTAATAAGAAGTTATGTACTCACCATAACGTTCCATCTGAGTAGGTGACTTCATTTGGATGCAACCTGTGGGGTTCGGATCCGACATCGGATCTGAGCCGGCAATTCATAAGCTTTAGGATCCGAGCTCCTAGCTCCTCCCTTTACCCATAATCCCCTGCTAAGCCCTGACTGACCTCAGATTGAGTTTGCCCTGTGAATACCAGTATAACAGAATCCTGGGTAAACCAGGACTAATAGAGCCTTGAAAGATCAGGGGGATGGAGGGGGGGATGGTTGCATCCAAATGAAGTCACCTACTCAGATGGAACGTTATGGTGAGTACATAACTTCTTAATCTGAAGTCCCCAGCTACCTGGATCTTGGGCGGCCGTCATGGAAGGCTGTTCCGGAGCACCGCAGAGCCAAAGGATGCTCTCCCTCTGGAAACAACGTCCACTTTGTAATGTGAAATGAAAGTATGAGATGAGGTCCAAGTGGCTGCTGCACAAATATCATCTAATGGTACTCTAGATTTAAAGGCAGCAGAAGTAGATACTGCTCTTGTAGAATGTGCTGTAATTCTCTGAGGAGCTGGCCTTCCTGAGGTGTCAAAAGCCTGCAAGATACAATTAGAAATCCACTTTGACAAGGTGACCTTAGAGACTGCCTTACCCAGTGCGAATTTTGCAAAGGAGACGAACAGTTGATCGGATTGTCTATGACCAGCTGTTCTGTGAATGTAGAAACACAGTTGTCTATGAACATCTAAGGAATGCAGTTTATATTCTCCTTTGTTTTTATATTTGGGAAAAAAGCTGGCAAATTAATAGATTGGTTAATATTGGATTCGGAAGCAATCTTTGGAAGAAAGGAAGGATTGGTCCTGAGGGAGACCCTATCAGGAAAAAAGGAGAGATAAGGTGGTTTGACGCACAGAGCTTGGAGTTCTGAAACTCTTCTAGCTGATGTAATGGCCACCAAGAAAGCAGTTTTCCAGGAAAGATACTTCAAGTCCACAGAGGCTGCAGGTACAAAAGGAGGAGCGGTTAGGGACTGCAGCACTAAAGATAAGTCCCAAGGTGGTACGGCTTCCTTAATAGGAGGTCTTAAGAGGAAAGCACCCTTAAGAAAGGTTTTACAAATTTTTGCAGCCATGAGAGGTGTCGAGTCATGACCCACATGGTAATGAGAAATGGCTGCCATCTGTACCTTTACCGTCGAAGAGCTTGCTCCTTGTTGGAAAAGGTCTGTCAAGAAGTCTAGTACCGCAGAGAGCGGCGCGGAAAAGGGATCAAGATTTTTATGTTCCGCCCAAATAGAGAACCACTTCCATTTGCTTCGATAAAACTTCCTAGTAGAAGGTTTATGGGCAGCCACTATGATGGCTTTCACTGGTGAAGAGATACCGGGAGTCCTGATTAGGGATGGAACTGGAGCAGCCAAGCTGTCAGTTTCAGAGTGTGAAGGTTCGGGATTGGAAGCCCCTGAGGATGGGAAATGAGATCCGGAATTGGATCTAGAATCCAGGGCGGATTCACTCAGTGAGACCATACATAAGGGAACCATGGTTGACGAGGCCAGAATGGGACAATGAGAATCATTCTGCTCTCCAAACTGCTGGCTTTCTGTAATAGTTTTTGCATTAGAGGAAGAGGAGGATAAGCGTATAGTAGACCGGGAGGCCAAGCATGCACCAAGGCGTCTCTCAGGGATTCCCTGAATGGGGGAAGTAGAGCGAAGAAACTGTCGCATTTGGCGTTTGAGGGAGAAGCAAAAAGATTGCAACAGGGTTGCCCCCAGGTGGCAAAAATCTGCTTCGCTACTAGAGAATTGAGAGACCATTCGTGAGGGGAAAGAATGGTGTGACTGAGCTTGTCCCCTAGAATGTTGGACCTTCCCGGAATGTGCGTTGCCACAAGAAAGCGGTTGGTGGAGATTGCCCATTCCCATACTCTCATGGCCTCTCAACAAAGGGGGTAGGACCTGGTTCCCCCCTGTTTGTTGATGTACCAGACTATTGACATGTTGTCTGTCTGGATAGCAATAGTTCCTACAGGAAGAAGGCTGTGTAGTGCTTGCAACGCTAATAGCACTGCCCTCATTTCCAGAACATTTATATGCAGGGAGGTCTCTGAACTGTTCCACGAGCCTTGGACAATCCTGCCCGCTGAATGCCCCCCCCACCCGAGGCGAGAAGCGTCCGTGGTCACTGTGGCTAGGGGGGAATGCAGTACAGAAAGGTCTCCCTGTCAGGAGGTCCGTCGACTGGAGCCACCAGAACAGGGAGCTCTTGCATGCTCTGCTGATGGCTATCGGGCTGTTGAGAGGAAGTTAAAGCAGGGACCATTGGACCTGGAGGGTCCATTGAAGGATCATCATGTGTAGTTGAGCGTGGAGGAGGAGTGGAATTTCTGCCGCCATTGAACCTAGGGCCCTCAGGACCATAGCTGCAGTCGGAGAAGGTTCTAAGATGGCCGTGATATGACACCTCAGGTTGGACAGTCGATCTAGAGTGAGGAATGCCCGCATGTTTCTTGTGTCCAATCTTCCTCCTATAAAATCTATAAGCTGTGTGGGGGCCAGGGAAGATTTTTCTCGGTTTATGGTGATGCCCAGCCGAGGGGCTATATGAAGGAAATAGTCCCTGGCTGAGCACAGTAGATGCCTTGATGACGCTGTAAGGAGCCAGTCATCCTGGTATGGAAACACCTGCATTCCCTGGAGTCTCAGGTGGGCTGCTATCACTGTAAGTACCTTGGTAAACACCCTGGGGGCAGAGGTGAGACCAAAGGGAAGGACCCTGAACTGGTAGTGACTGGCTCCCAGCCGGAAGCGAAGGAACCTCCTGGACCGTCTGTCCATTAGAATGTGGTAGTATGCGTCCTTGAGGTCTATAGAGCACATCCAATCGTTCTCCCGCAAAAGGAGGAGGATAAATTGTAAGGTGACCATCCAGAATTTTTGTTTGGTTACAGACAGGTTCAGTTGTGACAGGTCTAGGATCGGTCTTAAGTCCCCCGTCTTTTTTGGCACCAAGAAGAACCTGGAGTAAAACCCTGATCCAGTCTGATCTCGGGGGACGTGTTGGATGGCTCTTTTTGTTAGCAGCTGTGCGATTTCCACAGCTGCTACCTCCCGTTGATTGGGTGGTACATCGGGGAGGTTTTTGGATCTGGGAATCCTGTGAAGGGGGATTGAATAGCCTCTGGATATCACCCGAAGCACCCAACAGTCTGACGTGATTGACTCCCATGATGTCAGGTGCCTCGAAAAATGTCCCCCGACTGCCTCCAGAGAGGAGCAGCCGGGTAACCCCTAAGGGGTGCTGCGTGGGTCTGTCAGAGAAAGGTTCTCTGGACCCAAAGTTCCTAGGAGCCCCTCTGCCTCTAGGACGGCGACCTCCCTGTCCTCCTCTGCCACGGAAGGACTGGTTGTCCAGAGCAGGTTGGGATTGCTGTGATTTCCGGAACCACATCTTCTTCTGACCCTTTTGGTTCTTCGAGAAGGACCTCTGGGGAGCTGAGAAGCGGACTCCAACGGCAGACAGCGTCTTCCTGTCCTTTTCGCTCTGGACAAGCGTTTCAAGAACCGTTTTGCCAAAAAGGGCAGGAACCATTGAAGGGGGCATTTGCGAAGGTCGCTTTGAAGGGCTCTGCGAAGTCACAGTGCCGGAGCCAGGCCTGGCATCTCATAACAAGGCCCGATCCGCTAGCTCTAGCGGCTCCCTCTTTTGCATGAGATAAGAGCTGCATAGAAGTATTAGACACCACTCTGAGAGTGGCCATACGGGTGGAGTACACTTGCTTATCCTCCGCCGATATGGACTCCGGGAGAGATGCAGCGTATTCCTTAATCAGGTCTCACTGCATCCTGATCACGTGTGCCATATAGTTCAGCGCCCTCAGGGAGAAGGTTGCTGAACTAAAGACTCGCTTCCCAATGCGATCCATCAAGCGGGATTCCTTGCTCGGGGGATGCATAGAGGGACTCTCCTGAGCCAATTCCCTCTTTGTGGCTGCAGCCATCAGCATGGCACCTACTGGGGGTCCCTTACTCCAATGTGTACGGTCCGATGGGGGACTAAGAATCCGGTCCGGATGTTTGGGAACAGGCTCTACGGTGTCCAGGTCCTTCCACGCTCTGGTGGCAATAAGGTCCACCAGAGGGTCAGCAGGAAGGAACACCCAAGAGGTAGACGGGCCCGCCTCAAATGCCTCCAAGAACACAGACTCGTCCGAGGAGACCTTGGGGGCAGACCCCCCCCGATCCTTAACATTTCCATAATGTCTCCAAAGGAGACATCTTCTGGGGGTGATCTTGGGGAGCCCTCCCCTTCCTCCAAGTCTGTGTCTTCAGTAATAGACTCGGGGGAGTCCACGTGCCTCCTCTTACACTTATGCTTACGAGGCACTTCCTCTGGAGGACTGTCCGAGGAGTCCTCGCCAGCAACCAATTGTTCCAAAGGAACCACTTGGGACATTGAGGCGGGCTGTCCCTGAGACCAGCTGATGGGAGCCTGGCCCAGCTGCGAGGGAGTGCGGGATGGAGCCGAGACAGGGACCGGAGGTCTGGATGTCCTCGACAGAACCCTCTCCACAATGTCGAAGGCCGAGCGGGAGCCGACTTCTCTAAGACCCGAGAGCCGACCCCCCACTCGGATCCGATGAAGGGATCAGAACCGGAGCCGAGACCGTCGGATCCGAGAGACCGGTGCGCTCCGACCTAGGCGGAGTCGAAGAGACAACGGCTCCCTCGGATCCGAGGCTAGGCCCACGGCTCCGAGAGGTCGGGTCCGAAGTACCCGAAGCACTCAAGGGAGGGATCGGATCTGAGGTGTGCCGACCAGTCAGATCCGACCCACCCCCGGGTCCAACGCTGCCCGGCTCCGAAAGCTCCGAACCCGGGAGTCGGGTCGGAGAAGGAGCTATGGGGGCGAAAAAAGGGGTCGAGGCCCCTCCTGGATGGGGGGGGGGGCAGGAGCACTCCCATCTGCATCTGGGCCTGGATGAATCGCCTCATCATCCGGTCCATATCAGCGTCCGACATAGAAAAAGTTGACCTCGACGAGGCCACCGAGGCGGATCTAGAGTGTCGCCTCAATGACCTCAATGAAGGTCTAGTCTCCACCTCCTCAGGTCCAGGAGAGAACAGAGGGGATTGGTGCCGAGGAGGAGGAGATTTAGAAGCCAGAGGGGAAGCACGCTTAGGTGGTGGGGCCGAGACAGAGGCCTCGGCCCGCCGCTTATGGTGCCCCTCTCTGTGCCTCTCCTTTTCCCTCCTGGTCTCCCTATCCTCCGGTTTCTTAGCGGGAGATTGAGTCCCTGCCGGAGGAAGGGAGACCGAAGTAGCCACTGGCTGAGTAGGGAGGATAGCAGGGGCCGAGGCCGAAGCCGATTCCGAAGGGAGAAGTCCCGCCAGAACCAACCTCCACCTCTGCTCCCTTAAAGCCCGGGGGTTGAACCCTGCACAAATGGTACAACCAGATGACAGGTGTTCAACCCCCAGGCATCTTATGCACCGAGTGTGGCCATCAGCCAGGGAAAGCTTATGGCCACACTCGGTACATTTAGAAAATATAGCCTTGGGGGCTTCAGACATAGCTACGCCCTAACAGGCCCTAAAAAAAAAAACACACACAACAAACACACACTAAACGAACACCCGAGAAGATTAACTAAGGAAGGGAGGAAAGCCTAAACAAACACACTTTAACTATATAAGAAAAAATATAAGCAAAAAAGATGTCACCAATTTCCTTTCGCTATGGAGCTCGAAATTCCTGTCAGCTATTGAAAGCGGCAAACGAAATCTAAGGTCAGTCAGGGCTTAGCAGGGGATTATGGGTAAAGGGAAGAGCTAGGAGCTCGGATCCTAAAGCTTATGAATTGCCAGCTCGGATCCGATGTCGGATCCGAACCCCACAGGTTGCAGACAAATGAAGTCTTCCTACTTCAGATACATAATTTCAGTGGATACAAGTTTGAAAAAGTTTCTGCTTGAAAAGATCTTTGGGTGCTGGTTAACAAAAGACTAACTTTCACCTACCATGTATTAGAAATCAAGAAATGGTAGTTCAGGTCGTTGGGATGAATAAACAGATTCATACATTTGAAGACTGGAAACACATTAATTCCACTGTTTGCAATCATAAGCAGATCTAAACTTCTATATGGCTGCTCATTTTGGTAGCCTAAAATGTTAGAAATAAAATTAAAAAATGTGCAGCACTGACTTGCTAAAAAATAGTGCACAGATATTATTTTATAGTAAAAGACTAATAAGTTTAACTCCATGCAATTTATTTTGTACAAGACTTAGATGTAATCTGACAGTGGCCTATGAGGCCTATAGAGAGACTTTTTTTTTTTTGAGAAAATAGGATTAAAATGCTTTGAGTTTCAGAAAGCATACAAACAAAATTAAGTTGTTCTGAGAAAGAGGAGAAGAGGCATAGCAGAAACTCCCTCTAATGAAAAAAATGAGAGAACAAAATAATTTAAGAAGCATTTCAATGAGCTGTTTAATGACAACATCATAGAATCTGGGGAGTTATGACGCAAGAATCAAAAGATCATTTGTATCTTGACAACACCCTCCTTCACTTTGTACCCACCCATGTCTAGGAGTACAACGCATGTCAGATCAGGGATGAGTTTATTAGAAATAAAATCGCCAACGAAAACCAAGTGTCCCAACTAGAAAACAAATGTATATAATAACGAAATATTTGTTGTTGTTGTATTTAAACTGAAGGTTTTTATTTGATTTTAGAGAATCTGATGAAGCTTACTTGATATGTGAAAGCGCTTGTCCTATTTTATGGTTTGTATCACAACCACGGCAATAAAAAGTCTCTTTTAATGCTGATATAAACCATAAAATAGGACAAGCGCTTTCACATATCAAGTAAGCTTCATCAGATCCTCTAAAATCAAATAAAAACCTTCAGTTTAAATACAATAGTATAACAAATCAACAGATCATAACAATTAAACCTACTTAAGTATCAATTAAGCATTAAAAACACAGAACACAAATTTAAACTTTTCTCAGCCAGCGTCCTTTCAATACCGGCTTAATAGAGATACTATTAATTGTAGGTGAGACCCCACATTTTACATTTTGCAACAATGCTAACTTGAAACAGCTTTTATGCAAGGATAAGAGGAACAAGCATTCTCTAGAGAGCAAAAGATTAGCTACTTATACATGTAGGAAGTGAAAATTTTGTAATGATTTATGTACACAACAAATATTCAACTGTCCCAACACTTTGTTTAAATTTGAACCCAGGTTCTATGCTGATTGTGATACTAGTAACCTGGTATACTTGGCCACATGTGATACATGCCCATGTTATTACGTGGGCAAAAGGCTGAAGGACCATATAAGTAAACATCTATATTAAAACGCAAAAAGAATGCTTTGGCCAAGCATGTGATGATATTTCCTGAACACCGTTTTTTGTTTAGGGTCTTACAACCAGTGTACAATAATATCAGAAGGGGTGATACCAAAAACTTCCTTGAACAAGAACTTCACTGGATACTGAGGTTACAAGCACATAAATATCCAGGGATAAATAACAGTATCTCTATTAAGCCTGTATTGAAAGGATGCAGGCTGAGAAAGGTTTAAATTTGTGTTCTGTGTTTTTAATGCTTAGCTGATACTTAATTAGTTTTAATTGTTATGAACTGTTGATTGGTTATACTATTGTATTTAAACTGAAGGTTTTTATTTGATTTTAGATCTGATGAAGCGTACTTGATGCATGAAAGCACTTGTCCTATTTTATGGTTTATACCAGCATTAAAAGAGACTTTTTATTGCCGTGTCTGTCCTACTGGTATTTTGTTATTATATCAGGGATGAGTTTGTGAATACACGTATACTCCTTCTGGGCCCATCTCATTTGCTCACTCAACTGAGTGCAGTGAGATCATATTCTGATTTCAGGCACTCCTACTGTGTAGAAAGAGAGCATCTGGGAAACAGAAAAAAAAAATTTAAGCTCGTTTCCTGCCTTTCCTGTTAAGTGGTATAGACTATTTGTAGGCTTCTGAGCCCCCAAGCCCTTCTGTGTTGGAGGGATGCCTTCTAGCTTAGTTTTTTTTTCTTATAACTAGCCAGTTTTCTAGTTTCAGCACTCAAATCTGTTTCTTTGATCTCAGCACTTGTTCAGAAAAAAAAAAAAAAATGTCATCTGCTTTTACTGTACTTGTGTTTCTATCTACTTTATTTTACTTTTGCATCATCTTAAAAGTACTAAATTGTATTTATTACTGCTTGGTGTAACTCATTCTAAGCCTTTTGGTTTAAACACTTGGGCTTCAGACCAGTTGTTTTGCACTGAGAGGGTTTGTGGTCTGCACTGTAGTGGCAGAACAGGTAGCTTACATCCTTCTAGGTTGGGAACTGCTGATTGAGGGCTCAGTGTCTGTTATTTTAAAAGTGTATTAATTCTGGTTTAAGCACTTGGGCTTTCAGGCCAGTTATTTTACATTAAGAGGGTTCGTGGTCTGCACTTTTGTGGGAGGAGAGGCTGGACTCTGCCCTTCTGAGCTGGGAATTTCTGGTTAAAGGCTTATAGTGCATGTATATCTGAACTGCTTCTTACTGAAGTTGGTGCGCCTTGTTCGCTGTGGCATAGACTGGATTCGGGCCTGCTGGATTTAGCTTTGTTTGTGTAACTTGAGCACTAATCCAGGCATTCTCTAAAGTATTCAACTGTATTTATTACTGCTTGGTAGTAATTTGATTAAAGTGTAGCTATCATTTTAAGTCTTTTGGATTAAGGACTTGGGCTTCAGACCAGTTGTTTTACATTAGGAAGGTTTGTGGCATGCACTGTGGTGGCAGGACAGGTAGCTTTCCTCCTTCTAAGTTGGGAACTGCTGATTGAGAGCCCAGTGTGTGTTATTCTTAAAGTGTATTAGTTCTGGTTTAAGCACTTGGGCTTCAGGCCAGTTATTTTACATTAAGAAGGTTCGTGATCTGCACTCTTGTGGGAGAAGAGGCTGGACTCTGCCCTTCTGAGCTGGGAATTTCTGGTTAAAGGTTTATAGTGCCTGAATATTTGAACTGTATCTTACTGAAATTGGTACACCTTGTTTGCTGTAGCATAGACTAGATCCAGGCCTGCTGAATCTAGCTTTGTTTATATGCTTGTTGTTTGTTTGCTTGTTATTTGCCTGGAACGCTAATTCCACCTAATACGCGGCTTCTCAGCGCTTCTGTGGATCACTAGTGATATCTGCATTGCTTACTGTACTTATTTCCTTGTTTCACTTGAAAGAAAGTTACTGTTTGTCGTTTTTGCATTTAAGTTACTTGTAACACATTGCACTTAAGTTACCTGGCACTTGCTCACTAAAGCAATTATATGTCAGCACTAAAAATTAAAAGCACTACACCCTCACTCCCCACTGGCCCTTGTTTTCAATTATAAAGGAATTCCCAATATTATTCTAGCATGTCCAAAGGTCAGTTGTCAATCTCCTCTCCGGTCCAGCTAGTGAATCTGGGAATCTTGAGACAATGTTACAACTGCCTCATGTACAGAGACAACCCTCTCCTCCTCCCAACAAATTCCAACACATGTGAGAGATGCAACCATATAGCCAAACTGGAGGCTAAGCTCTCTCAACTCAGTACTGGCATAACCAGTCAGGAGGAGAAGGAAACCACACTCACTGCAATTCCAGTCTCACATAGACCTACCACAACAGCAAACCAAACACATAATCACTCAAAAACATACTCGGAGGCTCTAAGTAAAGATCTGCCTAAGCAGCAGAGACCTCCAAAGCAGACACCCAAGCAACCGCTACCCCAAAACAAAACACGTGCAACACATATCTCACAAAGCCAGTGTACCGAACAGTCACAGCCCTTAAGACTAAACAACACACCTGATACACTTGTAATAGGTGACTCTATCGTCAGGCACACTGACGTCCCGCTCACCAGGCTGAACAAGGAGAGGGTCACGGTGAGCAGCCTGTCGGGCGCTAGGATCTGCCACATAACGCAAGCACTCAGGTCACTCCAAGGCAAGTACAAATATGACTCAGTCATTGTCCATGCTGGTGTGAATGACCTGAGACGTACCTCCCTGGACTACATGAAAAGAGACATAGAGGAGCTCTCCGAGCATGTAGCCCAGACCGGTATGACCCTGACCTTGAGTAGCATCTTACCCTCACCAAGAAAGATGCCACAATATGAAAACAAGATGATCAATTTCAACAATTGGCTTAAGTACTGGTGTCATTCAAAGGGGATCCAATGCCTGTCAGCTTGGGATGACATGCTCGACAAGCCACAATGCTTCGCTAGGGACGGCTTGCACCTGTCACCCCTGGGCTTTCGGATATTGGCAAAGGCGCTTGCTACCCCCATAGTGCCTTTTTTAGGCAAGGCTCAAAAGACAAACCCACCTCCATAGGTATCACAAGGGATAAGAAACTAAGAGTAATGCTACTCAATGCCAGAAGTCTAAACCTCAAGATGCACACACTCGAAACTCTCCTTAGCATGGAGAACATCGATATCTGTGCTGTAACAGAAACCTGGTTCAGGGCTCCCGAGAGCACCCCAGCACTACCAGGTTATACCTCATACCATGCTTTTCGGCCCCAAAACTTGGACCAAACCACAAAAGGAGGGGGAGTATCGATATTCATCAAAGATACCCACACCTCCAGGTTGGTGGCAAAGCACAAAGCATCAGAGACTATCCATGTGCAACTAACAGTGGGTAAAACTGCCTTCCAGTTTATAGCCTGCTACAGACCATCCCCCCAAACCCAGGAACCCCACTCGGCCTTCCTGAGAACACTGGAAAATATGAAGGTCTCTCCAAACACCATTATATTGGGTGACTTCAACTACCCAAACATAGACTGGGAGCATTACTCTAGCTCCAACACCCTAGCCCAAAGGTTCCTAGAATTTATAAACTCAAATGCTATGGAACAACTTATTTATTTATTTATTTATTTATTTTATTTTACATTTGTTTACCGGGTTAGTCCAACTGGATACATATCCCTTTTCAGCAGAGACCCGGGGAGAAAAGCTCCACAGTACAACAGGTTTTAAGTTACATTTCAAAAAAGGCATCATAACATGGTAAGATATAAAAAGTTTCAACATAACAGTTGCATGAAAGTTCAGGGAAAAAAGAGAAAAGCATACACATAATTGAGACAAGGTTTAGGTTTGACATTTCAACAATTTCATAATAACATGGTAAGGTAGTACGAAGTAGAGATATAACAGTTGCAAAAATGTTCCAGGCAAAAAAAGGAAAACATATACATAATTGAGACAGGGTTTAGGTTTGAGTTACATGTGTACAGTTTTTAGATTTTCTAGTATGAAGAGACATCATGTTAAAAATTAGCTATAACTTAAGTAATTCATATGAAAAGTAGATTAATAAAAACATATGATCTTAGGACATTATCAACGCTGATATTATAGGCTCCATATGTCGGTAAGGAAATATCGAGTAATATGCTCGTGGAAGTTCATAGCTAGGGGTGTTACAGTGAGGAGATCCTGTACTATAGTTTAGGACAGCAGTAGTAAAAAAGAGAGAGAAAAAAGGCATGATAGTATGGGTAGTATTGGTATTTTTAGGATTAGTCAGGTTTGGTACAGGAACATAGCCAATGCTCTTTTAGGAAAGATTTGAGGTTGCTTTTGAACTTGCTCAGGGAGGTAGTTAGTCTTAGGTCACTGGGAAGGGAGTTCCATAGTTTTCCAATGGAATTGGCATAAAGAGCATCCCCACCCAAGTTATTAGTTTTGATTGTTTGTATTAGTTCACTGTTGGAGGATCTAAGGCAGCTGAGATTAGAATAGGGGATGAACAGTTTGTTTAAAGAGGGGGTTTTATGTGGTTCCTTGATTATTTTAAATGCTTCAGTAAGTTGATTAAGTTTAAGAAGATTTGGGAGTTCTAACCAGGCTAGTTTTTTTAGGTTTAGGCAGTGATGAGTATAGTATGGTTCTCCTGTTACAAATTTGGCAATATGATTATAAGTCATAGAGAGTTTGTTGAGCTCAGCTTTATTAAGGAAGGAGAAAACCGGGGAGGCATACAGTAGGGTGGAGAGAAGATGTGTACGTGCAATGGTTAGTTTGGTAGTAGGGGTTAGAAAGTTTTTAATTCTATACATAGAGCCTAGTTTTTTGTTTACATTTTTAATAGTTTGGCTAATGTGCATGTCAAATTTGAGCTTGTGATCGATAGTTACTCCAAGTAGTTTGGCATTAGTGTCTGGCTCTATGATGGTACCATTTGTAGACTGAACTCGGAAGGTCGTATTATTAGTAAGTGTAGGGTGTTGTGCTAAGGAAGAGGCTGAGGTGGGGAAAATTAGTAGTAGCTTAGTTTTTGTTGGATTCAAGATAAGTTTCTTCTCAATGAACCATGTTTCTATTGCAGCAAAGCAGTTTTGGGTAATTACTTGGAGATTATGGAGGGAGGGGTCGGAGCAGATCAGGGTGGAGTCATCTGCATATTGAATGCATGTTGAATTGGGGATTACTGTATAAAGATCATTTATAAATACAGAAAAAAGAAGGGACCAAGTATAGACCCTTGGGGAACTCCTATGGTGTTTGGTAGTAATTGAGATAGCTTGCTTTGCCACTGGACAGCTTGTTGTCTCCCTGACAGGTAGTCTTCAAACCAGCTAAGGGCTGAGTAGTCAAGGTGAAATGTTTTCAGGGTATGGAGCAGTGCTTGGTGATTAACCATATCAAAAGCTTTTGATAAGTCCAGAAAGAGCGCAGAGGTAATCAGTTTATTATTACGGTTACAGTTGACTGAGTCAACAAAGGAGAGAAGGGCAGTGGTTGTACTGTGATGGAGGCGAAAGCCATGTTGGGTGTTAGACAAAAGATTATTTAGGGTTAGATGGTGGAGGAGTTGCTTATGAACACATCTTTCCAAAATTTTTGCTATTGGGGACATTATTGCTATAGGTCTAAAATTGGATATTTCCATGGAGGCACCGCCCTTGTGAAGTGGGATGACATATGATATCTTCCACATTGTGGGGATTTTAGACTCAGTAATACTTCTATTTATCAGAATGGAGATAGGATAGGCTATAACCTCTGATGCTATTTGTAGGTATTCAGCTGGGAGTCGATCGGCTGATAAGCTGGATGGTTTAAGTTTCTTTAATAGGGAGCTAATATAGGAGGTTGAGATTGGTTGAAGGTTAAAGGCAGGTGGAGATTTACCAGCTGAATTGGCTGTGAGGGGGGTAGGATTAGTTGAGGAAGGTGAGAAGGAAGGTAACTTGCCGGCTAGGGACTGGATGGTCTCAGTAAAAAATGAGTTAAACTTATTGGCTACTTCATCTGGGTCTTTACCAGTAAGTTTAGAAGGGGTAGGAGTAGAGGGTTTCCCAGAGTGAAGAAGGTTATTAAAACCAGCCCAAAACTTTTTAGGGTTATTCTGATGTTTATCCTGTAGGTGGCAAAATTTTTGGTTTTAGGGCCCCCGGGGAGGGATGGCTTCTAGTTGTTTTTCTAAACTAGCAGTTTCTAGTTAGCTATATCTTTTTGGTATCAGTTGTTCAGGAAAAGCTTTTTATTAAAAGTATTTCTAATATTTATTTTATTTGTATCTTAAAGTAAATTGCAGTTTTACTGTTTGGGGTAATAAGCCTTTGGTAGTAGGGGAAAGTTATTTTGCATGTGGGTGGGATTGATACAGATAAGGTATTTTTTATCTTAGGAAGGATTATGAGGCTCAGTTTGATTAATGTTTAAAATTTTTTAAGCATTGGGTTTCAGGCAGTTCTTTTAAAGGGCTGTGATTTGGGATAGGCTGGACTCTCCTTGGTGGAATTCTGGTTTAAGCTTATGGTTGTTTCTATCTCTATTGAAGTTGGTGTTTGGGGCAAGACTGGAGGCCGCGATTGTGTTGTGTAATTGAGGATTTCAAGGCTAACTAACTCCCCGGATATGCCCTTGTAAAATGGTTAAATTAGCTACCTCAGGTTTCCTAAGGTTAGACGAGAAGTGTTTCATGGAAGTTTTCATCCTTGCCGAAAACTTAAACTTCTAAGTTTCTGCATTAAACAGGTGTATCTTCAAACCTCTGTGAAATTTGCATGGCATCCGTTATCATTCAAGCTGTCAGCAATTGTGGAACCGATGCCCATTGAGCTGGATTTGTTAAAGGTTATGTGCCGACTATTTAAAATATTATAAAAGGGGAACTCTATTAGGAAAACAAAGGCTGCTACTACTTGTTAAAAAAAATGTATTTTTATTTCTGGAACGCTTCAAAAAATTTACGACTTGGATTCACTAGTGATATCTATTGTTACTGGACTTTTTTTCACTTGAGAAAGTCTTTTTGCAAAATAATACTGTAAACATTGCACCTAAGTACGGTTCGAAACTTATATAAGGGCAAAATTAATCCAGCAATCTCCCCTGCCCGTCTCAGTATAAGGTTCCAAATTATTTCCGTCAAAGGCCAGTCAATCTCCTCCTCATGGAATCGAAAAATAAACAATAAACTCTGTTACAAGTTTCTCCATTATCAAGTTCCATAGGTTAATATGCTATCCCAGGATTTGAAGCTAGCTCCTACCTTTTGGCATAACCCTCCAGAAGGAAAACCCATGAATTCGTCTCACTTAGCCCCGGGGGTAACCAGTATTAGCAATCATCATGGTAATAAAGATTTGCCTAACAGCAAGGGCTCCCTCAGAACAAGAAGTCCCAAAAAAGAGTACTAAAGATCAAATCCCCTGACCCGTTAATCCCTTGCATTAATCACCTGCACTTGTTGTGATTTTTTTGAATGAGTTCTCACTGGGTTGAAAGGGGGTATGTTTGGGAAAATCTGAGATGTTAAAAAAAGCTGAGTCTCCGGCAATAGGAAATTTGAGCATTTCATCTGGTGTGAAGACTGGGTCCTCCGGCTCATGAAGAGAATAAAATGGGATTGTACCAATCGGTATGAATGATTTTAGGACTAACCCCCCGTAAAAAATAGAATACCTTAGATAGGTGGAATTAAATGGCTTGTACTTTCATAAAGGGATCAATGCAGCACTTGATGGCCCAAGCCCAACTTCTTAGGGCGGTTCACCTGTCATCGGCTGGGGATCTTTTCCCAATATGTGCTTTTTGGCTAAATCAGACCTCCCCCCATGGTACAGTAACCAGATACTGTGAACCTTCTGAAGATATTTTAAGTGTTTCACATCCCCTTTGCAGCACTCGAAATTTGTGCTAACCGAACCTGGTTGGCTGCCCGAAACCAGACTCCACAAAGGCCAGGTGCGTGGCCCATTTGGGCAAACATAAAGGAGGAAATGATTTTTCCCCCCACCAAGGAGGCCATGTCAGTATGGGACATAATTGCAATAGTTGTTTAAATGTCCAGGTTTATCCGGCCTACCCGATCCATACGAACTGCCTTTTCCTACAATGGGGTTTTTAGTTTAAAACCAATTTTAAAAAAAATGACTCCTTTCAAACCCAAAATGGGGGATCCAAAACTCAAACCCTAGCATTTTAGGATTATACCCCCCATGGGTTTGAAAACTTTAATAATTAAATTTATCTGGGGAAAGTTTGTAATGGGACCCTTGCAGGCGACCCCAAGACCAAGGTAAAATTTATTAAAAGGTTTTACTGTGGGGTTTTTTTCCCATTATTTGGGGGCAAAAAAACCCAGGGCGGGGGAATGGTCCAGCAGTGATCTGCAATTAGACTATTAGGAAACTTGCAAATGTTTATGGAAAACCATCCCTATGTAAGGGGAATCCCTTCATGATAAGGTGGAATTGAAGTCATTCCAACTACTTTAGCTACATGGGTCAAACAGACTACTATCACCGGGTCCCCAGGTCCCATAATCTTCTGTGCTCATGGATGCCCCTATTTGGTTGGGGGAACCTTTTTCCCAAAGGTTGAATCATTTTCATACTTAAGCGGGGTCTGGACCAGTTATCGCCTTTGGGCTCTGAAGGATATCTGTGTCAATGTGTTTTCTACTTGGCCCAGTTTGCAGTCATCGAAACTTTGTCAGCCAAACCCCCTGTGTTTGCTTGACTGGAAAAGTAGTCCAAACAAGAGTGGGCCCAGGACTGCGTAACAACTGTGACAGGAATGAGACATGGCGCCAGCATCCACCCTGTGGGATCTGTACTAGCAGTTGCACCCTGTTGATGTAGGGTTAAATTTAAGCATGTTGTCAATGTACCGAGGTATTGTATCAAGGCTTAGCCAGATCGAGGTAGGTGTATGGACTGCTTTCTCATCAATGGCTTTGATATGTTTCAAAAGTCAACAGTTTAAAAGGGATGATCTGCCTTTGACAGAGCCAACTGTTGGTCCAAAGCCAAAGTTCCCAGCTATCTAGAGGTCCATAGTCCTTCCATGGCTTTGAATAAGGCTTGTCAGCTAAGGGCCGTATTTCCAGGGTCGATGAGCACCGCATTGTAAGTGGGACCAATGCAGTCACATGCTGACCTCAGAAATCAAACACATCGATGAACGCTGAACTGAGGTTAATCCAAATAGGACATGTGGAGACAGCCTGTACACCAAGTCCCATGATGTGGGATAAATCCAGCAGGTAGGCAGAGTCCTCAGGGAGTTTAGGGAATCTATGATGGTGGGAATCCAGTTTCCGGGAGCATTTTGTCAGAGACAGCACAGTTGGCAACTGAAAGGTCAACTTACAATTTAAATTGGCAAACGGAACTTCTCTAGGCTTTAAACCTAGGCAGAAGCCTTATGAACTTAACTATATTGTCTCCAAATTTGCTTTAGATAATTTGTACATTAGTTTTAACTTAAATAAAGGTGTCTTCATTTAGATTTGTCATAGAGTTATTCTTAATCATTTGTTGTAATTTTTCAGGTAACCAGAAGATCCATGCTGACAAATCCTGTTATGTATAATTCTTTCTAGTAAGAGGTTTTAAGGCATTTGGTTAATTATGCCTGTTTTGGTAGCTTTTCCTTAGCCGGAAATGGATACCATATTTAAAGTGTGAGGCTTTTGAGTTTTTACTGTGGCTTTTATCAGGTGGGATGGATGATATGGTCCAATAGTTGACGAACAACTAGGGGGATATGCTTTATGAATTATTGCCTCCATATAGTGTATTGATTAGTTAATTTACTCCTTAAGCCATGTGCTGTAATTTTGGTATTTAGGTATTAAATCCATGAATTTTGAGGAATGTTGCATTGATAGTTCGTCTATATTGGTATATTCGTATAATGGTCTTGGAATCATTTATATATCTAGTTTTTCAGGAAGGCAGTATCCGAGTTTGTAGGAAAAATTAACATGTACAATTAGGCCTTTGGCTATGTTAATTTGGCATTGTGGACTCGTATCATGAGGTTGCACAGTTTAGTAGGAAGCAAATTGATCATACTCCTTAGGTACATGGATCCAATTTTGGGGAAGAATTATCACTAAAGCTTATACATTGGGTTCTCAGGAGCCTTGAACCGTTTTGCCAGTCATACTCATGTTGCACAAAGGGCCACTACCTTTGAACCTTATGCAGACTTCTGGCATTAGATACATTAAATTTGCATATTGGTAATTAGCTACAGTTTGGTTTCTTTGACTTCCATATTATGGGGTGCAAGATTTGGAATGAACCAGGTAAGTCAACTATGATAAAGTTCATTAAATTGTTTGTTCAGCATGAATAGGCAGAAGTCTGGACCCCTGAATGGACCATTGCCTTCTAAGCGACAGACTTATTCTTATTTGCATACATTTTGTAAGTAGGTATTAAGGTAGATCATTTCCATTGAGCTAATCAATCTCCATGACCTTTGAAAGTCCAAAGGGATCCATTTGTACACAGCTGGACAATGAATATATTAGTCAGCATTACAAGATAAGTTTGATATTGAAATTCAAACAAATTAGAATAACTTGCTTCATAGATCAGTTGGGATGACACACATGTTTTGGATTACTAAGATAGGTGTCGGCATGTGTTTGGCCTTAAGGCTTACGTTTGAACTTATGGAGAAACATGTTGCAGGAATGTTGGTTCCTGGTATGAATGGCAATCACGTTTGCTGCATTGTTTGTTTTTTTACTTGAGATGCTATGCTCTTGTGTTGAGAGTTTGGTTATGGATATTGAGAATGGGTACTTCAATAGATGTTTGGGTTTAACCTAAGAGTTCTCTTCTAAGGGTGCCTAGTTTGCCAGATAAGCTCTGAATTTAGGTGTGTGGGATGAGAAGGTGTGCTGTTGTAAATGTTGGAATGATAAATTGCCAGGTGTTTGTGACAGCAGGGAAGGATAGTGCAGCAAATTTTGTGATTTTAAAATACTATTAAAGATTATTAATAAGACTAAAATGGGTTGCTTTTGGGGCACTGATAGACTTGATGCGTATAGGTGACAGATTAGGGTCTGGTTAAATATTGATATTACTGGAGCAAGTTATGTTGTTTTTTATGGATTGTTGGACTGAGGTCAAGTTTTAGTTGAAGTATTAAGATAAATTAGCTTTAGGTACCATTTAACTCTATGGACTGTTGGGTCCAGTTCAAGGTTGCTGAAATCTGCTGTTTAGTCTTTTGATCCGGGGCTAGGAATACTAGTAAAGATTCCATCAACAATACTACTTTTCTGCTTGAAGACTTTAATCTGGTTCAGCATAGTTTCAACGTTAAGGGTGAACATACTATAAACTTATATTTGATATCTAGGACAGATCAGTAGTTTTCAGCATTACTCATATGTTCACAATAGGGAATAGATTTTTATTTTTTTCTTAGTCCTTCAGCCATTAGTATATCAGGACCACAAAAGACTGAATGCTTCAATTCTGTCTTAAACTTACATTTGCTTTTCTCCCAATGTTCAATGGATTTGTAAACAATGGGACAAGTCCCTTATCTTGCTGCCAATATTAACATTTGCCTTTTGGTTTAAATTCACTCCTTAACCATTCTGCATTTGATTCTGATCAACATGAGGTTGTTCCAAGAGTTTTACTTGCAACTATATTTATGCAGCCCATTTTAAGGGTGCCCAGCTTTAAGCAAGTATAGTTATTTTATTTTTTATTATACTTTCAAAACTTCAAACTCAGGTTGTAATGGTGCTATGTGAGACTGGGTCTATAGTGTGTGTGGTAACCTTCTCCTCCTGACTGGTCTTGCCAGTCCTGTGTTGGAGAGAGCTCAGCCTCCAGTTTGGTCAAAAGATAGTTGCATCTCTCGTGATGTAATTTGTGTTTTGTGGGAGGAGGAGAGGGTTGTCTGTGTGTACATGAGGCAATTGTAACATTGCCTCAGTATTCCCAGGTTCACCAGCTGAGCAGGGAGAGGACACTAGCAACTGATCCCTCGAAGATGCTAGGAAGGATAGACAAAACTTTAAAAAAGATTCAGGGGACGGGTGACCGAGAAATGGGGGTTACCTTTTGGGGTACTATCTATGACAAGAGTGCCGTATCAAGGTAATACAAAGTACTGTAGGAGCAAGTGCTAGGTTTAACAGATAGAGAATAGTCTACTTGGAGTCAAGTAGAGATGATCTTTTAGTTATAGGATAAGCTGATTAGATCAGTAGTATAGTTCGAGGAAGGTAGTTTTAAGGAAAAATTTGAAGAGTGGACTTTAGGTAGCCCGAATAGTTTAAACCTGCTTAACCGGGCGCTGCCCTAGTGTGCAACAGTGGCAGCTCCGCTCTAAATCGCTAAGCGTTAACGCTGCGCTTTATACCAGGGGCTGGAAAAGCTAGAAACTGGCCCAAAACGACCAATAAACTACTAGTTACTGGCTGAAACCTCACAAAACTGGACAAAAGGCAGCTCAATGCTTCCCACTCCCAATGGTAAGCAAGGTAACTTCCTCTCCCCCAAATAAGGCAAGGAAACAGTACACAGGAACTACAACCAAAGCCCAGGAATCAGCAACTCTGAAACTGGACTAAACTAGTAAAGCAGGAAAAACAAGAGATATTTTTTTTTTTTTTTTTTTTTTTTTTTCACATTACAGGCAGAAACAGGTACAGCAAACACTTATAAATGCTATGAATCAGCTACTACAGCTTACACAGAAGAATTTGCTACAAATACAGTCAAATAGTAACAAACAAGGATTCCAAGTGCAATATTAAGTTAAATGCAGTAAAAAGTAGCTTCAGTGTAACAGAAAGGCAGGCTAAATACAGTCGCTAGGTATTCAGATGTGGAAAGCAACAAAATTATAATTAGTATCAAGAAAAGTCGCTTATTCAGCTCAGAAGGGCAGAGTCCAGCCTCTCCTCCCACAAGAGTGCAGACCGCAATCCTTCCTAACGTAAAATAACTGGCCTGAAGCCCAAGTGCTTAAACCAGAACTAATACACTTTTAGAATAACAGACACTGAGCTCTCAATCAGCAGTTCCTAACCTAGAAGGATGTAAGCTGCCTGTCCTGCCACCACAGTGCAGGCCACAAACCTTCCTAATGTAAAACAACTGGTCTGAAGCCCAAGTGCTTAATCCAAAAGACTTAGAAATGATAGCTACACTTTAATCAAGTTACTACCAGCAGTAATAAATACAACTGAATACTTTAAAAATGCCTGGATTAGTGCTCAAGTTATACAAACAAAGCTAGATTCAGCAGGTCTGGATCTAGTCTATGCCAAACGAGGTGTACCAATTTCAGTAAGAAGCAGTTCAAATATGCAGGCACTATAAGCTTTAACCAGAAATTCCCAGCTCAGAAGGACAGAGTCCAGCCTCTCCTCCCACAAGAGTGCAGAACACGAACCCTCTTAATGTAAAATAACTGGCCTCAAGCCCAAGTGCTTAAACCAGAATTAATACACTTTTAGAATAACAGACACTGAGCCTCAATCAGCAGTTCCCAACTTAGAAGGATGTAAGCTACCTGTTCTGCCACTACAGTGCAGACCACAAACCTTCCTAATGTAAAACTGGTCTGAAGCCCAGGTGCTTAAACTAAAAGGCTTACAATGAGTTACACCAAGCAGTAATAAATACAATTGAGTACTTTTAAGATGACGAAGAGCAAAATAAAGTAAGAAAAACACAAATACAGTATATATATATTTTTGAAAGAGAGAAAGGAAAGAGAGAAAGGAGTAGCAGAAACTAAGCTGATTGGCCTTCTCAAATGCTCTCCCTGTACTGGGTAGAATGAGGTAATGACGCTAGACTGGGAGGAGGGTCCCAGATCAAATTTACACTAGGGGCGGGCAACTGCAAAGCCACCAACTATAAAAACACTATACCGACATGGAGGGAGGGTGGGAAACAAACTGCAGAAGTGTTACTCCCAGCTGAAAAGCAGCAGTGAGCCTTTAAATGAAAGTTTTAAACAGCTAAAGGAGCCACTAGAAAAAAGAGTTTAACTGCAACAAGTTATCCAAAACAAACAATCCAACAGATGATTAATAAGTGGACAATTTCCAGTTAATACCTCACACACAGTGAAACTAGCTAGAAAAAATACACAGTACACAAAGTGCTATAAACAACAAAGAAATAAAGAACAAAATAAACAAAACCAGGATACTTAATGTTATATATTGTAGCTCTGAGTTTGCTGAGTGTCCTTTCTTCGATAAGCTCACTGTAAAATGGCTGAACACTCACAACTGAGCTTCTTAGGTAACAGAAAGTTGAAACCTGAGACAGCTTTTAAGAAAGAAATCTCAAAAGAACCAATGAGGTGCTTAGTCTCAGTTGTAGTCCAGGAGACCTCAGTCAGCCAATGACCTCAAACAATTCTCTCTCACTGAAATGCCTAATGGCTTTGGCTAAAACAAGATGTCCCTGAATTATGTACTCAGACACACAGCCTCCACAAACACTAGGCCCAAATACAAGCCTGAATATGGAAATGCTACAAATATCCACACTACTTAGAACAAACTGTAGAAGTGTTACTCCCAGCTGAAAAGCAGCAGTGAGCCTTTAAATTAAAGTTTTAAACAGCTAAAGGAGCCACTAGAAAAAAAGAGTTTAACTGCAACAAGTTATCATAAACAAACAACCCAACAGATGCTTAATAAGAGTGGACAATTTCCAGTTAATACCTCACACACAGTGAAACTAGCTAGAAAAAATACACAGTACACAAAGTGCTATAAACAACAAAGAAATAAGAGTGGCGTACAGCAACAGTGGTCCCTCTCCATAAAGGTGGTGCCTCAATGGATCCTGGAAACTATCGCCCCATAAGCCTGACTAGCTTGGTCTGCAAAGCTATGGAAAGGATCATCATGGACCTCATAAATAAAGATATTGGGGACCTACAGACACTGGATCCTACCCAGTTCGGCTTTGTTAAGGGCAGATCCTGCCTCTTAAACCTGGTTGATTTCTTTGAAACAGTCACCAAGGCCATTGACGAGGGCAAGGTAGTCCACACAGCCTACCAGGACCTCGCAAAAGCCTTCGATACAATACCCCACTCAGGCATTATAGATAAGCTCACCAGCTTAAATATAAACCCCTATGTCACTAGATGGATTGCAAACTGGCTCAAGGACAGAACCCACATGGTTAGAATTGCTGGAGCCATGTCAGACTCCAAATGAGTTACAAGTGGTGTCCCACAAGGCTCAGTCCTGGGACCTCCCTTGTTTGGTATATATTTCTCGGAGGTACAGGCCAACATGGAAGGACTGTGGCTGACCAAGTTCGCAGATGACTGCAAACTGGGTGCCATAATCGACTCTCCAGCCGACACAAGCATCCTCCAAAAGGGCCTCATAGAAACAGACAACTGGTGCCAGAGCCATGGCCTCAAACTAAATGCCAAAAAGTGTATAGTCATCCCCTTTGGAAAAAACAAAGTGCCCACAAATTACCACATAGGTGGTAATCCATTAAGTACAGAAAAAGTAATTAGGGACCTGGGGACCCAAGTTGATAGCAATCTCTCATTTGCCAACCACGTGGCCAAAGTGGATAGAAAAACATTTTATATAGCCCACCTAATCATGAAGGGATTCACATCTAGATCAGGGGAGGTCATTGTGCCTCTTTACTCATCCTTCATCAGGCCCATAATTGAGTACAATGCCCCTTTTGGGATGTACCTTACCAGACACCTGCAGCAACTGGAAAGACCCCAAAAGTACCTCACCAAGAGGATCAAAGGGCTCAAACAGATGCCATATGCTGCTCGGTTAAAGAAACTCCAGCTCTACTCAGTGGCATACCGCCTGTTCAGAGGCGATCTGTGCCTGACATATAAAGCCATGTCCAACCCGGAATTAATGGACATGCTGCACCTCAGAAAATCCAAATCCCATCGAGCTGCACGCCGAGACTTGAACCTCAGCACTGAAATAAATAGGACATGCTGGAGGGACAGATTCATAACCCAGAGGCTCCCTTCACTCTGGAATAAAATCCAAGTCCAGGTTAGGCAGAGTCCCTCATTGATTCTCTTCAAGAGGAATCCTGATGAGTGGATGGGAGATCGTAGGTTTACCCCGGGTATCACTTCTGTGTCACTGTTAGACAGAGGCACAATATACTAACCTCGAAAAAGGGCATAGCAAAATAAATTTAAAATGGGTGGCGAAAGCCAAACACATTCTGGCTAGGCTTATAAATGCCCTAGGGCAGATAGCCTAGTATGAACCTATGAACCTATTTGTGGGGATCACCCAGTTTAACATGTAAAGGTAATTTGCTCACAGTTGAGGTGACAACTGAATAATAAATGTGTCTGTCTTACATTTGTTACTTCTGTGTCAGTAGAGGCTTAGATTCTTAATCTCAGTGTTTGTAGATCTGTTTTCCTATGAAAATACAAGAGATCCAGTAGGGTACTGCCTCACATGGCATGGAATGCAATACATACATTCTCTAGTAAGGGGTTTTAAGCTACAGATTTCCGTAGTAGAGTTTCAAGCCTGTTTTGGTAGCTAAGGGCTTTTAGACCAAAATACCTTTATATTTCTTTGTATTTAGGAATCTTTGTGACCTTTCGAGCTGCATGCTACAGCTGGCTAGGTGCATACTGAAAGGGGTATTGTACTCTATAATTGGTCTCCTAAGGGCTTAGTACAGACAGATAACTTATTTCGATGAGATGCTTTTATGAATTAATAGCCTAGATAGAAGGATTTCCTGACTGTTGTTAATTTACCCTTAACAAATCCATATTGTTGTACATATTGTGGTATAAGGCTATTAAAGTCAATATTTAAAGTCAGAAGTAATATGCTCCATCCCCTTGAAAATTTGGCTGATTAGAATTATGAGTCTATTTTTCCAGGTATGAAAGCCTTTGTGAATGGGTATTATAATATCTGTTTTGCATACCTCAGGGACATATCCAGTAGCTAGGCTTAAGTCAAAATATATGCAGGCGGGATTCATCAAAGACCTGTTTGGTACTTTTTTATTAGGCATTTAGGTGAACTGTGTGTATCTATGGAAGAGATGTTTTTAGCTTTTGATAGCAAAGTCAACAATTGCTCCATAATGATCTTAAAGGGTACATGGGACTCAAAAATTGGAAGAATTTCATTGCCTACTCATAGGTTCATAGATTAGTTCTAGGCTAACTGCCCTTGTGGGCCATTTTTAGCCTAGTCAATTATCCCCATGTGGGAATCAAACCCTGCAACTTAACACCTTAACCATTATGCCAGCATCCCCCCTTTTCTGGGGGTTAAGATGACATTAAATCTGCATACTGGTAAATTAGCTACATCTTTATGTTTACTTTCTTTTTTAATTTCTCCATATCTTTTGGGTTTCTAATATTATGATGGGAATAGACCCCATTCCTAAGTCAAACTATGATTAAAGTTCCTTAAATTAGTATTGTTTCAATCTTTGATATTAGGCAGAAGTGCTCTTTGCAGCACCAGCAATGTGCCCAATAATGCCTCATTCTGCAATCCATACAGAGTTGCATATATCAGTAACATATGTACATTTTTATTATTTATTTTTTAGTTGACATTTAATAACCATGTTGGTCCAATTGAGCTAATGCCCATCTTCAGTGGAAACCTGATTAGAAAAGCTCCAGATACTTAAACAATTTTATGACAATAAGCAATGTAAAAATAAAGAAAGATACCAAAATCAAACAATGACAATATATAAAGTTTAAAAATTTGAGAAAGTCCAAAACAAATTATAAATATAACTATGGTGCATACAATAGATCAAGACATGGGAAATAACTGTATACATGTTCTTATTACATAAGTAATAGGGTGTAATGCTGTTTAAGCCTTAGCCTCCTAAAAGTGTTAGCAGCTAGAAGTAGTAGGGGCAGAAACAATTAGTAGAAGGAAGAGGTAAGGGTTTACCTGGGGTCATGACAAGGACACATCCACGATTTAGCTAGACAATTGTTTAGTTCTTTTTTTTAACTATTTGAGTGTGTAATGCTTCTTGTGTTGAGTGGGAGTTTGTTCCAATTATGAGATATTGAATATATGTGTAATACTTTCCCAATAGATTTATTGGGTTTATATATTTAAAGAAGTTGGTCTTTGCTAAGGTGTGGGTGCTTAGGGGTATACTAAGATACAAGACTGACTAGGGAAGGGCAGGCTGAGGATTTGTTTAGTAAACTGTGTGGTTGTAAATGTTGGAGATGATAGGGGAATTTGAGCCATGGTAAGTTCTTTAGTGACATGCAGTGGTGAGAGGTATGTGGTAGGTCTGCAGCAAATTTTGTGATTTTATTGTATGCCTATTCCAGCTTAGTAATTAAATAAGACTGAAAATTTGTAAGGCTTGGGGCAGCACTGAGAAGACTTGGAAGTAGGTTAGCTTGAGCCAAGGAGAATCTAGAGTCTAGAGTTAAGAATATTTTGTTTCTATAGAGGAGACCCAGTTTTTTGCTTGTTTTTTTAATGGATTGTTGGACATGGAGGTCAAATTTTAATTGATCATCATAAATATGATAGTAAATTATTTTTTATATAAGATCCATTGCTCCTACTACTATTGGAACTGTTTGGGTAGCCTTTTTCCACATTGCCCTCATTTCGGCCTGCAAATCCTGGTGTTTTATGTCTTTGTGTGTCTCTGACATAATAGTCACTAGGTGTAGCAATTTCATCAATCAATGCTACTTTTTCTTCTTTTCATAGACTATTATATCTGTTTTTCTCACATCTATGTTTTGAACTGTTGTTAATGGGTGATCCCATGTAATATAAACTTCATCATTTTCTATACTGCTTTGTGGCTCATGATTCAGTAGTTTTCAGCTACTTCAATACTATAATGTTTGCACAATCCCCAGTGTAATAGACTTACCACATTATTATGCTTTTCAGTATACAGTCCTTCAGCCATTAGTATATCACAACCAACAACAAGACATGCAACTGCTTCTAGTTCTGTCTTACAAAACTTACATTTGTCTGTTTCTCCCACATGTTCAATGGACTTTGTAAACCAATGTGTACGTAGTCCCTTATCTTGTGCTGCCAATATTAACATTTCGTCTTTTGGTTTAAATTCACCTCTCCTTAACCATTCCTGCATTTGATTCTGATCAACATGAGGTTGTTCCAAGAGTTTTACTTGCAACTATATTTATGCGCAGCCCCCCACATGGGGGGGTGCACGGGGGGCTTGCCCCCCCGCCTACAGCTTTTAAGCAGGTATAGTTTTATTTTTATTTTTTATTATATTTTCAAAACTTCAAACATCGCTCATATGCTGTCGACCATAAGGTGTTCGATTTTTGAAACTTTCGAAAATATAATATAGACCCCCCTCTTTTGTACTCTTCTGAGAGTGACACTTCTTAATTGCTTTATACTTTTCTTTATTTGATACTTCCTGATGGCATTTGATTTCTCCCTTTCCTTTCCCTTACTGCCGTGTTTTTTTTTTTTTTTTTTTTTTTGTGGTAGAACTTTATATGTTATTAATTTAGCTGCACAGTACTATATCCTATTTACATCTCTTATATTGCATAAATCTCTATGGACAGTCATAATTACCGTGTTCATTTGTTTTATCAAACTTCTAACTTTTTGGGCTTTACTGACCTTCATTAGTCTATTTCTTTCCTTGATCTTAAAATGTCTGTCCATCTCTATTAAATAAAGAAACTCTTCCCTTAGATAATTTTCTTCTAAAGTGAGGGCACATTCTTTGTTCTTCATTTCCTGCAGGCATTCTATAAAAAGTTCCAGAACATCATCCAGTGCCACATTGTCTTCATTTTCATCCTGTGTCATCCATTGCACCTTCATATGCAAACTGACTGGCCTATCACTCCACAACATTGACTGCGTCAGCGTTGCCACATTTCCTGTTCCTTCCATTGCTATCTAACTCCAACTGAACATTTGTACTGGTTTCCTATGGAAGGCTCCAAAGTTTCTTCATATGGCAACTGATCACATGCTTCCTACTCCACTGGTTTCTCCTTAGTTTGAGTGTCCATTGCTCCATCCTGTTGTGATGTTATCGGAGTTAAATTTTCTACACTAAATGCTTCACTTCACAGGAAATCCATAACCTAGTTTCTGTTTCTTTAACTTCTCCATTACTAATCCTCTTTTCTACTTTTCTTCTTTGTTTTCTTATTTTTTGTATTGTAAAATTTTGCATGTCTTGATTCCTTTGCCTGTATTTCTATTTAAATATTGTTGTTGCTGCGCTTTTTGTATTGATTAGTTTTGCTTTCTCCTTTGCATAAATATTACATCATATTAAATCTATTTTTCTTTCCCATGTCCATATTTCTTCTTCAGGTGTCTCTTGCTCCTTCTGTTTCTCCATACTTTGGGGACTCTGTTTCATCGTGCTGTGATATAACCTGTGTTAGACTTTCGACACTAAATCCTTCACTTTGCAAGTATTTCATAACTTCAGCTTCTATTTTATAAACTTCTGCTTTACTAATCTTCTGGTCCACGGTCTCTTTTTGTTATCTTATTTTCTTTATTGTGAGATTTTCCATATCTGGATGCCTTTGCCTGTATTTCTCTTTGAAAATCTTTGGGGCTACCTTTTTGTGTTGATTAATTTGGCTTTCTACTTTGCATAGAAAATGCACCATATCAGATCTCTCTTTCTTTCTTTCTTCCTTCCTTCTTCTTTCGGCTGCTTCCATTAGGGGTCGCCACAGTGGATCAACTGTTTCCATTTTTTCCTGTCCTCTGCATCTTGCTCTGTCACACCAACCACCTGCATGTCCTCTCTCACCACATCCATAAACCTTATCTTAGGCCTTCCTCTTTTCCTGTTACCTGGCAGCTTCATTTTTACCATCTTTTTCCCAATATACTATGCATCCCTCCTCAGCACATGTCCAAACCAACGTAATCTTGCCTCTCTGGCTTTGTTTCCAAACCTTCCAACCTGGGCTGACCCTCTAATATACTTATTCCTAATCCTGTCCATCCTTGTCAAACCCAGTGCAAATCTTAACATCTTCATCTCTGCCACGTCAAGCTCTGACTCCTGCCTTTTTGTCAATGCCACTGTCTCCAATCCATATAACACAGCTGGTCTCACTACCCTCTTGTAGACCTTCCCTTTCACTCTTACTGGTACTCGTCTGTCATAAATCACCCCTGACACTCTTCTCCACCCACTCCATCCTGCCTGTACTCTCTTCTTCACCTCTCTTCCACACTCACCATTACTCTGAACTGTTGACCCCAAGTATTTAAACTCATCCACCTTTGCCACCTCTACTCCCTGCATCCTCACCATTCCTCTATCCTCCCTCTCATTCACACACACATATTCTGTCTTAGTCCTGCTGACCTTCATTCCTCTTCTCTCTAGAGCATATCTCCACCTCTCCAGGGTCTCCTCCACCTGTTTCCTACTCTCACTATAGATCGCAATGTCATCTGCAAACATCATAGTCCACGGGGACTCCTGTCTGATCTTGTCTGTCAACCTGTCCATCACCATTGCAAATAAGAAAGGGCTCAGAGCTGATCCTTGATGTAATCCCACCTACACCATAAAAGCATCCGTCACTCCCACTGCAGTCCTCACCGCTGCCACACTACCCTTGTACATATCCTGTACCACTCTTACATACTACTCTGACACTCCCGACTTCCTCATACAATACCATAACTCCTCTCTAGGTACCCTGTCATATGCTTTCTCTAAGTCCACAAAGACACAATGCAACTCCTTCTGGCCTTATCTGTACTTCTCCATCAACACTCTCAGAGCAAACATCGCATCTGTAGTGCTCTTTCCAGGCATGAAACCATACTGCTGATCACTAATCATCACCTCCCTTCTTAACCTAGCTTCCACTACTCTTTCTCATAACTTCATGCTGTGACTGATCAATTTAATCCCTCTGTAGTTACTACAGCTCTGCACATCACCCTTATTCTTAAAAATCGGTACCAAAACACTTTTTCTCCATTCCTCAGGCATCCTCTCACTTTCCAAGATTTCATTAAACAATCTAGTTAAAAACTCCACTGCCATTTCACCTAAACACCTCCATGCTTCCACAGGTATGCCATCTGAACCCACAGCCTTTCCATTCTTCATCCTCTTCATAGCTATCTTTACTTCCTCCTTGCTACTCCACTGTACTTCATGATTCACTATCCTTACATCATCCAACCTTCTCTCCCTCTCATTCTCTTCATCCATCAGCCCCTCAAAGTAATCTTTCCATCTGCTCAACACACTCTCCTCGCTTGTGAGTACATTTCCCTCATTATCCTTTATCACCCTTACCTGCTGCACATCTTTACTAGCTCGGTCCCTCTGTCTAGCCAATAGGCACAGGTCCTTTTCTCCCTCTTTAGTGTCCAACCTTTTATACAGCTCTTCATACGCCTTATCCTTAGTCTTTGCCACCTCTCTCTTTGCCATGCACATCATCTCCTTATACTCTTGTCTACTTTCTTCATCTCTCTGACAATCCCACTTCTTCTTCACCATCCTCTTTCTCTGTATACTCTCCTGTACTTCTTCATTCCTCCACCAGGTCTCCTTGTCCTCCTTCCTCTTTCCAGATGTCACACCAAGCACCTTTCTAGCCATCTCTCTTACTAGCTCTGCTGTAGTTACCCAGCTATTCGGCAACTCTTCACTGCCACCCAGTGCCTGTCTTAACTCTTCCCTGAACTCCACCTCACAATCACCCTTTTTCAATTTCCACCATTTGATCCTTTGTGCTGCCCTCACACTCCTCCTCCTCTTCTTGATCACCAATGGCATCCAACAAACCAAAATCCTATGCTGCCTAACTACACTTTCCCCTGCCACCACTTTACAGTCTCCAATCTCCTTCAGACTGGCCCTTCTACATAAGATATAATCCACCTGTGTGCATCTTTCTCCACTCTTGTATGTCACCCTATGCTCCTCCCTCTTGTTAAAATACATATTCACCACAGCCATGTCAATCCTTTTCACAAAATCCACTACCATCTGACCTTCTGCATTCCTTTGCTTAACACCATACCTACCCATCACTTCCTCATCCCCTCTGTTCCCTTCACCAACATGCCCATTGAAATCTGCTCCAATCACCACTCTCTCACCCTTGGGTACAGTCATTACCACTTCATCCAATTCACTCCAAAATTTTCTTTCTCATCCATTGTACACCCAACTTGTGGAGCATATACACTAACAACATTCATCATTACACCATCAATTTCCAGCTTCATAAACATCACTCTATCCAACACTCTTTTCACCTTCAAAACACTCTTAGCATACTGTTCCTTCAGGATAACACCTACGCCATTTCTCCTCCCATCCACACCATGATAAAACAATTTGAACCCACCTCCGATACACCTAGCCTTGCTCCCCTTCCATCTGGTCTCTTGCACACACAATATGCCAACCATCCTTCGGTCCATCATATCAACTAGCTCTCTCCCTATACCAGTCATACTGCCAACATTCAAAGTTCTGACCCTCTTCTCTTTCTTTCTTTCTTTCTTTCTTTCTTTCTTTCTTTCTTTCTTTCTTTCCCATGTCCATATTTCTTTTTTATATCTTTCAAAAGTCTCTAGATTTTGTTCTTTATATTTTTGCACTTCCTCAGTTGCTTCTTTTTCCAAACAACCCAAGGTTTCTTGGTCTATATAGTGTTTTGCTATAGATCTGTTGCATTTATGAGCACTAATTTGCACTTGAAGCTTCTGACAGTTTTTCTTGTGGAAGTATTTTTCTCTCCTCTAATTTCTCTCTGAATCTTTTCATACATTTTCTGTATAGGAATTTTGGGCTTCTCACATAATACTAACAATACAGAATTTCTTTCTTATCCTCAATAGTCCACTCTATCATCTGTATCGCTGTTTTTTGGCCTATCAATTTTTGTGATTTTTTTGTAGACTGCTCCTTCCTTTTACAACAGGGGGACATCCTCCCCCTGAGCCCAGCTTAGCTCCATTGTAGGAATGTTTCTGTGTCTTGAGGATTCTACAATGTCATTTTTGCCAGTCCTAGCACCAGTGCACCTACCAGGATTGAGCATTTTTTTATCCTGGGTCTTGTGCACCCAGCTACGTTTTATTTTTTAACCTACTTCTGTCCATGATATATGCTATATAAAATACAGTCTATATATCAGTGTCTCTCGGTGAGATTTTGTTAAAAACTGTGTCCACCTCATTAAGGTAATCATCAAGACTTGAGGATGAATTCAGTTCCATTAATCCTACTCTCCTTTATTTAGGTTCATAGGTTCATAGGTTCATACTAGGCTATCTGCCCGAGGGCATTTACAAGCCTAGCCCATCGTTTTGTGGCTTACGCCACCCCTTTAGTACGGGGAAATAAACCCATTATTTTGCTGTGCCTCTGTCGAGCAATGACACTGAGGTGATCCCTGGGGTATATCTGCGATCTCCCATCCATTGGTCAAGATTTCTCTTGAACAAGGCCAGCGAGGTGCTCTGCCTCACATGTACCGGGATTTTGTTCCACAGCATAGGGAGTCTTTGGGTGATGAATCTATCCCTCCAGCACGTCCTATTAATAGTCGTGTCAAGGTTTAAGTCTCCCGCCCTTGTGGCTCTGATGGATCTGGATTTTTTGAGGTGAAGCATATTCATCAAATCTGGGTTTGACATGGCCTTGTATGTTAGGCAAAGGTCACCTCTGAGCAAGCGTGGCGACTGAGTAGAGCTGGAGTTCTTTCAGTCGGGCAGCATAGGGCAGATTTTTGAGACCCTTTATCCTTTTGGTGAGGAACTTTTGTGGCCTCTCCAGCTGCTGCAAGTGTCGGGTCAGATACATTCCGAATGGGGCATTGTACTCAATCATTGGTCTGATGAGTGATGAGTAAAGGAGACTATGACCTCCCTTGATCTAGATGAGAAACCCTTCATGATAAGGTGGGCAATGTAGAAGGTCTTCCTAACTACTTTAGCTACATGGGTGTCGAATGACAGACTACTATCAACCTGGGTCCCCAGGTCCCTGATAACTTCTTCTGCGCTCAGTGTATTGCCACCTATTTGGTAGCTAGGGTAACCTTGTTTTTCCCGAAGGGTATGACTATGCATTTTTGGCATTTAACTTTAGGCCGTGGCTCTGGCACCAGTTATCCGCTTCTGTGAGACCCTTCTGAAGGATATCTGTGTCAGATGTGTTTTCTACTATGGCCCAGTTTGCAGTCATCTGCAAACTTGGTCAGCCATAACCCTCCTGTGTTTGCTTGTACTTCGAGAAGTAGATGCCAAACAAGAGTGGGCCCAGGACTGAGCCCTGTGGGACACCACTTGTGACAGGCTTTGAGTCTGACATGGCGCCAGCAACTCTGACCCTGTGGGTTCTGTCACTAGCCAGTTTGCAAACCCATCTTGTGATGTATGGGTTGACATTTAAGCTGATGAGTTTTTCAATGATACCCGAGTGGGGTATTGTATCGAAGGCCTTAGCCAGATCGAGGTAGGCTGTATGGACTGCCTTCCTCATCAATGGCTTTGGTGACTGTTTCAAAAAGTCAACCAAATTTAAAAGGCATGATCTGCCTTTGACAAAGCCAAACTGGGTTGGATCCAAAGTCTGCAAATTCCCTATGTCTTTATTTATGAGGTCCATTATGATCCTCTCCATGGCTTTGCAGATAAGACTTGTCAAACTAATGGGCCGGTAATTTCCAGGGTCGGTGGAGGCACCGCCTTTGTGAAGTGGTACCACAGTTGCAGTGCCACCCCCTGGGTACGTATCCAGAGGTAAGACTTTGATTGAACAGCTGTCCTAGCTGTGGGTTTAATTCCTCATTGAGTTCATGGAGCACACAGCCGGGGACACCATCAGGTCCCATGGATGCTGTATTTTTTGCTTTGGAGAGAGCAGTTTTCACTTGGACGCTGGAGATGTTTGGGGGGCTGCAATCGTTTGGTATAGATATCCCTCCTTTGGGGGGGGGAGGGGGGGAGAAGTTTGCACTGAATCTGTCAGCCAGTATGTTGGCAATGTCTGTAGGATCAGTAATCTTCACATCATTTTGAACTAGCTCTGAGCATATCTGGGAGTTTCCTCCCAGGTTTCTAACATAGCTAAAGAAGGCCTTATGATTGTCTTTTGAGTCTTTAGCTATTTTTCTCTCGAAATTTGCTTTGGAAGATTTTATGAGAGCTCTTAGTTTTTTACTTATAGTGATCAAGGGTGTCTTACCTTTTAAGGATTTTGCTCTATCTTGTAGTAGCTTCCTCCTTTTGTTGTAGAGTTTGTTTATGGCTGGGGTCCACCAGACTGGACGCTTGCCTTTGGTACAAAGAGTCTTTGTTTTGTTTGGGATTGCCTTATCCATGCAGTCCTGTAGGTGCTGGTAGAAGGCATTTGTAAGTGATTCAGCGGCTTGAGTACTGTTTTCCGCCTCGGGGCCTTAAAGGAGGCCACACTAGTCTTTAGAAGTGTGAAGTCGGCTTTGAGAAGTTCTTTACTGTGGTCTTTTTATTTCAGGTGGGGTGGGATGAGGACCTCCAGCGAGATTAGTTTGTGGTCTGATCTCACCAGTGAGGGGTACACCTCCGGTGTTGAACATTGTGCTCCCATGTTCGTGATGATGAGATCAAGTATGTTGTCTCCTCTTGTGGGGATGGTGACTAGTTGTTCCATGGCATTTGAATTTATGAATTCCAGGAACTTTTGGGCTAGGGTGTTTGGGCTTGAGTAATGTTCCCAGTCTATATTAGGGTAATTGAAGTCACCTAGTATGATGGTGTTTAGTGATACATTTATCCCCTCTAGTGTTTTCAGGAAGGCCATGTGAGGTTCCTGAGTTTGTGAGGGTGGCCTGTAACATGCTACAATTTGCAGAGCAGTCTTGCCTATGGTTAATTGCACCTGGATGGTCTCCGATGCATCGTATGTTGCCACCAGTCTTGAGGTGTGGGTGTCCTTGATGAATATGGATACCCCTCCTCCTTTCTTGGTATTGTCCAGATTTTGGGGCCGGAACGCATGATATGAGGTAAAACCTGATAGCTGGGGTGCTCTCGAGCCTTGAACCAGGTTTCTGTCACAGCACAGACATCGATGTTCTCCATACTGAGAAGGGCCTCGAGTGCGTGCATTTTGAGATTTAGACTTCTGGCATTGAGCAGCATTACCCTTAGTTTTTTCCTTTTTGTGTTCTAGGGTGGTAGGTTTAGAATTTGAGCCTTGCCTAAAAGGCACTATGGGGTGGCAAGAGCCTTTGCCAATATCCGGAATCCCAGGGTGACAGGTGCAAGCCGCCCCTTGGGCAGCGTGGCTTGTCCAGCATGTCATCCCAGGCAGACAGACAATGGATCCCCTTTGAATGACACCAGTGTTTAAGCCAATTGTTAAAGTTGATCATCTTATCTCTGTATTGTGGCATCATTCTTGGTGAAGGTAGGATACTGCTCAAGGTCAGGGTCATACCTGCCTGGGCTACATAATCAGAGAGCTCCTCAATGTCTCTTTTCATGTAGTCCAAGGAGGTACGCCTCAGGTCGCTACACCAGCGTGGACAATGACTGAGTCATATTTGTACCTGCTGTTGAGAGACATTTTTAACTCCCCGGAGTAGGCCCCCCTTAAAATACATATTCACCACAGCCATGTCAATCCTTTTCACAAAATCCACTACCATCTGACCTTCTGCATTCCTTTGCTTAACACCATACCTACCCATCACTTCCTCATCCCCTCTGTTCCCTTCACCAACATGCCCATTGAAATATGCTCCAATCACCACTCTCTCACCCTTGGGTACAGTCATTACCACTTCATCCAATTCACTCCAAAATTTTCTTTCTCATCCATTGTACACCCAACTTGTGGAGCATATACACTAACAACATTCATCATTACACCATCAATTTCCAGCTTCATAAACATCACTCTATCCAACACTCTTTTCACCTTCAAAACACTCTTAGCATACTGTTCCTTCAGGATAACACCTACGCCATTTCTCCTCCCATCCACACCATGATAAAACAATTTGAACCCACCTCCGATACACCTAGCCTTGCTCCCCTCCCATCTGGTCTCTTGCACACACAATATGCCAACCATCCTTTGGTCCATCATATCAACTAGCTCTCTCCCTATACCAGTCATACTGCCAACATTCAAAGTTCTGACCCTCTTCTCTTTCTTTCTTTCCCATGTCCATATTTCTTTTTTATATCTTTCAAAAGTCTCTAGATTTTGTTCTTTATATTTTTGCACTTCCTCAGTTGCTTCTTTTTCCAAACAACCCAAGGTTTCTTGGTCTATATAGTGTTTTGCTATAGATCTGTTGCATTTATGAGCACTAATTTGCACTTGAAGCTTCTGACAGTTTTTCTTGTGGAAGTATTTTTCTCTCCTCTAATTTCTCTCTGAATCTTTTCATACATTTTCTGTATAGGAATTTTGGGCTTCTCACATAATACTAACAATACAGAATTTCTTTCTTATCCTCAGTAGTCCACTCTATCATCTGCATCGCTGTTTTTTGGCCTATCAATTTTTGTGATTTTTTTGTGGACTGCTCCTTCCTTTTACAACAGGGGGACATCCTCCCCGTGGGCCCAGCTTAGCTCCATTGTAGGAATGTTTCTGTGTCTTGAGGATTCTACAATGTCATTTTTGCCAGTCCTAGCACCAGTGCACCTACCAGGATTGAGTATTTTTTTATCCTGGGTCTTGTGCACCCAGCTACATTTTATTTTTAACCTACTTCTGTCCATGATATATGCTATATAAAATACAGTCTACATATCAGTGTCTCTTGGTGAGATTTTGTTAAAAACTGTGTCCACCTCATTAAAGTAATCATCAAGACTTGAGGATGAATTCAGTTCCATTAATCCTACTCTCCTTTATTTGCTGACTTATATCTCCATTCAGACTCCTGTGTATAATGCCATGTATGACTAGTTCTGATTATTGCTGAGTATTATTTCTCAATTTATTTGCATTGAGTTCTGATGCTAGTTTTAATTCATTTTTATCTTTGACCATCATGGTGGTTATTTTAGTTCCTTTCTGACTTATCTTTAAGGTGAGTAGATTTTGATTTGCTATAACACTTTAGAATTTTTTTCTTTCATTACATTACATTTCACTGGTCTGCCATCATGAATGATATACAGAACTATATAGTACAATCACCCAGAATGTGAAATAATAGCACCCAACCCAGAGTTTAAAATACCCTGAATACCTTTACCCATTTTGGATGCCTCATTCAAACAGATATTAATGCACATTGTAGATCCACTTGTAAAGTCAGGTAAAGATTATCAATATATCCTAGTAATTATTGATTATGCAAGAACATTTCCTCAAGTTCTACCCATATGAAGAATCAATGCAAAGCATGCAAAGTCCATAAGTGAAGCACAGGTAATATATTTTTTTCTAGGAATGAATTTCTTGAGAAATTCTTACTAAGGTATCCCATTCATGCCAAGAATAATGGATGGTGCTTTTTTATGGTAGGAATGTCCTGAGAAATTTTTACAAACCAAAGAACTCCATTCCTATCACAAGAAATGGATGAATTTTGTCAAATTTTTAAAGTGAAACAAATAACAACCTCTGTATTCCATCCTCACATAGATAGGACAGATGAGCACTGTAATAAAACTTTAAAAACTATGTAACAGAAGCTTTAGATCTGGATGGAAGAGACTGTTTCAATACTTTCTCTTTGGTGTAAGAGAAGTACCCAATATGCAACCTGAGTCACATTGTTTGAACCTCATGTACGGCAAACATCCCCAGGGCTTTTTAGATATTGCAAAAGAAATACAGAGGAGTAAAAGACCCTCTTTAAAAATCTGACAGAAAATGTTTCTGATCTGCCAGACATGTTAAGAACTATAAAATCAATAGTAAGAGAATACAAGAAGATAGCCCAGAGGCAAAAAGAGAGCATATAACAGAAATTGTCTTATTTCAGAATTCAAATCAGGAGATAAAGTACTTGTGTTAATATCCATTGCAGAAAATAAACTTTATACAAAGTGCCAAAGGCCTTTGAAATTGTAGAAAAAGTAATTGAAGTGAACTATAAGGCAAGACAACCATGGAAAAGAAAACCAGAACACCTATACTGCTTAATATTCTGAAACCTTGCAGAGAAGTTAAATAGTTGTAATAAGTATGTTTGCAGGAGAAGCTAAGATCTCACAGAATGACCTGAAGTTAAAAAAGGGAAGACATACATGTTTAAAAATTAAACAGGAAGAAAAGGAATTTGCAGTCAGGAATAAGGAAATTTTCATAAAGTTGCTTGGATGAATAAGTTCAATCCAGCACAATATACAAACCCTGACTGGTGAAAATGTCCATTTGAAATCATATCAGATACCAAAATCCCAATGGCAAGCAGTCAGAGAAGAGGTACAGAAAATGTAATTATGCATTAGTTTTGTTAACCAGGTAAGTAGACTGGCCTGCAGACCCTTTTCAGCAATGACCCATTATGGTATAGACACATGCAAATGAAGCAAGCAGCGCAATAATATATGCACAAGTAGTGCTGAAATGCATTATGTTACATATCTGGCAGTATGATAAGACAACTTTGCAAACTCTTACATCATGCAACAATTACATTCAGATGCATGTGTGGTAGTTACATAAATGCATTTGTTGCACTGTTTCTACATAGAATAGCATTTTGATGTAAATGATGAATTATAGTAAGCTTGGAGATTTATTCCGTTTTGTTTGGACATGATTCCTATGGCACCAAATGAACAAGGGAAAGAAGTGTAAGACTTGAGTACACACATTAAAGAAATTTCTGTAAGGGCTTTCGTTCAAATAATGTGTTTGAACTTCATCAGACCTGGAAATCACCTGTCTCCTCTGGGCGTTTGGATATTGGCTAAAACTTTATCCACCCCCTAGAGCATTTCTAGGCAATGTCAAAATAACAAAACTACCAACACAGCAAAAATAAAAAAATAAAAAAATAAAGGCAACCATAAGGTGTTACTGCTCAATGCTCAAAGCCTAAACAAGAAAATCCACACCATACAAGCTATCCAGACTTAGTTTAGAGCCATAGAAAGTACTCTGCAACATTTAGACCAACAGCAACACAGACAGGAGCTAAAGGAAGAGGTGTCTCGATCTAGATTAGCAACAAATACAACTCCAGGTTGGTTAAACAGGATGATTGTCCAAGTCTCCATAGACAAGCTTCCTTACCATATCCTGGCCAGCTACAGGTCTCGCTTTATGACCCATGAAGCTCACAACTCTTACCCAGACCTATGACCAAATACTCCGTTAATTGAAGACTTTAATGACACCTCTATACACTGTCAAACATACACTGCCTCTAACTCACAGGCACAATGTTTGCTGGATTTTATCAACACAAACACCCTGGACCAGAAAGTATGTACTCCAACTAGAGGAAAAGACATACTGGACCTAGTACTTTCCAACATGGAAAAGCATTGCAACCCATGTCATCCCTTGTTGGAGAAGCCAAAAAGCTGTCTCCCTCAAAACAAAAACCAATCCAGAAAATCCAGCTAAATCCGTAACTGTTCGGAACTATTTTAAAGCAAGCTACAACCTATTAACACCAGTTTGGCAAAACTCACAGCTCCCCCGAACACTAGAGAGCACAGCTACCTTTGCAGAATTATTTACAGAAACACTGTACAAACATGTAAATGGCTGCATTGAGGATGCCATACCTACCAGAAGTAAGCCAAGCTCTAACACCAAAAACAAACCCCCCGCGGTGGAATCCTTACGAAAACAGGGTATATAACAAAAGAAAAAAAGTCATGGCCAAAATCAGAAAGAGCAACTCTCATTGAGACAAGAGCTCTCTGAATCAAATAAAAGTGAAACTAAAAGGTCCGACAAGGCCAGTTACAAGGTCAAGCTAGCCTCCCAGGCTAAGTACAATCCAGAGGCCTTTTTCAGTTATGTCAGGAATTTTAAAGGTAACACTCAGCAGTGTACAAAACTGGTGGTAAATGGCACACCTTTCACTGAAAAGAGTGACACAGTGAATCTACTTGGCTGATAAATTTAGCTCTAACTTCTCCACCCACTGCCCCCTGCAAAATCCCTTCTAGCATATCCCCTCCAACTATCAACAGGGAGCAAGTCCTAGTGGCTTCAATGGGCAATGACAATATTCCTGGTTATGCCTAAATAACCTAAAACATGACCTAGCAGAACCACTTAACTACACCCTTAAAACAGGTTATGTACCAGGTGAATGGTGGGCCACAGCAGTCATCCCTCTTCATAAGGGTGGACCATCAACTGACCCCAAGAAATGTAGACCCATCAGTCTGACAAGCCTGATATGATATGCAAAGCCATGGAAGGAATTTTTATGAATCATGGAAATGATCAACAAGAACACTGGCAATGACCCATCCCAGTATGACTTGCCTATTCAACCTGTAAGGCTTCTTTCAGAGGGTTATCAAGGCCATGGATGAGGGGAAAATGGTGCATACCTCCTATGTTGACCTGGCCATGGTGTTTAATATAATACCCCACTCAGGTATTCTTGGCAAACTCTCAGAACTAGGCATAAATCCCTACATAACACATTGGATTACTGCCTGGCTCATAGGTTCATAGGTTCATACTAGGCTATCTGCCCGAGGGCATTTATAAGCCTAGCCATAGTTTTGTGGCTTACGCCACCCCTTAGTTTGGAGAAACTATGCCCATTATTTAGCTGTGCCTCTGTCGAGCAGTGACACTGGGGTAACCCGGGTAAGATCTGCTCTAACACCAAAAACAAACCCCAGCGGTGGAATCCTTACGATAACAGGGTATATAACAAAAGAAAAAAAGTCATGGCCAAAATCAGAAAAAGCAACTCTCACTGAGACAAGAGCTCTCTGATTCAACTAAAAGTGAAACTAAAAGGTCCGACAAGGCCAGTTACAAGGTCAAGCTAGCCTCCCAGGCAAAGTACAATCCAGAGGCCTTTTTTCAGTTATGTCAGGAATTTTAAAGGTAACACTCAGCAGTGTACAAAACTGGTGGTAAATGGCACACCTTTCACTGAAAGGAGTGACACAGTGAATCTACTTGGCTGATAAATTTAGCTCTAACTTCTCCACCCACTGCCCCCTGTAAAATCCCTTCTAGCATATCCCCTCCAACTATCAACAGGGAGCAAGTCCTAGTGGCTTCAATGGGCAATGACAATATTCCTGGTTATGCCTAAATAACCTAAAACATGACCTAGCAGGACCACTTAACTACACCCTTAAAACAGGTTACGTACCAGGTGAATGGTGGGCCACAGCAGTCATCCCTCTTCATAAGGGTGGACCATCAACTGACCCCAAGAAATGTAGACCCATCAGTCTGACAAGCCTGATATGATATGCAAAGCCATGGAAGGAATTTTTATGAATCATGGAAATGATCAACAAGAACATTGGCAATGACCCATCCCAGTATGACTTGCCTATTCAACCTGTAAGGCTTCTTTCAGAGGGTTATCAAGGCCATGGATGAGGGGAAAATGGTGCATACCTCCTATGTTGACCTGGCCATGGTGTTTAATATAATACCCCACTCAGGTATTCTTGGCAAACTCTCAGAACTAGGCATAAATCCCTACATAACACATTGGATTACTGCCTGGCCCATAGATAGGACATGCAAAGTCAGGATCGGTGAGACCACCTCCACCAGGAGGCCAGTCACCAGAGGAGTACTCCAGGGCTCCGTGTTGGGATCATTCCTGTTTTGCAACTACTTCTCAGAAGTAAAGGTTAATGTCAAAGGCCTCTGGCTCATGAAGTTCACAGATGAATGTAAATTGGGAGTTATCACAAATCCCTCCCATGAAAGCAACATTATACAAAAAAGTCTAACACAAACAAATGACTGGTGCCAAAGTCACAGATTTAAAACTCAATGTAAATAAATGTGTTATAGTGCCCTTTGGGGAATTGCCCACCCAAGATAATTACTCCATCTCTTAAATATCCCTAAGAGTTGGCCGTGATAGTTAGGGATCTGGGTACATATGTAGACAGTAATGTAGCCTTTGACCAACATATAAGAAAATCATTCTATGTCACCCAATTTATAAGTAAGGTATAGCATCTATGTCCAAAGAATACTACTCTACCCGGCCCTTATCAGACCCATCATTGAGTACAATACTCTTTCTGGCATGTACCTAATGTGGCACTTTCAACAGTTTAAATGCCCTCAAATGTTCCTCACCAGGAGAATCCAGGGTATGAGTACCCTGTTCTACACAGATCAACTAAACGCCCTATCACTGTACTCAGTCTCCTACAGATTTCTAAGACGAGATATACACCTAGCATATAAGGTATCCTCAGAATCATCTTTGATGGATCTCTTTCATATCTACAAAACAAGCAGCACCAGAAAGACTAGATCCAAGGACTTTAACTTTGCCTGCAAAAGAAATAGAACATGCTGCAGTGACTGACATATGTCTCAAAGGATCCCCGCGCTATGGAATAAGCTCCCCAATCTGCATGATGTACAGTTCATCCCTGACTCTATTCAAAAGAAACCTTGATCACTGGATGAGAAATTGCTAATTCAATCCTAGTCTGCCCCCCCATGTCTCTGATAGACAGAGACTGACAGTTAACCAAATTAATCCCCAACTAACATTCCCCCTCCGCATAACCCTTAGCTACCTCTTTACTAACATACCCCACCATATAGGCGTCCAAGGAACTTGGGGGCAAAACTGAGTTGGGTTGCATGGCTAGGCTTGTAAAGACTCTGGTGATAGTTAGCCTAGTATAAACCTATGAACCTATGAACAGCTCGGGTGTGCAGCGGGGCAACTACAGAATAATTTGTTCTCCAGCAAAATACGCTACAGCTTATGAGAATGTATTTTATATTTATTTGCATGTATCCATCCAGTCTATAGCTAGGTCTGTGTACACATGTGCATCCATCAACTTGACCACAAACTGTACAAAATATATACATGTACTTCTGTCTATGATCATGTTTGTGTGGAGCTTATGTATTTAAGGATTGCCTTGACTTGAAGTAGGTTTATACTGACACTGGACAATATTGCTAGGGCTGTGCAGCATATGTCTATTTATTTATTATTTATTGATATTTGTTAACCGGGAAAGTCCACTGGGCCAAGTGACCCATTTTCAGTGGAGGCCCAGGGAGAAAAGCTCCACAAAATATTGTATAATACAAAGAAAAAAAACATACACTGTATATTAAAAAAACATGATAACGTATGATTGTCAAAAAAATACATATATTTAAAGCATATTAAAAAGTGTTTCATAGTAAGAATGATAATGAATACAATAAAATAATTACTATATAATAATGAGTCTGATAAAAAATAAGCTGATGATGGAAAGAAGAAAAATAAAAATAGAAGTGCAATCATCCACAGGCTAAAAACAGAAATGTACATTTCATAGCTGTTTGATGAGGAATGTATTTGAGGTAGTAAAGGTTTTATGTGAAGAGGGGTGGAAAGGGTTATGGTGGCTTGAAGTTTATTGTACAGGAGCAGGTGGGGTTGTTTAGAAAATGCTGTTTTGGAACAGATTTAAAGGCTTTGAGCGATTCAAGTTGAGTAATGTGTGAAGGGATGGCATTCCATATCCTGGCAATGCTGTGGAAGTACAAACACTGACCAGCTCTTTTATTAGGTTTGGATACCTTTAAGAGATATTTATTAGAAGATCTGAATGTGGGTAGGAGTGTATGTGTGAAGAATAGAATGGAGTGCAGGGCAGTTATTTGGTTTAAATAGTAGGTTGTGGGCAAGAGTAAGTTGAGTGTAATGTAGGTAGTGGGGGAATTCAAGCCAATTGAGCTGGGATATAGCTTGGCAATGATGTGTGCAGCTGGACCGACCAGAGATAAATTTAGCAATTTTGTAATAGCATGCTCGAAGCCTATTAAAAAGGGTTGAATGAAGGTTGGTAAAAATCAGACTTCCATAGAGAAGGGAGGGAATGAGTAGTGTGTTGGCTAGTTTAACTTTGGTGTTGGTGTCAAGATAAAGTTTATGATGGTAAAGTTTACCTAGTTTAAAATGGGTTTTCTTAATTGTATTAAGAATGTAGGATAAATCAAAACCAAACAGCACTCCAAAAGACAAATGCCTCGTTGAATGAAAAGATGCTTAAATAAAACAATCTAACAGTGTATACAACAAAGCAAACACATAGAAGGACCATAAAAGTAAACTTCAACCACGTTTATTAAAACAAACCCAGTGCACAAGAACAGGTAAGCGCTTTCACAGTTAGCTTCATCAGACCAAAATATTGTACACCCTATAACCAAGTTTAAATACAGCAACCTGGCCAACCAAACTGCATGATGAAAGTCACATGATAAAAAAATCACATGGTAAAAAAAATCACATGATAAAAAGCATTGGGTTGTACCTTAAACACATATTAAGTACAACATAAAACATGAGTTTATAACTAACTTTCACCATGAAAGCAAATATATATATATACACAGATATATGTACATACGATCATAAAACCACCAATTAAAAAGTCATTACACTTTTAAACACCTAGATTTCAATACAGGTTTAAGGGAAGCTTTTTCATTTTAGCCTTTCCCCCTATCTGCCATAAGTTGAATAATCCATATCCCTTCTTTACTCTCATTGCAGTTCCTGATATCACCTTCACTTATACTAAGAAAGGTTTGGTCAATGGCCAAAAAATGAAAGGTATTACTAACCCCTTCTTGCATAACATGCATAGATAGGGCATTGTTGCTAGAATCTATCCTTATGTTGTAGGGTCTATATTAGATCATCGAAACGGCAGAATTTCAAATGATCTAATATCAAACCCAATATTGTGAATGCTGAAAACAGCGAAGCTGCACAAAACCGAATTCTTTCCTAGGGAAAGAATTTGGTTGGCCGTTGTTGTGGCTTTGCTGTTTTCAGCGATGTGGTGGAAAGTTACGGGTTGGGTTAAGGTAAGTGTGTGATTGTGCGAACGATTGGGTTAGGGCGCGAGTCAGGTAAGTTTGTGACTGTGACAGAATTTGGGGTTAGGGGCAGGTTAACTGAGTTAGGGTTAGGGCATAGGTGAGGTGAGTGTGCGATAGTGAGAATTTTTTGAGGTTAGGGGCGGGTTAAGTGAGTTAGGGTTAGGGCACGGGTGAGGTGAGTGTGCGACAGTGATGGACCTTAGGGTTAGGGTCTGGGTTAAGGTAAGTGGATAGATAGTGTATGTGCAGTGTAGTGTAGGGTCAGTTGTAACTTTTAAATGTATGTGTGTGGATTGCTGCTTTTTAGTGTGCTTGTGGTGTGTGTGTGTTTCTCGGAACAGCAAATTTTTTCCCTGGGAAAAAATTCGCTGTTTTGAGGTTTCGATATTGTTAGGGTTTGGGTTTTGCAGTTCGACATTACGGCATTCGATAATGAGCCGTTTTGATGATCTGATATACACCCATGTTGTATAGATGTTCCCTAATCCTGTCTTTGAACATCCTATCAGTTTTGTCCACATAATAGGAGGCACACACTACATAATAAGCGAGGTAAACCACATCCTGGGTAAGGCAGTTAGCAGACATCTTAAACACATACTTACAACCCGTATTCGGGTGAGTAAAGAAACCATTATTATCAATGTTATTGCAGTAATTACACATACCACATGGCCTAGTGCAAAAATCCTTATAAACCATTGGCATGAGAGTATCCTTCCATCTACACAGGATTCTTTTCAAATTAATTTTATTTTTAAACAAACATGTAGGTGTGTCTCCTATAATTCCTCTAATACCTGAATCTGTAGTGAGTATGTCCCAGTGCTTCTTGCTATGTCCATGATGGAACTAATGTCAGTGGTATAGTACAAGTGTACCCTTACCTTATTAGTAAGATCATTGGCCTTACTATCATCTGCAGTCCCACCTCCATTAGAAAAATATGGATCAGCCCTACTTCTTTGCTGATCAGGTATCTCATTCAAAATGGTGTCAACTTCCTCAGGGTGGTATCCCCTGGCTAAAAGCATAGCTTTCAAGTTAACTAACTCAGAGTGAAAGCCATCATCAAAAGCATTGAATCTAGACACCCTCATACCATGTCCTTTTATCACATTCTTAAAGACATATTG